>NC_072477.1:95379109-95710359 GCF_027574615.1 Eptesicus fuscus
AAAATATGAACTATATGCCAACAAATTGTACAATCTGGACAAAATTGATTGATTCTTAGAAACATGCAATCTTCCAAAACTGAATCAGGAAGATTCAGAGAATCTAAATAGAGAAATTACAACTAGTGAAATTGAAGCAATAATCAAAAATTCCCAACAAACAAAAGTCCTGGACCAGATGGATTCACAGGTGAATTTTGCCCAACATCCAAAGAAGAACTAATACCTATCCTCAAATTGTTTCAAAACATTCAAGAGGAGGGAAGACTCCCAAGCTTATTTTACAAGGCCAACATTATCCTAATTCCAAAACCAGATAAAGACATGACAAAGAAAGAAAATTACAGGCCAATATTCCTAATGAACATATATGCTAAAATTCTCAACAAAATATTAGCAAACCAGATCCAGCAATACACTAAAAAGATCATATACCATGATCAAGTGAGATTTATTCTGGGGTGCAAGGTTGGTTCAATAGCCACAAATCAATAAATATGATACACCACATAAATAAAATGAAGGATAAATATCACATGATCATATCAATAGATGTAGAAAAAGCATTTGATAAAATCCAGCACCCATTTAAGATAAAAACTCTCAGCAAACTGGGAATAGAAAGAATATACCTCAATGTCATAAAGGCCATATATAACAAACCCATAGCCAACATACTCAGTGGGGAAAAACTACAAGTGTTTCCCTTAAGATTGGGGATAAGACATGGATGTCTGCCTTTTTAACTCTTATTTAACACTAGAGGCCCAGTGCACGAAATTCGTGCACGGAGGGGGGTTGTCCCTCAGCCCAGCCTGTACCCTCTCCAATATGGGACCCCTCAAGGGATGTCCGACTGCCCATTTAGGCCCGATCCCGGATCGGGCCTAAATGGGCAGTCGGACATCCCTCTCACAATCCAGGACTGCTGGCTCTCAACTGCTTGCCTGCCTGCCTTCCTGATTGCCCCTAACCGCTTCTGCCTGCCAGCCTGATCACCCCCTAACCACTCCCATGCCAGCCTGTTTGCCCCCAACTTCCCTCCTCTGCCGGCCTGGTCACCCCTAACTGCCCTCTCCTGCAGGGTTGATCACCTCCAACTGCCCTCCCTTGCAGGCCTGGACCTTCTCAACTGTCCTCCCTTGCAGGCTGGGTGCCTCCCAACTGCCCTCTCCTGCTGGCCATCTTGTGGTCGCCATCTTGTGTCCACATGGGGACAGGATCTTTGACCACATGGGGGCAGCTATATTGTGTGTTGCAGTGATGATCAATCTGCATATTACTCTTTTATTAGATAGGATAGAGGCCTGGTACAGGGCTGGGGGCCAGCTGGTTTGCCCTGAAGAGTGTCCCGGATCAGGTGGGGGTTCCCTTGGGGCGTGGGGCGGCCTGAGCGAGGGGCCTGTGGTGGTTTGCAGGCTGGCCTTGCCGCCTGGCAACCCAAGTGCAGGCCCTGGTATCTGGAATTTATTTTCCTTCTACAATTGAAACTTTGTAGCTGGAGCAGATCCAAGCCTGGGTCTCAGGCAGCCATTTCTGTTGGGGTTATAATTGAAAGTTTGTTGCCTTAAGCAGGTGTGCCCGGCCAGGGTGTGCGGAAAGTTTTGCTTCCCCTGTTGCCGGCGGCAACCCTGGCCTGCTCTCTCAAGCTCCATTCTGCTGCCATTTGTTTGAATTTGTTTACCTTCTATAATTGAAACTTTGTAGCTTGAGTGGAGGCTTAGGCCTGGCAAAGGCAGGCAGAAAGCTTGGCTTCCTCTGTTACCTAGGAAACCTTGCTCTCTGGCTGTAGCCATCTTGGTTTGGGTTAATTTGCATGCTCACTCTGATTGGATGGTGGGCGTGTCGGAGGTATGGTCAATTTGCATATTTGTCTATTATTAGATAGGAGGATAGTACTGGAAGTCCCAGTCACAGCACTCACACAAGAAGAAGAAATAAAAGGCATCCAAATTGGAAAGGAGGAAGTGAAACTGTCATTATTTGAAGATGACATGATCTGTATATAAAGAATCCTAAAAAGTCCACCAATAAACTACTACAACTGATAAATGAATTTAGTAATGTAGCAGTATACAAAATAGATATCCAGAAATTGGTTGCATATTTACACACCAATAATGAACTATCAGAAAGGGAAACTAATAAAACAACCCCATTCACAATTGCTTCAAAAATAATAAAATACTTAGGAATGTATTTAGTCAAGGATGTAAAAGACCTAGACTGGGGAAATTAAAAGGCACTGAAGAAGGAAATTGAAAAGACACAAATAAGTGAAAGGATAGAAGGTGTTCATGGACAGGAAGAATTAATATCATTAAAATGCCCATACTACCCAAAGCCATCTATAGATTCAACATAATTCCTATCAAGATACAAGTGGTATAATTCGCAGAACTAGAACAAATATTCCAAAAATTTATATGGAACCACAAAAGAGCCCAAATAGTCATAGCAATCTTGAAAAAGAAGAACAAAATTGGAGGTATCACAGTACCTTATAACAAGCTATAGTACAAGGCCATAGTAGTCAAAACTGCACGGTACTGGTATAAAAACAGATATATAGATCAATGGAACAGAATAGATAGCCCAGAAAGCAACCCACACCTTTATAGTCAACTGGTATTTGACAAAGGAGGCAAAAACATACAATGGGGTAAAGATAGTCTATTCAATAAA
Organism: Eptesicus fuscus; assembly: GCF_027574615.1. Lineage (NCBI taxonomy): Eukaryota > Metazoa > Chordata > Mammalia > Chiroptera > Vespertilionidae > Eptesicus > Eptesicus fuscus. Next base: position 95,381,795 of record NC_072477.1, read on the forward strand.
TGGTATTGGGAAAATTGGACAGATATACACATATACACACATACACACAAACTAGAGCACCTTCTTACATCCTACACAAAAATAAACTTAAAATGGGTAAAAGACTTAAAATTTAGACTCAAAACCATAAAAATCTTAGAAGAAGGCATTTCTTGTAGCAATTTTTTTATATATATCTCTTTGGGGGAAGGGAAACAAAAAGTAAATTTAAAAATTTTTAATTTTAATCAAACTAAAAAGTTTTTGCAGAGCAAAGGAAGCCATCAACAAATAAAAAGAGAACGTACTGAATGGGAGAACATATTTGCCAATGATATGGTATCTGATAGGTTAATATCCAAACTTTATAATTTATGAAACTCAGCACCAAAAAAATCCCCAAACAAATAATCCGATTTAAAAATGGACAAAGGACCTGAATAAACACTTTTCCGAAGAGAACACACAAATAGATGTCCAATAGACATATGAAAAGATCCTCAATGTCACTAAATCAGAGAAATGCAAGTTAAAACCACAATGAGATATCATCTCACACCTGTCAGATGGTTATCATCAATAAGTCAACAAATAAGTGTTGGTGGGGGTGTGGAGAAAAGGAAACCCTTGTGCAGTGTCGGTTGGAATACAGATTGGTTCAGCCACTGTGGAAAGCAGTATGGAGTTACCTCAAACAATTAATTATGGATCCAGCAATTCCACTTCTGGGAATATATCCCAAGAAACCTGAAACACTAATTTGAAGAACATATGCACCCCTTTGTTCATTTGCAGTGCTATTTATAATAGCCAAGATTTGGAAGCAGCCCAAGTATCCACCAGTAGCTGAGTGGATAAAAAAGCTGGGTACATTTACACAATGGACTACTACTTGGATGTAAATAAAAAGGAACTCTTACCCTTTGCGACAGCATGGATGGACCTGGAGAATATTATGCTAAGTGAAATAAGCCTGTCTGAGGAAGATAAATATCACCTAATCTCACTTATATGTGGAACCCAATGGACAAAATAAACTAATAAAATAGAAACAGACTCATAGATACAGAGAACAGCCTGCCAGCTGTCAGATGGGAGGGGTGTTGTAGGGAGAGGTGAGAAAGATGGAGGGATTAAGCAAAACAAAATAAAACAAAAACAAAACTCACAGACACAACAGTATGGTGATTACCAGAGAGAAAAGGGGTTTGGGAGGTAGAAGATGGTAGGGTGATAAATGATGTTAGAAGGAGACTTGACTTGGGGAGGTTTTTCACACAATACAATATAAGATGATGTATTATAGAACTGTATACGTGAAACCTATTCATTGTATTAGCCAATGGCACCCTAATAAATTCAATTTTTAAAAAAATTGCTGCCTCTTTCACAACCGTACTGCCCTTACTGTACCTTCTCTTGTTCTCAATATGGAATGTTGTACTGCCTCCCACATGGTTTCCCTTTCTCCAGGTTTTCCCAGTTGTAAGAATGTACACACATATATAAGGCCATACGCATATTTGTAAGAATAATTTTCATGCGTGGTTTGCATGGCAGAGTATACTGTTGAGAACTACAGGAACCGCCTGTTACTTCTGCATAAAACTTACATTCCTTAGTCACTCTCTCAAAGCTTGCCCTTTGAATATTGAATACACTAATACCACCTAATGCTGTAGCTGTTGAAAACAGACAGACCACCTTTAAATGCTGACGCTTAATTGGAATAATGTTTTATGACACTGAACAGCTTTTTTTGTGCTTTAGCTCTACACGGTTCATTTAACACATTATAACCTGCTCAGAGAACTTCTAAAAAAAGTAATGTGCCATGTGTATGGGAGACATGTTTCCCAGTTCATGGAGTCATAACTATGTAGAGAATGATCTTATTTAACCTTTCTGTGGCATGGTGTTTTCATAGGGAGGAAATCAGACAGCTACAGTGATTGCATTGTGTTCAATGAAGGATTTCAACTTAGCGCAAGAGACCTGCCAGTTGGCAATCAGGGATGTTGGAGGCCTTGAAGTTTTAATCAATTTACTTGATACAGATGAAGTCAAATGTAAGGTGAGTGGCTTTGTTACAATGGATGAGGGACCTTTTTTATACCTTCTCATGGGTCTCTTCTTAATGCTAGGTGTCTGCTACTCCCACTGCCTGGTTCTCACCTTATCTGCTGTTATTACTGCTAAGATAACTTGCTACTTCTCCTGTTAGCTGCTCTTCTCATCTTTCTGCTTTTCTTTTTTTCTATCTGGTTCTTTTCATTAGTGTCTGCTTTTTAAATGATGAGTGTTTATATAATTAAAGGGAAGTATATAGGTTATGTGTAACACCTGGGAATAGAATTTTTTTCCTCTAAAAACTTAATTGGGGAAGGATTTTTGGTAGACTTGGAATTTTAAAAAATATAGCACTGGTTCTATATTAAGCACACATTAATCTATAACCTTTTTTTTTTCTCATTTAGATTGGTTCATTAAAAATCCTGAAGGAAATCAGTCATAATCCTCAAATCAGACGTAATATTGTTGACCTTGGGGGCTTACCAATTATGGTTAATATACTTGATTCTCCACATAAGAGTCTGAAATGTTTGGCCGCTGAGACAATTGCAAATGTTGCCAAGTTTAGGAGAGCCAGGTGGGCAGTGAGACACCATGGGGGCATCACTAAACTGGTGAGTACCACTGACACCAGCAGCAGCGCAGCTGCCACGGAAATGTCAGCTCCGTGCTGTCCTTTCTGGCCACTCCCGAACATTAGATATCCACAGGGCATGTTCTGAGAATCTCCTTTTGATACACCATGTCCCTGAAAATTACTTTTGTATATTTATATTAGCAAGTGGCCAAAACACATGTTCAACCTTACTTTGCAAAGAAATATAAATTTTAAAAATAGTTGTAGTTCTCACCTATCACATTTGCAGGGATACATTCATGTCTGTGTGCAGTGTTGGTGAGGGGTGGAGAGAGCCTGTGCAGTAGAAAGCAGTCTGGTAGCCTTTTCCTCCAATGTGGTGATGTCACCATGAAGATTGTCCCCAAGGTGACAGAGGCGCATCTTATTGTTACACATAAGCGTGACAACTGAGAACACTTGTTTTGCAATATGAGATAAGTAAAATAATTTGCAGTATATCCATAAGAAATGCCTATTTTCAGCTCTATCAGTGGTATATTTTAGACGTTTATTTAGTAACAAGGGATAAATGGATATTTAATGTTATATAAAATCATAACAGGATTAAAAACCAATGGTACCTATGATCCCAATTTTTAAAAGCCTACCTAAAAAGTATAGAAAAGATGCTTGAAATAAATACAGAAAATTGTTGAGTTTTCTCTGAAATGATTATCAAATTTTCTTCCTATTTTCAAATATATGTCACTTTGTTATAGAAGTATTACTTTTATAATAAAAATGATTATTTCAATAACTATCACTGAAAGATAAAGTTTAACATTTTGCTCAACACCTTTGCCATGACAGCAAAGACCTTAATAAAGTGCAATATGCAAATGCATTTCCACCCTCCTAGGAATGATCAATAGATCTTGTGTCTGTCCCACAGCTTGTATTCATCACTTCTGTAGTTTAACTTCCTTAAGATGAGAGCCAAATCTTATATATCTTAGTGTCATCCACAGCACTTGGTCCCATACCTTACACATAGAAAGGGGTAATAATTATATATTGAGTTAATGTGGATTTAATGTGAATATATGCACAGCGAAAGGTGTTCAGAAATTTACTAAAAGAGATTCTGTGTTTTTATTTGTAATCTCTAGAGTATTATAAATTGTAATTATTTGCTTCATAAATAAGATGGACTTATGGATGGATAGATGGATGAATAGATGTCTAGCTATGCGATAAATATGACAGAATGTTTATTAGAGAACCTAGATGATGGATATATGGATGTTGCTGTACAGTTGCTGTACAATTTTTTCATTCTTTGTGTATGTTTGAAAATTTCCATAATAAAATCCTGGGGAAGTGGTAAGTATTACTATGATTATCATTATTCTACTTAAATAATGAAATTATAGACAGGCTGATATGGCTTTCCACTGACACTACTCCCATTGAATTATAAGAAAGGAAAATGTAGAATAAAACTAAAATATGTTTTTTTATGGGAGTCTTGTACATCACATTTTGGGGCCTGAAATTTGAACAGTGGCACTAATCTAGTCAAGATAATGACATACAATTTAATTTTAAATAATAGCTAAATAGGTAAGAAAAAAACAATGGTGGATAGACTAATAATAAACTTGTAATTACTGTGTTGAGAACACATCAGGGAAGGACTAGAATTGGGGGTCCACTTTTGGTTTGCTAGCTATGGGGGTAGAGGATAGAGTCCCCAACTAAAACTGGAAATGAGGGAGATCACTAATGCAGAGATGGAGCTGTAGGCTGGTTATGGCATCCCAGCAAGAGAACTGAGATCAAGAGCATACAGGCCACAGTGGGTTTGATAACATAGGTCAGCCACTGGAGAGGCACACCGGATAGAAGACTGTGGAGAGGAGTCTGAGTAAGCAGGAAGAATGCATCAGGCCTGGACATATCGCAGGATCCAACGCTGTTAGTCCTGTGGCCTGTTTTCATGTTCCTCTGTATAGATAGCACACTTGACCCTTTCTGTGAAAACCATTTCAATCATTTATTGAATTGTGTGTCAAATACAGATCTAGGTGGTGGAATTATGAATATAAATAAAGGTATTTTCCTGACCAAAGTCATATCATGCTCTCATTGTGGTGGGACAGAGGAGATATAGGCAAAAATATAAGTAGAGGGGGTGAGTATTAGGTATTTCGTTGAAGTCAGTACTGGGAATAGTGGAGGAACAAAGGAGGGGCTAATCAATGTTATATAAAATCGTAACAGGATTAAAGAAAGGTCAGGAAGGTCAAGAAAGGCTGGAGAGAGGAGACATTGCCTTTGCTGAGTCTTGGAAGGTGAGTAGGTATTTGTCAGGCAGACACACCAGGGAAGATGAAGTTGTGTTGGTAAAGGCCCAGAGCTGGAAACAACATTGAGTGCTTGGAAACCACAAGTGGTTTAATGAGGCCAGTCCTAGGGTGAGAAGGACTGCGTGGTAAGAGGTGAATTAGGATGACCAGTGAAAGGTAAGCGCGGTGGACATCACACAGGGTCTTATCCAATGAGCTACAAAGTTTGAACTTTATATAGATAATGAGGAATACTTCTAATAGATAGAAACTTTTAGTCTGTCTGCCATGTGTTCAATCCTGCTATCTCAGAATTTCTTCCCCACCTTGCTATCCTATCCCCAATAGGTACCTGAAAACCATGTAAATACGCCTTACCCATGTCCTTCCTTGGGCTGTACTAATTAGACCATGGGTGCCCACCTGACTCATGCTGATTCTATTGTATCTCTCCCAGGAATTTGGAATTAGAAATCAGAGACTCTTCTTTTGGTGTTCTTGATTATGTGGGTAGTATCCCTGGAATTTGGTCTGCAGAGAGAGAAGAATGGAGTAGACATGAATATGATAAAGCAAGCTTTGGGAGGCCTTGTTTCACTTCTATATGGGGCACCCTGCCATACTGCTGTATCCATATACTAGGTGTACCGGTTAATAATGGTGGATTTTGTAATCAAAGAAAACACGATAATTTCCAGAGAAACATCAAAAGTGCTTTATTCAAAGTAATGTCCATCGCTAGCTACACATTTCCCCATCTTTCAGGTAATTTGTGGATTACCGTCCCAATAGAACTTTTCTTGTTTTGAGGCAGACCATTCAGAGACCCAATTTTCCACTTCTTCATACGTTTTGAAGTGCTGCTCAGAAAGTGTGTGTGCCATTGATTGAAACAAGTGGTAATCTGCAGGAGCAAGGTCTGGTGAATACGTCGGGTGGGTTAATACTTGCCAGGCAAGATCTTTTAACGCGTCTTTAACTGGTTTTGAAGTGTGTGATGGTGCATCATCATGAAGCAAAATTACTTTGCCGTGTCTTCTGGCCCATTCTGGTCATTTCACGATCAAAGCCTGGTTCAAATTGATTATTTGTTGTTGGTAGCGATCAGTATTAATGGTTTCACCTGGTTTTAGAAGCTCATAATACACCACACCTTCCTGATCCCACCAAATGCAGAGCATTGTCTTCTTTCCGAAGCGATTTGGCCTTGCAGTCGATGTTGATGGTTGACCTAGATTAACCCATGATTTTGTGCATTTGGGATTCTCAAATAAATCCACTTTTCATCGCCAGTCACAATTCGATGCAAAAAAGACTTTCTTTCATGCCGTTGACGCAACATTTTACTGATGACTTTTCGGTTTTCCATTTGTCTTTGCTTCAGTTGATGTGGCACCCATTTCCTCCCTTTAAAATCTTTCCCATTGCTTGTAAACGATTGGAAATTGTTTGCAGAGCAACGTTTAATCTTTCTGCAAGTTGTTTTTGAGTTTGACACGCATCTTCATCCAATAATGCTTGTGATTGTTGGTCTTCAAACTTTTTTGGTTGACCTGGATGTTCTTTGTCTTTCACATCAAAATCATCACTTTTAAAGCATTTAAACCAGCGTTCACAAGTATCTTGAGATGGAGGATGTTCACCATAAGCTTCCTGAAGTATACGATAACTTTTTCTTCAAAATAAAGTAATGAATTAAAACTTCCTGCAGATGCTCTTTTTTTTTTTTTTTTGGCATGAAATTCCACATTTTTAAGTGTAAAAATATCTATGATGTTAACACCTTCAGCAGATTTGACATATGAAGTTTTGAAGCATGTTGTCAATACAACAAAATAGCATACATACCAAATCGCATATATATCAACATATGTGTAACTCCATCTATTGAAAAAAAAATCCACATTATTAACTGGTTCACCTAGTAAACTGCCTGACTTTAATGTCTTCAGTGACTTTGGTTATTGCAAAGAAAAGGGTCCTGGCAGCTGTGCCATTTGTTTTGGGTTTTGGTAGTGCAGGTAGAGGGCTATGTCTCATGGTTTTAACAGTGTGTAGGCCATTCACTTTTCATGGCTTTGGGGAGTCTACTTTTCTGAGATACCAGGGCTGAGGATATGGTTTACAAATCTTACTAATGTGAATGTTAGAGCTATATTAAGAAAATACTGTCTTGGTGGGATTAAATTTCTTGTGGGAAGGAATTGTAAAAGCTCCCAAATCTGGAGGAAGGTGATTTGAAAGGTTTTGTTTCTTTGCTTTCATTGACTGCTGTGTGGTATGAAAGTCAATTTTTAAAAATATTCTTATTTTTGATGGAGGAGAGTTTGGTAGCAACCCTGTACCTATTATGGGATGCATTAAGTTTTATTGGAAAGATTCCCATCTATATTGTGTTTATCTATCTTTTAGGTTGCTCTACTTGACTGTGCACAGAATTCTGCAGAACCTGCTCAGTCGAGTCTGTATGATGCCAGAGACGTGGAAGTGGCTCGCTGTGGGGCGCTGGCACTGTGGAGCTGCAGTAAGAGTTATGCGAATAAAGAAGCCATTCGTAAGGCTGGGGGCATTCCGTTGTTGGCTCGGTTGCTGAAAACGTCTCATGAAAACATGCTGATTCCGGTGGTGGGGACTTTGCAAGAATGTGCATCAGAGGTACCCAGGCCTGCTCTGCTTCCCTTGCTCTCATTTACTATGTATTTCTGTAGTTGAAAAACAATTTGTAAGGTTATCATGACTGCTAAAGATTTTTTTTCAAGAAGCCAGCATTCTATTAGAGACAATCAAACTAGTAGAACATTAATTACATTGGCATTTGTGTGGTTCATTATTTTTAAATATGTTTTTATTGGTTTTTAGAGAAAGAGGAAGGGAGAGGGAAAGAGAGAGGAAAACATTGATGTGAGAGAGAAACATCGATTGGCTGCCTCCCATATGGGTCACTGACAGGGGATGAAACTGTAACCTGGGTATGTGCCCTGACCGAATTTATTTTTGAAAATGTTGACTAAGTTCTTTTATTGTTATATCAATATGTTAACCGTGGACTTGTGTATATGCTAAGTTTATTTAGTGTAATTATTAATAAATTTTAAATAGATACTTATGTGCATACATTATCTATACATAAATATTTAAATTCATATTACTAGGAAAACTACCGAGCTGCAATCAAAGCAGAAAGGATAATTGAAAATCTGGTAAAGAACCTAAATAGTGAGAATGAGCAGCTGCAGGAACACTGCGCCATGGCCATCTACCAGGTACAGTGGGCCCTGGGGACAGTCCTGTTGTTCTTCTCCATGTTTCTAAGCATATAGGCTCATTCTCTGGGGATGAAACTCAGAAACCTGCATTTTTAACTAGAACCCCCAGGGATTTTCATGCATAAGAGGACCACTGTCTTATGCTAATGACAGATGCCTATATAGATCAGAGAGGAAGCTTCTCCAACATGTCTGAGTATTTACAATTATATAAGACACTTGCATATCTTTATCTGCTAAAATTATTTACTTCGTGTAAAATAGCTAAATATGTATATAGTACCTTTATATTGATTTTCATTATATCCCATTCAAATATAGTGATCTTGGGAAATTTGTCTCCTACCAAGACAAGATGGACGAATGAGCGCATGTGTGTGTATATATTTCTGTTTTACTAGTTTATTTATTTATTTTAATATTCATTATTTTTTGTGAGTTATAAATTGCATAGTACAGCAGGTCTACAGATAACATCATTTCATTCAACATTATATCTATAAAAGCCTAATATGCAAAGTGTCCCCTCGGGAGTTCGACCGACTGGGAGTTCGATAGCTGGCTATGATGTGTGGTGGCCTCCAGGGAGTGGCGCGGAATGATGGAAGGCCCCAGTTGGCAGCTAACAGCTGGGGAAGGGAATTCCTGGCTGGCAACCGGCAGCCACTAGGGACCCTACCCGTGCACGATTTCATGCACTGGGCCTCTAGTTTCATTATAATGTTGATGAGATGCTGTAGTAACTTAACTCTTATTTATATCGATTAGCCTATGGTGAAATTTGTTTCATTATGTCTTTTCACTTAAAGTCACAGAACCTGTTGATGATGTTAAGTGAGGACTTACTGTATTCCAAAAAACAGATTAAAATGGTAAAGGGGTAGAAAAGATGGCCCAGACAAATTAGTATATGGCTGGCTACTGGCTATGCTAGCTTCCCCCTAATCAGAATAGATTTCCTAGAGGAATGCATTTTAAAATGTGCAGTGAGAATGCACCCAAATGATAGAGTCAGAGAGGAGGTACATGTTGATAGAGTATTGTAATAGTTTGCTTGGGCTGCCATAACAAAATGCCACAACACTGGGTGGCTTAAGCAACAGATAACTGTCACTGAAAGATAAAGGTTATCACATGATCTTTCCTCAGTGTCCTAATATCTCTTCTTATAGAGCTACATGCCATATTGGATTAGAGTTCACTTCAATGACTTCATTTAATCTTAATTACCTCTTTAAAGACCCTATCCTCAAATATGGTCACTTTCTGACGTATGGGAGTTAGGACTTCAACTTATGAGTTTTGAGGACATGCAACCAGCTCATAACAAGGATATATAGCTTTGATGGTATATATGCCTCATAAGAATAAGCATTAAGGTTCAGTTAGAAATAGCGATTAATTTTTAAAATTGCACCTGAACCAGAATGGAAAGTCACAAATAGAAGGTAAACATGGAGGTGCCTTGTGGTGCACTACGATGAGGATTTCTTCCAGTGGCACTCACTGATGATGCATTACATATATCTGTATCATGTGGCCTCAGTGGCCTCAGAAACCAACTGTATGCTTAGGATAATAGCAAACCTATACTGAGTTAATCATTTTGGCTCTATCACATGAGAAGGATGATCAATTGAGAACATCTAGGCAACACATATTTATTTCAAAGGATGACATTGGTTGCTATTGATATGACCCACTGCTCTGGGCATAGAAACTTCATTGGGGAAATTCCTCATCTCTTAGATTTTGGGGGTCATTGAAAGTTTGACTGTATCCCTTCCACTGATCTATATTCTCTACTGTGTTTTTCTAAGACTCTGGGTTTCATCACTGCAGAAATGTGTGTGGCATTCTAAGTTTCTAACCAACTTTTGCCTCTGTCTTGTTGGAAGCCCAGGCTATATCAGAATTGGCTTGGGAGAATTGCCCAAGTATGTAGAAATTGCTAGGCGTTGCCAAAACCATGTAAAGGAAGACAGACATTGTCAGATGTCTGCAAATATGGAGAAGAATTATGTTTTATTTGGAGGTGCCTTTAGAAAATTATGCTCTCTGATAAGAAGTTTCATAGCTAGTACAAATGGCAGCCTCTTTCATAATCACTGAAATCTTGATATGCCTTACTCACTGCCAGCCTCTCACTTGACTTTTTGTGTAGTGTGCTGAAGATGAAGAAACCCGTGACCTGGTTAGGATGCATGGAGGACTTAAACCCCTGGCCAGTCTGCTCAATAACACTGACAATAAAGAACGTCTGGCCGCTGTCACAGGGGCAATATGGAAATGTTCCATCAGCAAAGAGAATGTGACCAAGTAAGAGAAGGCATTTCGTATTCTGTAATAAAAATAAGGCCACCAAAACAGTCTTGTAATTTAATTCTATTTTAAGAAAGAGTCTATAATAATACACATTTTGGACTAGGTTGGCAGAATTAATGAATTCTTAGAAATGAAAGACCCCTACTTCCCATGTTTTCTGTGCCTCGGTAGGGCTCAGGGGCTTGCTGACATCATCTTTCAGTGAGAGCGGCCTGTTTGGCATATGGGCAGCCACTTAAACATGAAGTATCTCTCATATTTCCTGCAGAAATCTACTGAGGTTGAGGAGATGAATTTCCCACTGAATCTTTAGAGATGGAAGTGGTTCCATTCTTTCCCCTTTTATGAAGATAAACAAGATGAGTCAGCTAAATGCCAACTAATCAATTAATCTTAAAGATAATAATTTTCAAATATGATTTCATTGAATTTCAAAGTATTTGTAAATTTTATGACCATTTGATTTAATTTAATGTTCAAATTCATCTCTTCATTTATTTTTAGAGTTCTCACCCTCTATGATAGATGTTCTGAAGCAACTTTTCCTTATCTCAAGCATGATAATTATCTTAAACAAAAAAATCACATGTCCAATTGAACACAAAATAGACTTATTTTTCTTTGTTTATGTAAAATGGTCTCTGTAACATGGGAAAACAGCCCTTAGCATAGTGGAATCATTGCCACTCAGATTTGGAAGAAGTTGTAGTTGTTTCAAAGGCTGTATAGTACAGAGGTTAAGGGCACAGATGGGTGGATTTGGATGCTAGCTTCACTATTTACCAAGCTTCAGATTAACTTTCTGAAAATGGGGACTTTAATAGTATCTACATTATAGTGTTTTTGTAAGGATGGAATGAGCATATAGTTGATGTTTAACTATTAATATTATTAATTATCATCAGAGAACTTTATACCTAAGATAATATTGTTCTCCCCTTCCTTCCCCTCCCCACCTCTTTTTCTTGTGATGAATTTAGGTTTCGGGAATACAAAGCCATTGAAACTTTAGTGGGACTTTTAACTGACCAGCCCGAAGAAGTTCTTGTGAATGTGGTGGGCGCACTGGGAGAATGTTGTCAAGAATATGAAAACCGAGTCATTGTCCGGAAATGTGGTGGCATTCAACCCCTTGTGAACCTCCTCGTTGGAATAAACCAAGCTCTTCTTGTCAATGTCACAAAAGCAGTTGGTGCATGTGCAGTGGAGCCTGAAAGTATGATGTAAGTGGCCCTACAGCCTGAAAGTTTTTGTTTGAGAATGTTAGGGGAAACACATGGGTAATCATGGAATAGTGTCATCACTTAAAATTGAATGATGAAACAGTAAAGAGAGTTTATATATAAATAACCACAAGGTTACCAAATCATGACTTACAGAACCAAATTGTTCCCTTGGATGAGCTGGAGGCCTGAAGCTGGGCATATTGGGAGGAGTTCAAATACCCAGTAATCAATTTCCCATGCAGAAACTTGAATCATCAAAAATTTTCTTTGTATACCAGGGAAGAATTATCTAATTACCTGAGATCCTAGGTAGTTGTAGGTAGCATTCCCATTGTATTCTTCTTGCTTCAATTGAGCACCTAACAAGAGCTTTGAATAGATGAGGGGAAAAACAAGGATATTAAGCTATGATATTGGTCCTTGCGCAAATATTGTCTAATTAGGAAGACTTAAATATGGTACAATTTAAGAACAATAGCAAGATTATATATCCAGGAAAGGAGAAACCCATATGAGTCAATGTTATTGTATTAGGGTTCCCCAGAGAATCAGAACCAACAGTGTGTGTGTGTGTGTGTGTGTGTGTGTGTGTGTGTGTGTGTGTAAAGAGAAAAAGAGGGGGGGGGGAAGACACTGATTGGGAGATTGAAATTGATTTACTTTAAGGAATTGGCTCTTGTGATTGTGGAGGCTTGGCAAGTCCAAATTCTGATGGAGTAGGCTAGCAGCAGCTGGCTGGAGAATCAGGAAAGAGTTGCAGTTTGAATTCAGAGTCAGTCTTCTGGCAGAATTTCTTCTTGCTCAGGAAGGTTAGTCTTTGTTTTATTAAAGCCCTCAACTGATTAGATGAGGCCCACTGATTATGGATGATAATCTGTTTTACTCAACACCTACCAATTTAATGTTAATCTGATCCCAAAAAAGCACCTTCACAGAAATATACAGAATAATGTTTGGCTAAATATCTGGGCATCCCTTAGCCCAGTCAAGTTGACACATAAAAATGAGCCATCCTAAATCCACCCTTTGTCAACTCGGCACCCATACACACATCTTAAATCACACTTAATCGCTATATAAATACGATAATAAGGTTATACTTCTGCCTAATTATCTTGCATACAACTAAAATTTGCTAATGATTTCCCTAGAAGAGGAAACAAAGTCCTTGGGTGATGCTTACTCTTATTGATATCCTGTAACTTAAATATTGTGATGTAAAGTTAGCAATACTTAAAAACTATGATATAAAGTCAATATATCTCATGTTACATGACAAGATGATAAGAGAGGGCAGAAAACAAAGATACACACATACACATTTATAACAAAATAGGAAGGAATACTCTGATAATTACAGTCCTTGTTTCTATAACTGGTCACATGGCTGCCACTGGTATTTGTAACTACCTTCTTTCACTACTCATTCTGTATTCCCTTTAGCCTCAGCTAGAACTTCAGTTCATCGTGGTTCTTTACCTGGTGGGGTGACTTCATTCTTGAAGGTCTGGGCCATTTACTAGTCCTGCCTGGATTGGGTTTGTTGTGGTTTCCTATTGACTTTAATCACAGGGCATGGTAATACTAAGAGATACTTTAAGGGACTTCCTGTATTCCAGATATATTCATCCTTACACCTGTTGTGGAGTAGCAGTCCAATTTCCCCTTGGTAATCAGGATCAATTACCCCAGCCAGCATAGTAACTCTCTTCTTTGCCTGTTGATTTAGAGGCATGAGAAGGCAAAGTGGCAGTCTTAACTTCCAGTTCAGTGGCATCATTATTGCGTCTCCTGGTGAAAACATTCTTCCCTTTGGAACTAAGATGTCTAGATTAGCAAAGCATAAGGTCATAAGGACATGAGTACAAATTTTGATAGTAGGTCACTAGGGATAATAGTAAGTGCCACTCCCATTTCCACACTTTGATTCCTGGACCCATGAATTCTGACTGTGGTAGAAACAGCACCATATTGTTTACTGGTAAATAGCTCTATTGACATGACTTCTAGACTCCCAGAATTCCAACCAGCCTTTCTTTACTTCATCCTGTCTCTGTCCCCTTCAGTCCAAGGTGGCAGTGTTTCTACTGAAGTAGTTAATTGGATCCATGACTCACATCTGTAATCTCTTTGTCATATGATTGTCTAGCTATACTCTTTTTAAAAAAATATGTTTTTATTAATTTTAGAGAGAGAAAGGGAGAGGAAGAGAGAGGCAGAAACATCAATGATGAGAGAGAATCATTGATCAGCTGCCTCCTGCAAGCCCTCTACTGGGGATGGAGCCTACAACCCAAGCATGTGCCCTGACCAGGAATCGAACCTGCTATCTCTTGGTTCCTGAGTGGATGCTCAACTGCTGAGCCAAACCCACTGGGGGAAACTCTTTTTAATAACTACATTAAGTAAACTGTTATATTTATTGATTTTTCAGTTGATTCCATTCAAGAAAAGGCCAGAGAAAACAACGATGCACTTTTTTTTTTGAATTTTAATATTCTTTAAGGAACCTAGATTTTGAAGCAACAAAATGTAATGAAAGAAAAAGAATGACTCAGTGATAAACAACAGGCCTCAAGGACATTTTGATTGAGTTGGGATGACAGACAAGTAATTTTAAAATAGAGTAAAAAATGAGATGACAGTAAATACATATTTTTTTGGTAAATATACAAAATGATTTTGTGGAATTTTTGAGGCTTGACTTCTGGGTAATGTATGGGGACTACAATAAAGAGCAAAAGTAGAAAAAAATCATTTTACCCTAAACAAGGAAATGGCCACAACTCCAAATCTTAAATGTGAAAACATACCTTAAATGTGAAAACATCAGCAAAATGTTGTGAATTATTAGCCTGTGTGTAATAGACTGACAGCTAACACGTACTTCTTCAGATTGCTAGCTTTTCCCCCAAGTAAGTGTCATGGTCATGAGATGCATAGCCGACATTTGTTTCATAGAGAGCAGAGATGAGAGGAGTGAATGGGTTTTGGAAGAAGTGAGGAATTTTCCATCAGAGATCTAGTTTTGCAATATAAAACATCATAGCTCTGTAGTATAATTTGAAGTCAGGCAGTGTGATACCTCCAGCTATGTTCTTTTTTTTTTTTTTCCCCTCAGGATTGCTTTGGCTATACTTTTGTGGTTTCCTAAAAATCTGGTGATTTTTGCTCTATTTCTTTAAAAAATGACATTGGGATTTTGATGGTGATTGCATTAAGTCTGTATATTGCTTTGGGTAATATGGCTGTTTTAATTATGCTGATTCTTCCAATCCATGAACACAGGATATTTTTCCATTTTGTTGTGTCTTTTCAACCTCTTTTTATAATGATTTGTAGTTTGATTGATTTGCATATGTTGAACCATCCTTATGCCCCTGGAATGAACCCCACTTGATCATGATGTATTATTTTTTGATGTATTATTGTATTTGATTTCCTAACATTTTGTTTATAATTTTTGCATCTATATTCATCAGAGATATTGGCCTGTAGTTTTCTTGCCCAGAAAATGTGGCTCAGTGGTTGAGCATTGACCATGAACCAGGAGATCACGGTTCAATTCCCAGTGAGGGCACATGCCTGGGGAAGCTGTGTCACTGAGCCTTACAGGACAACTACTACACGAGGCCACTATACTAAGTCTGGGAGACATAGCAGCTCTACCTAGTACATAGAAACAAACTTAGAGAAGCAGCCAAAATGCAGAGACAAAGAAACAAGTCCCAAATGAAAGAACAGGAGAAATTTCCAAAAAAAAAGAACTAAATGAAATGGAGGGAAGCAAACTGCCAGATACAGAGTTCAAAACAATGATTATAAGAATGTTCCAGGAACTTAATGAGAAGTTCAACAGTGAAAAATCCATAGAAACCATAGAAATGAACCAGGCAGAAATGAAGGATACACTAACTGAAATGAAGAATAATTTATAGGGAATCAACTATAGAGTAGATGAAGCTGAGGATCAATTTAGCAATTTGGAATATAAGGAAGAAAAAATACCCCATCAGAACAGCAAAAAGAAAAAATGATTAAAAAAATGAGAACAGTGTAAGGAGCCACTGGGAAAACTTCAAGCATACCAACATTCACATCATGGGGGTGCTAGAAAGAGAAGAGAGAGAGCAGGAAATTAACCCTTTGCACTCGCTTGCTTTTTTCTCGATTCCTTTATTCTACTCGGGATTTAATTTTTTAAATACCCCAGATTTTACAAAGCACAGCAGTAGAATAAAAAACTGGGGTTTCTTTTCATACAAACTTATTTATTTGGATTTTTTTATATTTCAAATAATTGATACATTCAAAGAGTAATTTTAATCTCGATGCTAACCGTGTCGAGTCACACTCGACATCCGAGTGCAAAAGGTTAAAAACCTATTTGGAAAACATAATGACAGAAAACTTTCCTAACTTGGTGAAGGAAATAGACATAACAAGTCCAGGAAGTGCAGTGAGTCCCAAGCAAGATGAAATCAAAGGCCCATACCAAGTCACATCACAATTAAAATGCAAAAGAATAAAGACAAAGAGAGAATCTTAAAAGCAGCAAGAGAAAAGCACTTATTTGTCTACAAGGGCGCTCCCATCAGACTGCCAGCTGATTTCTCAACAGAAACTTTGCAGGCCAGAATGGAGTGGCAAGAAATATTCAAAGTGATGGAAAGCAATGATCTACAACCAAAATTACTCTACCCAGCAAAACTATCATTTAGAATCAAAGGACAGATAAAGAGCTTCCAAGACAAGAAAATGCTAGCAGATTTCATCACCACCAAACCTGTATTGTCAGAAATGTTAAAGAGTATTCTTTAAGAAGAAGAAAATAAAAGATAAAAAACATGAATAATAGCCCTGACTGGTTTGGCTCAGTGGTTAGAGTGCTGGCCCGTGGACTGAAGGCCTTGATTCTGGTTAAGGTCATGTGCCTCGATTGCAGGCTCAATCCCTGGCCCTGGTAGGGGCACGTGCTGGAGGCAACCAGTCAATGTGTCTCACATCAATGTTTCTCTCTCTCTCTCTGTCTCTCCCCCTCCTTTCCACTCTCTCTAAAAAAAAACACACAAAGAATCAATGGAAAAAATATCCTTAGATGAGGATTAACAAAAATAATAATAAAATAAAATGTGTTAATTTAAAACAATATATCAACAATAAAATGCCAATAAATACATATCTGAAACAATTTAATCTAAAAAACAAAATAAAGCCCTGGCCAACATTGCTCAGACACAACTGAACTCAGCAGGGTGGGGCCACAGAGTGGGGGGCAGACCTAGTGATACAACAGGTGGGGAAGAGGTGCTGCCTGTGTGCTTGAGGTGGGGAAGAATGGCCCCCTTTCCAAAGCCACACAGATCCATCACTATCTGAGTCTCCTCAGAGAGCTTCTCCAGAAAAAGAACTCCCCAAAGGTCCTTGCTGGGTGCAGCCAGGAGACCTCTCTGCAGGACCTGAGCATGGCAGAGTAGTATCACCAGTAGTTGGAGGATCAGTCAGTGCACTCCCTAGGCTAGTGCTGTAACAATAGGAATGCTGGACCCTGGGAAGGTGGTGTCTGGGTCTCTAGCAAACTCTTTTCTCTCCCAGGCAGACTGAATCCCCCTCTGATTTTCACCACTAGATGCTGTGCGGGTTCCTCTTGTCTCTGTTGCTGTGGGTTGGGGATCCACGTTTGGGGTTGAGACCCTACACTCCTGGGGGGAGGAAGTTTTGAAGCTGAGATAGCCCTCCAGCTTCTCAGCTGCTGCACATGGGAGTGGGGGCCAGCCCTTTCCCCATCTCTGCCCTTCTTATCAGTCTCCATGTGACCTCTGTAAATCCTTGGTGATAATATTTCAGTTCAGCTAGCCTTCAGTTGTTTATTCATGTTGATTGCTTTATAAGTTAGGTGTAAATCCAGTTTTGGTCTGGGAGCAGGTGAGTATAGCTTCTCCCTACTCTGCAGCCATCTTGGAATGCTTGCCCATTTTTTAGTCTAGTTTATTTTAATTGAGTTATATGAATTCCTTCTATATTTTGATTATTAACTCCTTGTCAGAAATATGGTTTGCAGGTATTTTCTCCCATTCCATAGATTGCCTCTTCATTTTGTCAGTTGTTTCCTTTGCTATGCAAAGGCACATGTGGATACACAGTGAAGCTATTTCTTATAAATACTCAGAAGACAGCCTTGATAAATATAAAATCCTTGATTATCACATTCTTTCATTAACTTAAAAAAATGCTGCTTCATTGTTGCCTTGTTTTGTACCTTTTTTTAAAGTCTAATGCTAGTCTGATTCTTTTGTCTTTGTAAAGTATTTGATTTTTACATCTGAAGGCCTTGAAGATTATTTCTTTATTTTTATATTCTAATACTTTTATTATGTTTGTTTCAGAGTTGATTGCTAACTATTTAGTTAAATGGAATTATAGTTCATAAAGGAAAGACAGGATAAATGCTTTCTTCCTCCTTTTGAAAAAAATCAATTTTAAAATATATGAGTTGTCAGGAACCCTATAGGAGCTTCGATAATAAGGACTTTTTGGATTTGTTATGAACTTGTGGATCTTCATGGTTTACTTCAGTCTCTACTGTTTTTTTATACAAAACTAGAGGCCCGGTGAACAAATTCATGCACATTGAAAGGAAATTAATTAGAAGAAATATTTTAATATCACTATTCGCCCTTTCTCTATAATAAAAGTGTCAACCATATTCATGATTGACAATGACAGATTGAAACACACACGTGTGATTGGTGCTAGCGAGAGCTTTATATGTATCATGCATGCATGAAAATTTAAAAACTTTAGTTGTGAATTCCTATGACATCTATACCTACTTTCAAATTATTTAGAAAACAATGAACACACACATTGATAAATGACACAAATATGTTAAATTTTGAGGGTTGTATCTACTGGTTATTTTGCTATTTTAAAAAAAACTCTTAATTATGTTTGAAATTTTCCATAATGAGAAGGAAGAAACAAATTAAGACTGAAAATAAAAGTGTTTTACTCTTGATAGACTGGCAAAATTAAGATAGTAGCTGATGCTGGCAACTGGTATTCTCATGATCTGTTTATAGGAATCAAATGGACATAATTTTTATGGAGCACAGTCTATTGATATGTATTAAAATTTAAAATCCTAACAAGCAATTTCATTTCTAAATATTTGTCTTAACAAGATAATTAGTGCATTGCAAAAAGATGCAAGGATGGCCTTTGCAATGTTATTTTTAAATTTTTAATTCAGTTTATTGGGATGAGATTGGTTAATAAAATTTTATACGTTTCAAGTGTACAAGTCTAAAATACATTACCTGCCCCTAGCTAGTTTGGATCAGTGGATAGACTGTCGACCTGTGAACTGAAGGGTTCTGGGTTCGATTCTGGTTAAGGGCACATGCCCGGGTTGTGGGCTCGACTCCCATTAGGAGGTATGCAGGAGGCAGCTGATCAATGATTTTCTCTCATCATTGATGTTTCTATCTTTTCTCCCTTCCCCTTCCTCTCTGAAATATATAATATATATACATTATCTGTATTTTGCATTAAATATGGAAGTTCCTAAAAAAATTAAGACTTTTTGGGATATATGGATATCTACCTGAAAAATTTGAAAACTTCTATTCATAAAGATAAATGTACCCTATGTTCATTGCAATAATTATTCATGGTGGCCAAGACATGGAATTGTTCTTTCTATTCCATTATTATATAAGACTAGAAAAAAACTAATTTATATCAATAAAGGATCTATTAAATGTATTATGATACATTAATACAGTA
This sequence comes from Eptesicus fuscus, assembly GCF_027574615.1. NCBI lineage: Eukaryota > Metazoa > Chordata > Mammalia > Chiroptera > Vespertilionidae > Eptesicus > Eptesicus fuscus. The sequence continues at coordinate 95,401,359 of NC_072477.1, forward strand.
CCATCTAGCCATGTAAAAATTGTTAATATAAATCCACATTTATTGCATTCATTGATACAGAGGAAGATTTATTATATATATTGAATAAAAAAGGCAGATTATGGCCCTGGCTAGTGTGGTTCAGTTGGTTGAAGCATTTTCTGGCATACTAAAAAGTGGCAGGTTTAATCCTCAGTCAGGGCACATGTGGGAGGCAACCGATCGATGTTTCTCTGTCACATTTCTCTCTCTCAAAAAAAATATATTTTTAAAGGCAGATTATGAAACACCATATTTATATAGGACAATCCATAATGTGTGTATCCACATATTTGCTTCAAAAAAAGTCTTTAAAAAGATGATCATATTTGCTAGAAAAGTCTTTAAAAAGATGATCACAGAGACCATGGGTTTGGGAAAATTTGGGTGATTTAAAAAATTCTCTTCATTATAACTTTTGTATTACAGTTGACCCTGAATAATGTGGTGATGAGGGCCACCAACCCCCCATGTAGTCAAAAATCCACATGTAACTTGACCCCCAAACATTTACTCATAGCCTACTGTTGAGACTGGAAGCCTTACTGATAATGTAAAAATATGTTAATCAATACATATTTTGTATGTTCTATGTACAGTATACTGTGTTTTTAGAATAAAGTAAGCTAGAGAAAAGAAAATGTTATTAAGAAAATCATAAGGAAGAGAAAATACATTTATGATAGGTATATACACTATAGGTTTACAGTTTTATGCAAAACAATTTATTTTTGTATTATTATTTATTAACTAGTGGCATGGTGCACAAAATTCCCTCAACCTAGCCTGCACCCTCTCCAATCAGGGACCCCTTGGGGGATGTGTGACTGCCCTGGGGGATCGGGCCTAAACCGGCAGTCAGACATCCCTCTTGAAATCTGGGACCCCTGGCTCCTAACCACTCACCTGCCTGCCTGCCTGATTGCCCCTAACCCCTCTTCCTGCCTGCCTGATCGCCCCCAACTGCCCTCCCCTGCCGACCTGATCTCGCCCCCAACTGCCCTCCCCTTCTGGCCTGATCTCGCCCCCATCTACCCTCCCTTGCTGGCCTGGTTGCCCCCAACTGCCCTCCCCAGCTGGCCTGATCTCGCACCCAATGGCCCTCCCCTGCCGGCCTGATCTTGCCCCCAACTGCCCTCCTCTGCCGGCCAATTTGTTTCTGATTGGTCAGTTTCTATGCCAGTCAGCGTCAAAAGCTCCACCTCCTAGGCAGCCATTAGCTCCTCACAGTTGACCCAGATTTGGTTCTGATTGGTCAGTTTCTATGCCAGTCAGCGTCAAAAGCTCCGCCTCCTAGACAGCCATTGGCTCCTCACACTTCACCCACATTTGGTTCTGATTGGTCGGTTTCTATGCCAGTCAGCATCTCTGGGCCTATCAATGGAGCCTGATCAGAAAGGCAGGGCTGATCAGCAGCCCAAGTGGAGGCCTGGAGAGAAATGGAGGCACGGCTCCTGGCCAGATTGGGAGAGTAAGAGAGAGGCAAGTGCTGATCAAAAGTTACCACAGAGGCAGCAGATCAGTCCCTGCTTCTCTCTTCAGGCCTCTCTCTGGCCCTGATTCACAGCCCCCTCAGCAGACAGTGCTGGGGCACCAGCCTGCAGCAGAAGCAGTCAGCTCTGGGTTGCCACAGCGACCCAACGCTGACTGCAGGACTGACTTCCGGTTGGTCAAGCCTTGGTCCTTACTAGTTGTTATGACCAGGGTTTTTATATATTAGGATTATTATATTATTTTCCATATGAATAACTGTAAACATACTTTTGCTCCACCCTGTATTTATTGAAAAAAATCCATGTATGAGTGGACCTGCACAGTTTAAATACTGTGTTGTTCAAGGGTCAACTATACTTCAATTTTAAACCTGAGAATTTATCCTACCTAATAAAATGGTAATATGTAAATTACCATCACTCTGCTACGCCCACGATTGGGCCAGCAGGAAGCGCAGGGGGCGGGACTCGGGGTGGCCGGAGTAGCTGATTGGGCCAGCGTCTGCGCCATGGCTGTGCTGCGGCACAGAAGGGGCCTCTGGGGCAGCGAGCTCACGTCCTGCCGTGGACCATCAAAAGCGTGGGAGCTGGGTGCCTGTCTGCTCCGGCACCAGGCCTTTCGGAAGCCTCCACCAAGCCGGAGGCTTCTGAAAGGCCTGGTGCACCAGCGGACAGGCACCCAGCTCCCCCACGATCGAAAGCAAAAGCGTGTAGGGGCCCCTACACATGCATGATTCCATCATGCACTGGGCCTCTAGTTAGATTATAATTATGGGGGAAAATGGTGCTTTTGAAAACTGGTGCTTTTAAATGATATGAATAGTATTCATGATAATATATAAATGAAAAAAATCAACAAGAAACCAACTCATATTTACCATATGACCTCACTGAAGCCATTCCTTGTTTTGTTAATATTTACTGATATTGAGGAAAATTAGGAATGCAAGTTGCTTCTGTAGTTTTGTTACAACCTGACCCCTGCAATTGTATATACTACTGATTTTTAAATGAACCCTGGGTGTCCAGAATAATAATTCTTTATGTTTCATTCACCTGTTTTCACAACAGAGCCTTCCAGGCTTGTCCTGTATAACTCTGCACATTCATCCCTCTTCCCAAGCATACCACCCCAGTGCTGAAACTCCACCATGCTCAATGCAGTCCCCCATACCTGCTGGCCATTTCATGATTCCATCTCAGGTTCCTCCTCAGCTTCATATACCCCTTTCCTCTGTCCATTCACCTTCCTGGCTGGAAATTCCCTGTTTACTTCCCTTAGACTCTAACAATATTATTTAGATATTCCTGATGAAGTTGAGATAGTAATTTAAATTGAAGATTAAGATGTGGATTTCTTGAAATGTTCTAATCAAGAAATTAGAATTATGTATGCTAAATCTTTGTTACCTAAATAAGGACAAATTATTTCATAGACTACATAAACTGCCAGTGCAAGTTTACTTTATTGAATTCCAACCAAATCAACTTGATTGTCCTTTCTATCTGTACTGGTAACATGGTGCCCACGCACACTCAAGTGAGGCTATATGTCTGGATAAAAATCAGAATTTTTGGTTCAATAATTTATAGTATATTTCTAATATATATTAGTAAATTTATAGTATTCTCTAAATAAAACTTGACTTAGTCTGATTATTGGATACTAGAGGCCTGGTGCACGAACAATGGCAGGGGTGGGGGGTGTCCCTCAGCCCAGCCTGAACCCTCTCCAATCTGCGACCCCTCAAGGGATGTCCGACTGCCTGTTTAGGGCAGTCGGACATCCCTCTCACAATCCAGGACTGCTGGCTCCCAACTGCTTGCCTGCCTGCCTTCCTGATTGCCCCTAATCACTTCTGCCTGCCAGCCTGATCACCCCCTAAACATTCCCCTGCCAGCCTGATTGATGCCTAACTGCTCCCCTGCCAGCCTGTTTGCCCCTAACTGCCCTCCCCTGCAGGCCTGGTCACCCCTAACTGCTCTCCCCTGCAGGCCTGGGTACCTCCCAGCTGCCCTTCCCTGCAGGTCTGGGTCCCCCTTAACTTCCCTCCTCTGCCAGCTTGGTCACCCCTAACTGCCCTCCCCTGCAGGCTTGATCACCCCCAACTGCCCTCCCTTGCAGGCCTGGTCCCTCCCAACTGCCCTCGCCTGCTGGCCATCATGTGGTGGCCATCTTGTGTCTACATGGGGGCAGCAATTTTGTGTGTTGGAGTGATGGTCAATCTGCATATTACTCTTTTATTAGATAGGATAGAGGCCTGGTGCACGAGTGGGGGCCGGCTGGTTTGCCCTGAAGGATGTCCCGGATCAGGGAGGGGGTTCCCTTGGGGTGTGGGGCAGCCTGGACGAGGGGCCTGTGGTGGATTGCAGGCTGGCCACACCCCCCAGTGATCCAAGCAGAGGCCCTGGTATCTGGGGTTTATTTATCTTCTACAATTGAAACTTTGTAGCCTGGAGCGGAGCCAAGCCTTCTGCTTGCTCCATGGCGGCAGCTATTTCTGTTGGGATTTATGTATCTTCTATAATTGAAACTTTGTAGCCTTAAGTGAAGGCCTGGGAAGGCTAGGGTGTGCAGAAAGCTTGGTTTCCTCCATCGCTGGGGGCAACCCTAGCCTCCCACTCTTTCCAGCTCCATGGTTGCTGCCATTTCTGTTTGGATTTATGTATCTTCTATCATTGAAACTTTGTAGCCTTGAGTGGAGGCCTAGGCCAGCAAGGGCAGGTGGAAAGCTTGGCTTCCTCCATTGCCTGGGAAACCCAAACCTCCTTCCTGCTCTCTGTGGCTATAGCCATCTTGGTTGGGTTTATTTGCATAGTCTCTCCTGATTGGCTTGTGGGCTTGACTTATGGGTGTAGTGGAGTGATGGTTAATTTGCATATTACTATTTTATTAGATAGGATAGATAGAACCACAGAAGGTTATTTGTATATTTATCAACCTCTGAAATGAAACTAATATTAATTGAGTATGTCATCATTTTATTGCATATCTCATTATATGATGGGTATTAATATCCTTATTTTAATGACGAGGAAACTCAAGTTTCAGGAAATGAAATATTTTTCCAATATCATGGTTATAAGTAGTAGTTCTGGGATTTGATACATGGATATATAATTATCTAGTTTAGTCTCTTTCAATAATACCAGTAGGCAGGTGCTGACTACTCTTACATTGATTCCTATGTCTGTTTTGTTATTTTGAAGAGTGCTCATTAAATCAGTCATAAAGCCGCCCTCCCCAATCTAGATAAAAATGTAAAGTTATATAATAATTTTAATTGTTTAATTATTTAGGAGGTTTATTTTACTATTACAAATATTTAAGGATGTTTATAGTGGCATCAGACCATTTTACAAAATTATTCTTCTACCTCCATAAGGGGTAGGTGCCTTATCATTGGGGTGACCACAAATATTAACATATGTGTTGGTACAGTTTGCTCTCTGTTTTAGGCAAAACTCCCTCAGCTGCCTTTAATGCATTCATCAAAATCATGTGCCTTTTTTTTATAAAGGAAAGAAAGGATAAATTATTTTTTGTTTATACAACCAACATATTATACAGCGTTGGTTAAACCACTCTACCTGCTTCCTCATTGTATAAAAGAAGTGTTAGAGTACATGTTCTCTAGGCTCCAACACTTATATTTGATGAATGTGAGGTTGACCAAACAACTTTCATTTAATATTTATTAGTAATGACTAATTCTCTGTGCCAGGGACTGCAGTAGGTACTGGAATACTGTCCTTCCTAGCCTCATGGCTGGCTCTTTCACCCACAGTGTAATTGCTCAAATGTCACTGTTTCATTGACACTGTCTCCTTGCACTTTCTACTCTCTGTTCTTCATCTCTATTATATTTTTCTCCAGTCACTTTTCAACATTTCATATAATATATAGATTTCTATTTTATTTTATATCTTTCCCCAAAATAATATTAGCTCCATGAGAATAAGAATTTCTGTTTGCATTCATGATGGAAAAATAGTCCTTGGTGCCTCAAAAACTGCCTGGCACATGGTAGTCACTCTTAATATTTACTGTAGGACAATTATTTTTCTGAGAAAAAGGTTCTAGAGCTTTTCCAATCATATTGCTTACACAACTATAAAAGGATAGACCATCATCCTATGTTAACAATGTTGAGGAATTCTGGAACATACCTCCAGAGGCTGGCACATTCACATCTTCAAAGTTGGCCTGCCATAGCTTCTTTAAAATAATATATATACATATATATATATATGTGTGTGTGTATATATATATGTGTGTGTGTGTATGTGTATATATGTATATATACACATATACATGTATATACACACACACACACACACACATATATATATCCTATCTAATAATAGACAAATATGCAAATTGACCATAACTCCGACACACCCACAAGCCATGCCCACCATCCAAGCAGAGCGAGTATGCAAATTAACCCAAACCAAGATGGCTACAGCCACAGAGAGCAAGGTTTCCTAGGTAACAGAGGAAGCCAAGCTTTCTGCCAGCCGTTGCAGGCCTAAGCCTCCACTCAAGCTACAAAGTTTCAATTATAGAAGGTAAACAAATTCAAACAATTGGCGGCAGAATGGAGCTTGAGAGAGCAGGCCAGGGTTGCCGCCGGCAACAGGGGAAGCAAAGCTTTCCGCACACCCTGGCGGGGCCCACCCGCTTAAGGCAACAAAGTTTCAATTATAACCCCAACACAAATGGCTACAGGCCTCGGAGGGAGCCCCAGGCTTGGCTCTGCTCCAGGCTACAAAGTTTCAATTGTAGAAGGAAAATAAATTCCAGATACCAGGGCCTCTGCTTGGGTTGCCAGGGGGCGTGGCCGGCCTGCAAACCACCACAGGCCCCTCGCTCAGGCTGCCCCACACCCCAAGGGAACCCCCACCTGATCCGGGATGCCCTTCAGGGCAAACCAGCTGGCCCCCACCCCTGTACCAGGCCTCTATCCTATCTAATAAAAGAGTACTATGCAGATTGATCATCACTGCAACACACAATATCGCTGCCCCCATGTGGTCAAAGATCCTGCCCCCATGTGGACACAAGATGGCCACCACAAGATGGCCAGCAGGAGAGGGCAGTTGGGAGGCACCTGGCCTGCAAGGGAGGGCAGTTGAGAGGTACCAAGCCTGCAAGGGAGGGCAGTTGGAGGTGATCAACCCTGCAGGAGAGGGCAGTTAGGGGTGACCAGGCCAGCAGAGGAGGGAAGTTGGGGGCAAACAGGCTGGCAGGGGAGTGGTTAGGGGGTGATCAGGCTGGCAGGCAGAAGCGGTTAGGGGCAATCAGGAAGGCAGGCAGGCAAGCAGTTGGGAGCCAGCTGTCCTGGATTGTGAGAGGGATATCCGACTGCCCGTTTAGGCCCGATCCCGACGGGCAGTCGGACATCCCTTGAGGGGTCCCATATTGGCGAGGGTACAGGCTGGGCTGAGGGATAACCCCCCTCTGTGCATGAATTTCGTGCACCGGGCCTCTAGTATATATATATATATATATATATATATATATATATATATATGCCTAAGTGACCAGCTGACCATCCGGTAGCTATGATGTACACTGACCATCAGGGGGCAGACACTCAATGCTGGAGTGGAAACCACAGGCATGGAAACATGGAACAGAATGATGAATCTCAGAGGGAAGGGGGAGGGGGATGGGCAGGAAGAGATTAACCAAAGATGTTATATGCATACTAGAGGCCTGGTGCACAGATTCATGCACCAGTGGGGTCCCTCAGCCTGGCCTGTACCCGGGACCCCTCAGGGGATATTGGAGAGCCAGTTTCTGCCTGTGGCTCTCCAATATCCCCTGAGAGGTCCCGGGTGCAGGCCAGGCTGAGGGACCCCACTGGTGCACGAATTCATGCACTGGGCCTCTAGTAGAGATATCAACATAAAATGGTCTCTTTATCTACCTTACTAGACTATAGTTTCCTGAAGGACAATTAAAATCCTTATTTCTTGCCCGACAGGTGTTGCTAAGTGGTTGAGCATCAGCATATGAACCAGGAGTTCACGGTTTGATTCCTGGTTAGGGCACATGCTGGGGTTGTGGGCTCGATCCCCAATAGGGCCAATCAATGGTTCTCTCTCATCATTGATGTTTCTATCTCTTCCTCTCCCTTTCTCTCTGGAATAAATAAAAACTGTATTTTAAAAAATTCTTATTACTTACAGATTCTATATTTTTGAATTTGTATCCCTCCTAAAATTTGTTTGTAGCTCACGAATCAATACTTGGAGTGCTTTTGCCATCAATAGTGGACATGTGCAGAAAAGTGAAAAATTTGAGTTGCCTAATGAGCATGCTTCCAGCTGAGGTTGAACAAAGGCATGTTCTCCCTTCTTGTTTCAGCTCATATTGTTAGCACGTGTACTTTTCACAGTCTATTTAGTGTCATGCTTTTCACAGTTTTGTGCTTTAAGCTAGTGATTTTGTTTAAAATGGTCCCCGTACTGTAGGAGCTCCAACCCAGGAAGCGCCATGCTGTTCTTTGCTAGTCCAAAAAAACCATACGGGGGGACCAGAGGGGACAGACGTAGCCTTTATTACTTACATCTGGGGCAGACCCCATGGTGACCAGTTTGGTGAGTTTCCACACTAGGCTACGGGAGGCTATGGGGCTTATCTAGCAGAGGGGAGAGAGAGAGGGAGAGGGAGGGAGCTGTGCTGGGAAAGGCCTGCGTGCAGGCCAAGCACAGAGAGTCTGGTGAGGCTTGTTAGCTGTCAAGGACATGGGAAACACTCTATAAGCTGCTCTGCTCCTTGTGGCTGCTGGCCAGGCAGACACTGTTCTACTGACTGGGAGGAGGGATTGGGTTATATCCTCACTTGATACTGCACTACAGCCCCTAAGCAGAGGGCTGCAGAGCTGTCTTTTCTAGTATTCTTAAGTGCAGGAAGGCTGTGATGTGCCTGACAGAAAACGTGTGCTCAGTAAGCTTCATAGTGCTGTTGGCCATGGGTTCAATGTTAATGAATCAACCACACATATTCAATAAGGTGCTTCTAAACAGAAACACACATAAAACAAGGTTACATATTGATCAATTGATGAAAATGTTCTGACCAGAGGCTTTCAGGAACTACATTTTCTACTTCCCCTAGGAGCAATGGTTCAGTCTTCACTAGTGCACTGTTTGCAGTGACTTATAGAATGTAACTACCGCAAGTAATGAGAACTGACTGTATCTGCCATTGTGCTATGCTTAGCACTTAGTGTTTAGTAGATGTCCCAAGAGGATTATGAGCAAATGCCTGCAATAGAGGGAACTGAAAGGAATAAACAAACTCATTGGAAATGTTAAATATTGGAGTTCAGGAATTGGGGTTTTAATACCATGCAGGTAATGGGAAGCTGTTGGAGACTTTATCCTGGCGTGATCTTTAGGTGCTGATTGAATGTGCTAGATGGTGTGATGAACAGAATGAATAACCCTGGAGCCCTGCTCTCGAGGAGTACTGCAGAAGCTCTGAGGGGCCCTTATGAAGATGAATTTCCCAGGGGTTTATAGGATGGATTAGAACTGAGAGAAATGAAAGCACAAAACCAAGTCTTGTAGCTACTGCAGCAATCCCAATATGAGGTAGTAAAGACCAGAAGTAGGGTGTTGCAGGGAGAACAGAGGAATGTGGTATAGGTATGAAAGTTATTGTGAAGTGAACAGCAGTCAATGACTTGGTACAGAAGAAGATGAGAATGGGACAAAATTAAACTTGTTTGTTTTAATTTTACCCCTGGCTTTGTTAGTTGCTGTGTTTGAAAATGTTTTCAGAAAATGTTTTCCTCCTCTAAAGTTATTACTCTGTAATGTACTGAGTTCCTCCTTTAAGACATTAGCAATGGGATCATAGTCTCATCTTTTATAACTAACAAGCTGATGAATTGTTTGGGGTTTGGGGCTGAGAGCTGGGGATAATGGATATAATTTTACAATTAATAGTGAATTTTTATAGTTAATTATGAAATTTTTCCTGGCGGGATGGAGGGAGTCCAGAATTGAGTTATCCTTTTTGTTTTAAACTAAAAATGTGTGCCATCCAAGTGATCTGCACTAATGATAAGTTATATCCAGCATTGTATACATAAATGTCACTAATGCAAATTTTACTACTATATTCTGAGAGTAAGAGATCACTCATTCATTGAGAAATGTGTGTGAAAAAATACAGAGACCTGTATTTTTATGCCACTGAAAACAGCATTAATTCTGTTTTCAGTGGCATATATAAAGTAGTAAGCTTTTTAAGTTTGTAAAGTAAATCCTTCATTGTAAAGTGCTCAGTATCTTTCTTTACAGTTTCCATAAACTGAGAAATAAAACTTTGTCTTCACTCAGCATGATATTAGAAAGCTTTAGGTTTGGAAAGCTATTTAGTTAAACTTTAAATACTTTCTCAATGCACTTTTTAAAATTAAAACTTATCTTTTAAAAAAACAGTTTATATCTTAGTATAAGTTATTTGCATTACCAGTTGTTTTATATGGTTATGCAAAAATGACTTCCTATTTGGAATCTTTGAAATAATACTTTTTTTTCTGGTAAATTCATCTCAGATAATCAAGAAATGTAGATGTGTTTATGTTGATTTTCAAGAAAGAATTTGTATAGCATTTTAAACCAGTAGTATTTATTCTATCTGTGGCTTAATACCACATGTGTTAAACACTACTTGAAATTAAAAATTAAAGGAATTTTTATCTTCTTTATATTTTCTTATTTGCTTGTTTAGCGTATCTGTCTGAACAAAGCATGTTTGTAAAGTATATTAAGTTTTGTTTAGCCTTCTTCTCAACTGCAAGTACTCCATGAACCTTAATTCGAGGTTCTGTTCCCTGGACTGATTGATACATAAACAGAAGACAGATGGTGTAGAGATGACTCTGATGATAATTCATTTTTTAGCTAGTCATGAAGATATTTTGATTACAGAGTATTAAGTAATTATAACACAGTTTGCAATGTTAGTCTTGCCAAAAAAGGGAGCACATGGAAAACAAGTTACATGTTATTCATGCCCAACAAAGGATGCTCTGTGGTGTAATGATTTTAATTCCTAATGCTAGATTAGGACTGGAGTTGTTTAAACTATGTCACATTGTAAGCTAAGTCAATTACACACAGACCAAATAAAAAAGGTAACTGCACAGTGTTGAGGCATAAATATTTGTTTTGGGAAGTATTTAGATGTTACTATATGAAAGAAACCAGTATTTTTACATTTAGGTAACAGTCTGTGTACAGCTAATTAAAAAATTATATGGCTTGATTTTAAGTTTATGTGAATCATAATCACCATGGAGCTTGCTTTTCGTGTCATGAATTTAAAACTGAAATCAGAGTGCTCACAATTCAACATCATGTTATATCCCTGCTGTTTTTAAAGTTTTGGAAAAAGAAATCCAAGCAAAATGTCAGAAGGACAAAAGCTAATTAGAATAGTCTGAATAGATAGGCCACTTAAATTTTCATTTACACATGTTAGTTACAGTTTATGTCTCTATATTCTATTTGACAATAGGATAATTGATCGCTTAGATGGAGTTCGTTTGTTGTGGTCCTTGCTGAAAAACCCGCACCCAGACGTGAAGGCCAGCGCTGCTTGGGCCCTCTGTCCCTGCATCCAAAATGCTAAGGTAATAAACTACACATCATTCAATTCTGGGATCTCTAATACTACATTGAATAATGTCACCACAGGCCACTAATTGCTTTTGACATTTTTTGGTCAGATTTATCTGGTGGAAAGAGTCCTGAACATTTGTGCCAAATAATTTTGGAACAATGCCTTTTCCTGGTCAGTTTTTAGATGCCAAATGAAATTAGGCTAAGATGGCAGTGTTTACTAAGTTCTACTTGGCTGGTGCAATTGAAACAAGTACTCCAGAGAAGTTGACCGTTTTATCCTCTTGGATGATAAGAAATTTGCCTGCATTCATTGGCTACTTTCAGAAGCACAAGACTGCTCCTATCTTATTTATAGCACAAAATACAACAGTGAAAGATCACTACATTTTTACCTTGAAAATGTCACTTAATTTCACAAATCACACTTTTCTTATCTATCAGTAAGGATTGATATTAAACCTATGGATAAAATTTTTACATGAATGAAAATACTGAACTGGAAATTTCTGAATTCTTTTAACTCTTCATTTTAAAATTTTATTCTTTTTTTGTTGTTGTTAATCCCCACCAGAGGATATTTTTCTATTGATTTTTAGAGAGAGTGGAAGGGAGAGATAGAGACAGAGAGAAACATTGATGTGAGAGACACATTGATTGGTTGCCTCCCACATGAGCCCTGACCAGGGCCAGGGATTGAGCCTGCAACTGAGGTACATGCCCTTGACCGGAATCTAACCCAGGACCCTTCAGTCCACAGTCCGACGTTATATCCACTGAGCCAAACCAGCTAGGGCTAAAATTTTATTATCTTTAAAGATCTCTTTTCAGCCTTTTTTGGTTATCTTAAATTTTTTTTGCTGTAGGTTTACAGATTTCCCTTTAACATCCTTGTTGCTAGAGATATTTCCCTCTGTTGAATATTTTTAATTAAAATATTTAATTTCTATAATAAAGTTAATATTACTCTAAATTTCATTCTAAATATATGTGACCATAACACAATCTTGTGTAAAAAAAGTGGATTGTGTTGTATATGAATAGTAGAAGGAGACCTATTACAAACTGCAGAATAGAATTATTTTTTATAATAGCAAATAAATAAATAAATAAATAAATAAATCACCTAAAATGTCAATCTACAGGAAAATGGAAAACAGGATGATAGTATAGTCATGTAATATCATACAATGCAGCAGTGAAAAATGAATGTATTTCAGCAATGTATTCACCAATCCTACCTAATAAAATGGTAATATGTAAATTACCATCACTCCACTATGCCCACGATTGGGCCAGCGGGAGGCGCCAGGGGCGGGACTCGGGGCGGCCGGAGTGGCCTATTGGGCCGGCGGGACGCTGAGCCATGGCTGTGCTGCGGCACAGAAGGGGCCTCTGGGGCAGCGAGCCCACGTCCTGCTGTGGACCATCAAAAGCGGGGAGTGAAAGCGGGGGAGCTGGCTCTCTGTCTGCTCCGGCACCAGGCCTTTCGAAAGCCTCTGCCACGCCGGAGGCTTTCGAAAGACCTGGTGCACCAGTGGACACACAGCCAGCTCCCCCACAATCGAAAGCCAAAGCGGGGGAGCTGGCTGTCTGTCCGTCCGGCTTTGCGGGACAGTGGATATGGCCTGGATGGGATTGGGCCTAAACCGGCCGTCAGACATCCCTCTCACAATCTGGGACCGCTGGCTCCTAACTGCTCACCTGCCTGCCTGCCTGATTGCCCCTAACTGCCCCTCCATCAGCCTGGTCTCCCCCAACTGCTCCCCTGCCAGCCTGGTCACCCCACACAGCCTGCTGTTCAGTCATTTGGTCATCCCTCACTAACCCTCCTGCCAGCCTGGTCACCCCATGCAGCCTGTGTTCAGTTGTCCGTCCAGTTGTTTTGGTCATGATGGCCCTTGGCTTTTTATATGTTAGGATATGAGTTTGTGTTGATAATGCCTTTCAAATTATTAAGAAAGAATTTCTTTAAAAGTAATGGCATATGACAGTTCCATTTTTAATTTTTGAGGAAACTCTACATTGTTTTCCACAGTGGTTGTACCAGTCTGAATTTCCACTGGCAGTATTCTAGGGTTCCCTTTTCTCCACATCCTCACCAGCACTTGTTGTTGTTGATTCATTGATAGTAGCCATTCTGGCAGGTGCGAGGTAGCACCTCATTGTAGTTTTAATTTGCTTCTCTCTGATGATTAGTGATGCGTAATTTTTCATATGTCTCTTGGCCATTTGTCCTCTTTGGAGACGTGTCTATTCAGGTCCTCTGCCCATTTTTTAATTGGGTTGTTTGTCTTCCTTTTATTGAGTTGTATGAGTACTTTATATATTTTGGAAGTTAACCCCTTATCAGATGTATCATTGGCAAATATGTTGTCCCATGCAGTGGGTTCCCTTTTCAATTTAATGCTGGTTTCTTTTTGCTGTGCAGAAGCTTTTTATTTTGATGTAGTCCTATTTGTTTATTTGTTCCCTTTGCTTCTCTTACCCAGATGATGTATCAGGGAAAATTCTACTATGTGAGATGTCTGAGCTTTTGCTGCCTATGTTTTCTTTAATGATTTTTATGGATTTATGACTTACATTTAAGTCTTTTTCCCATTTTGAGTTTAATCTTGTGTATGGAATAAGGTGGTGGTCTAGTTTCATTTTTTTTGCATATATCTTCTTTCTCAACATTGCCGCTACTATTTGGAGTCTTTTTTCTAGGAATATATCCTAAGAAGCCTGAAATACTAATCAGAAAGAATATATGCACCCCTATGTTCATAGCAGCTTTATTTATAACTAGAGGCCCAGTGCACAAATTTGTGCACTGGGGGGGGGGGAGGGAGCGTCCCTCAGCCTGGCCTGCACCCTCTCCAATCTGGGACCCCTCAGAGGATGTCCAACTGCCGTTTAAGGGCCTAAACTAGCAGTCGTACATCCCTCTCACAATCCAGGACTGCTGGCTCCTAACCACTTGCCTGCCTGCCTGCCTGATTGCCCCTAACCACTTCTGCCTGCCAGCCTTATCACCCCCTAACTGCTCCCCTGCAAGCCCAATCACCCCCAACTGCCCTCCCCTGCAGGCCTGGTCCCCCTCAACTGCCCTGCCCTGCAGGCCTGGTCGCCCCCAACTGCCCTCCCCTGACAGCCATCTTGTGAAATGTGGGGGTGGCCATCTTGTGATGATGTGGGGGCAGACATCTTGTGACAAAGTGGGGCCAGACATCTTGTGACACGAGGGCATGAGGGTCAATTTGCATATTACCTCTTTATTATATAGGGTAGCTAAGATCAAGATCTTGAAACAGCCCAAGTGTCCATCAGTAGATTAATGGATTATAAAATTGTGGTACATTTATACAATGGAATACTTGAGATAGCAAGGAGGGACCTAAAGAGTATTATGCTCAGTGAAATAAGCCAGTCAGAGAATGACAAGTATCACATGACCTCACTTACAGGAGGAATCTAATGAACAAAATAAACTGATGAACAAAACAAATCCAGATACATGCAACAGACTGATGTATTTCAGAGGGATGGGGGTGGGAGGGGTGAGGAGAGATTAACCAAAGAACTTATCCTATATAATAAAAGGCTAATATGCAAATCGACACAATGGTGGAATGACTGGTTGCTATGACATGCACTGACCACTGGCGAGTGCAGCAGTGGTGGTGGGAGCCTTTCTTGCCTCCATGGCAGTGCTTAAGATGTCCAACTGCCATGGGGATGGGCCTAAGCCATCAGTTGGACATCCCCTGAGGGCTCCTGGACTGCGAGAGCATGCAGGCTGGGCTGAGGGACCCCCCCACCCAGAGTGCACAAATTTTGTGCACTGGGCCTCTAGTATGCATATATGCATAGCTCATGGAGGGGGCCAAGGCAGAGGCAATTATGGGTGATCAGGCTGGCAGGTGAGCAGTTAGGGGCAATCAGGCAGGCAGAGTGGTTAGAGGTGATCAGGCAGGCAATCAAGTGGTTAGGGGCAATCAGGCAGGCAGGCAGAGGGGTTAGGGGTGATCAGGCAGGCAGGCAGAGAGGTTAGGGGTGATGAGGCAGGCAGGCGGGCAGGCGAGTGGTTAGGAGCCAGTGGTCCCGGATGGTGAGAGGGATGTCTGACTGCTGGTTTAGGCCTGATCCCTGTGGGATCCGTGCAGGATCGGGCCTAAACTGGCAGTTGGACATCCCCTGAGGGGTCCTGGATTGTGAGAGGGTGCAGGCCAGGCTGAGGGGATCCCCCTCCCGTGCACGAATTTCATGCACCGGGCCTCTAGTTATATAATAAAGTAGGTTTTCCAAATGTGTATGTTAAAAAATTGACAAATTAGTTCTACCCATTTTTACTTACATAGACAGGTTTGTGTAATTAAAATTATGTATGAAAAGTGTTCTATATGTATGACAGTAATTTTAAATTTATACTGAACAGGTCTAGTAAAAGCGTGCATTCACCAGTCACCCCGAGTAAACAAATGCACAAGGCTGGGGCGTGGCTTAGTGCATATTAGAACATAGGCTGGCACGTGTTCAAACTGCTGCAGAAAGTCATGCCACACAACAACAGAACTAATTACCACAGCAATGCGGTGTGATCATATGCTGATCATTCCCTGAACATTGTTTATGAATAGTGACTCTTGGATTTAAATATATAGACTATAGTTGTAGATATGTGATATTTATTTATATCAGTAAAATTATTATAGTTACAATGTTTTGTCCAACATATGGCCTATTTGCTAAGATTTGTTAAAAATAACAGAATCCCATAAGAAAACAAGTAGTAAAATCTCAGACATCTCACAAAGCAGAATTTTTGCCGATCCACCTCCTAGGGCAAGAGAAACAAAGGAAAAAATAAGCAAATGGGACTATACTAAACTAAAAAGCTTTTGCAGCAAAGAAACCATCCTCAAAAATGCAAAGGGAATCCCCAGTATGGGAGAACATATTTGCCAGTTACATCTGGTAAGGGCTTAATTTCAAAAATATATAAAGAACTCATGCAACTCTACAAGAGGAAGATAATCAAATTTAAAAATGGGCAATGGATCTAACTAGACACTTCTCCATAGAGGACATACAGAAGGCCTAGACACATGAAAAAGGCTCAAAGTCACTAATCATCTGAGACATGCAAATCAAAACAATAATGAGGTACCATCTCACACCTGTCAGAATGGCTATCATCAACAAATCAACAAAGGACAAGTGCTGGCGAGGATGTGGAGAAAAAGGAACCCTCTTGCACTGCTGGTGGAAATGCAGACTGGTGCAGCCACTGTGGAGAACAGAATGGTGTTTCCTAAAAATATTAAAAATGGAACTCCCATTTGACCCAGTAATCCCACTTCTAGGATTATATCCCTAGAAACACCAATCAGAAATGATATATGCACCCCTATGTTCATAGCAGCACAATTCACCATAGCTAAGATTTGGAAACAGCCCTAAGTGCCCATTAGCAGATGAGTGGATTAAAAAACTGTGATACATCTACACAATGGAATACTACACTGCGGTAAAAAGGAAGGAACTCCTAACATTTGCAATAGCATGGATGGATCTGGAGAGCATTATGCTAAGTGAAATAAGTCGGTCGGAGAAAGACAAATATCACATGATCTCACTCATTTGTGGAATATAATGAACAACATAAACTGATGAACAAAAATAGAACCAGAGTCATAGAAGCATTGAACAGACTGTCCAACCTATGAGGTAAGGCGGGGGGTGAGGGGGTAAGCGATCAAACAAAAGGACTTGTATGCATGTATATGAGCATAACCAATGGACACAGATGGGGTGGGGGTGAGGGCATGGGCTGGGGTGTGAGGGTGGGTGGTGAAAGGTCAAGGGGGGAAAAAGGAGACTTACATAATACTTTAAACAGTAAAGAATTTAAATTATATATATACATACACACACACACAGTATAAACTTTATACTAATATATTTACTAAAGGGTCAATCAGAAAAAAAGGGAACAAATGTAATACTTTTAACAATAAAGATTTTTTAAAAAAGAAAAGAATAAAGTGAATTAATAACAAAAAATAACCTGTTAATTTAATTATAAGCAAATCTTGTTTAAAATTATTTTAAAATTAACAGGGTCTTAAATAGAGATCAGAAATTTTGTCCATTAAATCTGTACTCTGTTAAATCCAGATCCGAAAAACACTGAGGGTTTACTGTAATGGGAAAGGCTATGCATGTTTACAGGAAGGGCTACATGGGAAATCTCAGTACCTTCTGCTCGATTTTTCTGTGAACCTAAAACTGCTCTTAAAATCTTAAAAAATAATTTGAAAGTTTTATTATTTAACTTCCTTTTATACTTGTTCAGCTTTGGAAACTTTGAAGTAAAATTTTAACTTCTATGCTATAGTCAGTGCCATCTTCAATGAGAGATTAAAAAATAAAAATTAAGGCCTGCCAGCGTGGCTCAGTGGTTGAGCAGGACTTATGGGCCAGGAGATCACTGTTTGATTCCTGGTCAGGACACACCCCCAGGTTGCGGGTTAGATCCCCGTGTGGGGCATGCAGGGAGGCAGCTGACTGGTGATTCTCTCTCATCATTAATGTTTCTCTCTCTCTCCCTATCTCTTCCTCTCTGAAATCAATAAAAATATATTTTAAAAAATAAATAAAAATTAAAAATGTGTTTTCCAGTATTCACAAAACTAAACATGTGAAAATGACGCCATGGTTGGATTGTCATCAGTGCAGGGAAGGATTGGTTGCAAGTTCCATTCCCTGTCAGAGCACATACCCAGGTTTCGGGTTTGATTCCTGGTAGGGGTGTGTATAGGAGGTAACTGATCAATGTTTCTCTTTCTCTCTCTCCCTCCCTCCCTCTGTCTCTAAAATCAGTGAAAACATATCCTTAGGTGAGGATTAAAATAAATAAATAAACAAACAAGTGAAAATGAAATGTATATAATTGCATTTTCAAATTTTGAAGCATTTATATTTCTGAAGTAATTACAGCATAAAACTGCATTAAGACTTTTGGGCCATGCCGTGTGTGTGTGTGTGTGTGTGTGTGTGTGTGTGTGTGTGTGTGTGTGTGTATGTATGTGTGTGTGTGTGTGTGTGTGTTTGTGTGTGTGTGTCTTTAGTAAGCTTTAAACAATGTTTTATATTTTATTGATTAATTCTTTTCACACTAAACAAAATCAATATTTAAAACCCCTGAATTGCTGATCTATTTGCTTTTGATACTTATATAAAAAATTAATCACAAATCAAGAATAGTTTTGTATTTGATTCCATTTTTAACCTATGACATAGGAATCTAAGAGTTGAATGAGCTTTTCTCTCAGTTTTACCCATGTATGATATCCAAGGAGGTACAACATCATCTGTTACTTTCCTGTGCTGCACCAAAGTGTGAAAGCACCAAAATATAAAATGATGCCAGAGAGGAACATGCTATAGTATTAATAATTTTTAATTGGACTGGATTTAATACTTCAGAAGCATTTACATTTAAATTTTCATTTTGTCTTGAAGAGCTTTATGGCAATACATAAATAGAGTAAAATTAAAAATTAGCAATGATTTAATTGAATCTTTAGGCGTATCAAATAATGTTATAAATTCAATAACATTTATTTATTTGCCAAACCCTGTACAAGTACCCATTTTATTTTATATACCTTTTCTTTTTGTTTTGCATCTTAACATTCATGTAATTAAGCTTCTAGTGTTTGAAAAACAGAGTGAGGTTAAATGAAACAAACTTTCATTAGAGCCTTTCTAGAATATTCTTCCACTGAGGAAGAGAAAATAAAGTTACCTTTGACCTACTGATTTTGAGCATATTTGAGCATATTTCCTCAGGGATATGTTTTATGATTGACACTGTGTAAGGACAGTGTTTTCCTTGGTGGTATGTAAAATAATACTGCTTTTTACAATCAATTGCCTTTTAGATTAGCTGAAATAATACGAGTAAGGATACTTGTAAATGTCTATATGCATGGAGGTTGTGTATTTCTTTCCAATCTTATTTTACATCACCAGCCAAAGCTTATCCCACTTGATTATGTTCAGTTTAGCAATTTCAAGTCTCATTTTGTATATTGTTTTCAATATTTATATTGTGAGTTAAAATTGTTTGCTAATCTATATATGTAAAAGCCCAAGTGACTGTTCAGCCGTTCAACCAATCGACTGGTAGCTATGACATGCACTGACCACCAGAGGACAGATGCTCAATGCACGGGCATGGAAACATGGAACAGACTGATGAATCTCAGAGGGAAGGGGGGAGGAGGAGGGCGGGAAGAGATTAACCAAAGATCTTATATGCATACTAGAGGCCCGGGGCATGGATTTGCACACAGGTTGGGTCCCGTGGCCTGGCCTGTGGGGATCAAGCCGAAACCGGCTCTCTGACATTCCCCAAAGGGTCTCAGATTGTGAGAGGGTGCAGGCCAGGCCAAGGGACCCCACTGGTGCACGAATCCATGCACCGGGCCTCTAGTAAGATTATAAGTTCTGAGGGTGAATGGAGGCAGGAAGTGTTTTTTGTTTTGTTTTGTTTTGTTTTAGTAGGCTGGGCCCTAGCTTGCAGTAAAATATTAGAACCAGAGTAGATCTTGCCAGAAATGTTGGCCCATTCTTTCCTCCTCCTCCCCATTCCTCCCCTAATCAGGTAAGTGAATGACACAACTTTCTAAGAAAAATTGCCTTTTACTTTTAAGAAAGCATTTCCACACTTTTTTTACATAAGCTACTTTGTAAGTCACTTTAGATTTATTAATTTATGAATCGTAGGATTTGTCATCATTTGAAATAAATAACTTCTTTGTCTGGATTAATGGCACTGAGAGTAATGCTGCAGAAACCAGCCATTGTCGATTATAGCTAAGTGATACAAATGGGAGGAAAGCACAAGCCATGTCTTCAGACAAGTTATTGCTCCTTCAGGGTCCCACCACGTCTGTCAGGCATTGTGAAACCTAAGCATACTATGTGTCCATGTGGAATGGATATGGTGAAATGTCAACTGTTCGAAACAGATGTGATCCATCTTTTATATTGTTAACAGCATACATATTAGGACACATTTTCAGATCTATCTATGAAGAAAATGAGATGTAATAATTACTTATAGTGAATTTATTGCATCTTTTCCTATTTGGAAATATTTAATGCTACCTATCAACGAACGAGCCAGGCAACCAAGTACCAGAATCAAGGACTTCAGTAATGAATAGTGGAGTAGTTGACACAAAAAAGATTCACGATGTAAGTTTGCATTGTAATTATTTTGTTATTATGTGAATAAAAAAATGGACTGTAGGATTTTTGTAGTGTACTACACTTTTAGCAGCATACCAATGTCTCAATTAAAAAGCTTTAAAATGTTTCCTTCATTTTGGAGGTCACTATTTTATAGTTTTTTTATAGCTTATCAATGATTAAAAAAATGTACTTAGTAAAAAGGTATGTTTTCCCAGCTTAGTAATTATCTGCCCTTTCTTCATATGCTTGGGAAATCAGAGTGTGAAATGTGAGTCTGTTTTTGATATTGTATATCTATGACAGAAAATAAGCATATATTGTTTAAAAATTACTCAGTGTTCAGTCTATTAAGAACTGAAGAAGATAAAGGCTGAACTAAAGTGAACTAATAACCAAAAAAAAAGTCACTGCATTTTTTTTTCAAATTTTTATTTCAAAGTGTACCATTTAAAGTGTTTTCTGGGTTAGAATTAAGGAAAGTTTATGTTGTTTTTCAGTTAAGATTGCTAAAATGGACACAGGCCCAAGATTTGACCTCTGAAGTGATCTTATTTAGTAAATTTCCTGAGCTTCAAGTCTGCTTGCAGACAAATAACTGCTTTGTGAAAAGTGTGAGAGATTTGTAAATGAAAGTGAAAAGCTGTTCCTTTCAAGCTGAATGATCAAACACATTTTTTTGAGAAAAACAGTGGTTGAACAGGTGTTTAGTATTAGGAGCTTGTGATGTAAAGAATGCAACAACTGAATCTGGTGAAAATCCATGTAGTATTAAATTCTTTGTTGTTAAGAAGTAAAACTCTATGCTGCAGAAAGTCAACTCAAATTTGTGCTCCATGAACAATAAGATATTGAAAAATGCAGAAACTCACATAAAAGAATGTATAATTGTGTTATATCACTTACAATCATTTTTATACCTTTTGCCAACATTTACATAAACTTTCATTGCATTTTTATATTACGTATTTCTTTTTGTAAATATTGCAAGTGTTTATAGCAATTTCCTCACTTGTTTCTTTCATTAATGACTAAGATATTTTATTAAGAACAAAGTAAAAGTTAATACTTTTTGCCCTTTCGTAAGAAGTGTTTTACATAATTCATGTTAACTTATAATCACCACTTTCTTATAAATCAGCTAGGAAACAGGTATTCTTATTTTAGAATAAATATTCTGAATGTATAAGTTGTAGAATTAGGAAGAAAACTCAAATAATGTCTCTTTTAAATCAGTAATATATCTATGAGATAATTTGCCTTGTAGCCTTCTTAAACTTAATTTTGCTACTTGTTTAGAAAATAATGTCTGGTTTTGAATTTTGATCTTGGGGGGAAAACGTTTCTAGTAATTTCAGAAGCAGTGGCCTACGGATCCGCTCCAAACAGAGAAAAAAAAGACATTTGTGAATGATTACTCCAGAGAGAAGAGAACAAGTTCATGTCTGTGAGGTCCAAATCCAAGCTTGGGCAATTTTAGTCAGGAATGTTGAGTGCTGAGTGTGGATGAGGCCAACTTCCTGACTACAGGTGTGACGGAACACAGCTGATCAAACAGTACAGGAATTTGACATCACACTCTGTTTAACTTCAGCTGCCCAATGAGCCATGGCCAATCAGTAAGCCACAGAGAACCTGGAGAAGGCTTGCATAAGAGGGAGCAGTTTCATACTAAGAATCCTGCCATAAACACGTTTATGAGCTTGGATTTGGTCATGTTTGGGCCCGAGAATGTATAGCTGCCTGACAATGTGTCAAGAGTGTGCAACGTTTTTGTTTTTTAATCTAAAACCTCTTTAAAATATAATATGTGTTTTTTGTTCTGCCAGCCTACTTTAGGTCTCCTATCATTTTTAACTCACCAAATAGTTCACAGTGTGTTGCTCATCTGGCCTCCAGTTCCTAAAATCATAAAAGATTAAAGTGAACTACATTACAAATGTTTTTCTGTATGCCAGATTTGCAAGTGGGGATAGGAAGGGCCAAAACAAAAGTGGGGGTGTAAAGAAGCTTTTCTTGAGATCACAGCTGAAAGGACCACTATCTACAAGTCAAATCTGTTGCTTTCACCTGGATTCGTTTCCTTCTCTGCTACTCTTCTCCCATTCCATGCTCTTTAGCCCCAACTCCAAAAAGGGCTACAATGGCTGTTGCTAGGAAGGGGTAGCACTAACAGAGATGTAACATACAAAATGGAAAGCTACAACTAAAGGTATAGCCTGTTCTAAATAGATATATACAAAATGTGCCAACAATTAGCTACTTATGAAACATTTACCCATTTAATTTTGAAAGTACAGTTTATTATTGGTTATTAGTTACTTTATTAAAGAATCTCATCCATTAAATTAATTATATCATTCTATCCACCTTAGCCAGGGACACCTAGGATCATACACTGCATTTCACCATCAGAAACTTCGCCATCTCAAAATCTATTGCTTCAGACATGTGACTGGGACCCCAGTTCCTAATCCTATGCTGTGGCCCGCCATCTCTCTAGGCACACAACTTCACACAGAAATAGCCATAGGCAACAGTTAGTACTAATGTTTTTATGTCTCCTTTTATGAATGTGTAAGCCCTTTTGTTACCCCTGTTTTCAAGAAGTGAACTAGATTTGGGCCCCCTATTTGGAATACTGTTATTCTGCTTTTAGTTCTAAACTCAGGATGCTCATGACTTCAGCTACAATTGGATTTATTTTTTTCTAGGACTTTTATAGTTCAAGGTTTACATTGAAGTCTTTAATCCATTTTGAGTTAATTTTTAAAATTTTATTGATTGATTTGAGAGAGAGAGAAAGAGAGAGGGAGAGAGAGAGACATCTATTTGTTTGTTCCACTTATTTATGCATTCATTGATTGCTTCTTGTATGTGCCCTGACCAGGGACCAAACCCACAATCTTTGCATATTGGGACGACACTCTAACCAACTGAGCTACGAGACCAGGGAGTTAATAGTTTTATATGGTAAAAGGCAAGGGTCCAACTTTATCCCTTTGCATATGAATGTCCAGTTTTCCCAGCATCATTCGTTGAAGACTGTCCTTTTTCCGCATTGAATGTTCTTGGGAGCCTTTGGTCATGACAAAATGATTTTGTTAAAAGTCATTTGAAAGAATAGCCAAGGGTTTGTTTCTGTGTCTCTATTCTATTCCATTGGTCAACATGACTGTTTTTATGTCATTATCACACTGTTTTAATTACTGTTGCTTTGTAGTAAGTTTGAACTCTGGAAGGGTGAGGCCTCCAACTTTGTTCTTCTTGTCTCTCAATTTGTTTATGTGATGTATCACATGTATTGATTTGCGGATATTGTACCATCCTTGCATCCCCGGAATAAATCCCACTTGGTCATGGTGTATGATCTTTCTAATGTAATGCTGAATCCGATTTGCTAGAATTTTGTTCAGGATTTTAGCATCTATGTTCATCAAGGATACTGGCCTATAGTTCTCTTTTTTTGTGGTGTCTTTATCTGGTTTTGGAATTAGGGTAATGCTGGCTTCATACAAAGAGCTTGGACATGTGCTTTCCTCTTAAATTTTTTGGAATAGTCTGAGGAGGATAGGTTTTAGTTCTCCTTTGAATGCTTGGTAGAACTCTCCTTTAAAGCCATTTGGACCAGGGCTTTTGTTTGCTGGAAGAGTTTTGAGGACTGTTTCAATTTCTTCGGTAGTTATCGGCCTATTCAGGTTTTTTGATTCTTCCTGATTGAGTTTTGGGAGCTTGTATTTTTCTAAGAATATGTCCATTTCATCTAGGTTGTCCATTTTGTTGGAATAGAGTTGTTCATAGTAATTTTTCATAATCCTTTGTATTTCTGTGGGATCGGTTGTTACTTCACCTCTTTTATTTCTGATTTTGTTTATTTGGGTCCTCTCTCTTTGCTTCTTGGTGAGCATGGCTAGAGGTTCATCAATCATGTTTATCCTTTTAGCTCTTGGTTTTATTGATTTTTTGTTTTGCTTTTTGGTCTCTATGTCATTTATTTCTGCTCTGATCTTTATTATTTTCTTCCTTCTGCTTAAGCTGGGCTTTTCTTGTTACTCTCTTTCTAACTCTTTGAGTTGTAGGGTTAGATAATTCATTACCATTTTTTCTTGTTTTTTCGGGTAGTCCTGTAGAGCTATGAACTTACCTCTCAAGACTACTTTCGAGTAGAGAGAGCACACACAGGTCGCAGCTCCACTTCAGGGAATTTGGCACGCCGGACACAGCTGCCTGGGATCCCTGACTCACAGCGCATTCACACTAAGAGCCAGCGACCCCAATTGTTGGTGCATGCACACATAGGGACCCTGAGTCTCAACGAGAAACCGCACAAGGCAACAGAGACTCTGACACTCTAGTCTTGGTGCAGACACAGGGAAACTCTGACTCCTGGCACATGCTAAGGATCTCATTTTCGGCACATACCAACAGTGTGGTGCAGACAGGGCCCCTGAATCTAAGTGTGCACACGAGACCACACGGAACACTGGGGACACTGACCCTGGGCAAGTCTGGTTCCCACCAACCAAAGGCAGCCACACGTCCTAGTGTCAGAGCACTTCAGTGAAACTCGGGTGGAGTGAAGTCCCCACAGCACACGGCCCAGGTCCACGCAAACGGAAGCTTGAGCTTTCTGGTGATAGCCAGAATGGGGAAACGAAATAACTCACAGAGGAAAGAAAATGTGGAGTCGCCAAGAAAGGAAATCAGTGAAACTGAAGCTTGCAACATGACCGAAAAGGAGTTTAGAGTAATGGTCGTGGAATTTATACATTGGATGGATGAGAAAATAAACAACTTATGCAAGAATCAGGAAGAAATGAAAAGTGATATAGCTACAATCAAAAACACCATGGAAAGTTTCAACAGTAGACTACAAGAAGCAGAGGACCGAATTAGTGAGTTAGAAGATCAGGTACAGAAACAAGCTCAATCTCAACAGCAATTGGAGAAAAAAATTAAAAAGCAGGAGGAAAGCCTAAGGGAGCTTCGGGACAACATGAAACGAAGTAACATGCGTATAATAGGGCTGCCAGAAGGACAAGAAGAGCAGCAGGGATTAGAAAATCTATTTGAAGAAATAATGACAGAAAACTTCCCGGATATGGGAAAGATAAAAGTTACGCAAGTACAGAGAGTCCCAAGCAGGATCAACCCCAAAAGACCCACACCAAGACATGTCATAATTTCAATGGCAAATATAAATGATAAAGAGAGAATCTTAAAGGCGGCAAGAGAGAGACAGAGAGTTACCTACAAAGGAACACCCATCAGATTGTCAAATGATTACTCAACAGAAACACAACAAGCTAGAAGTGAATGGACGGAGGTATACAAAGTGTTGCAAAGCAAAGGACTGAATCCAAGAATACTATATCCAGCAAGACTATCAATCAAAATTGAAGGGGAAATCAGGAGCTTTGCAGATAAAAAAAGGCTTAAGGAGTTTATCACCACCAAACCAGCAATGCAAGAATTGCTAAAGGGAATACTGTAAAAAGAAGAAATAAACAGGTAAGAAGGAATATAGACACAAAAATAGATATGACCACAAACAAATACCTTTCAGTAATATCTTTAAATGTAAATGGACTAAATGCTCCAATCAAAAGATATCGAGTAGCTGAATGGATAAAAAAACACGACCCATATATATGCTGTCTACAAGAGACCCACCTCAGAACAAGAGACTCACACAGATTGAAAGTGAAGGGATGGAAAAATATCTTTCAGGCAAATGGAAATGAAAAAAAAGCTGGGGTAGCAATACTTATATCTGACAAAATAGACCTCAAAGTAAATGCCATAACAAGAGATAAAGAAGGCCACTTCATAATACTAAAGGGAGAAATCCAACAAGAAGAAATAATTCTGGTAAACATATACCAGAATTATTTATGTATTTGGGTGCTCCCAATATAGGAGCACACAAATACATAAAAAAACTCCTGGAAGATTTCAAGGGAGAAATTAATAGCAATACAATCATAGTAGGAGACTTTAATACCCCACTATCACCACTGGACAAATCCTCTAAACAAAAAATCAGCAAAGAAACAGCAATCCTAAATGAATCACTAGACCAGATGGAATTAATTGACATCTTTAGAACATTTCACCCCAAAGCCACAGAATATACATTCTTCTCAAGTGCACATGGGTCATTTTCAAAGATAGACCATATGCTGGGTCACAGGCAAAGTCTCTTCAAATTCAAGAAGATAGAAATTATATCAAGCGTCTTCTCAGATCACAGTGGCATAAAACTGGAAATCAACTACAATAAATACAATCCAAAGAAATCAAACACTTGGAGACTAAACAGCATGCTATTAAACCATGACTGGGTCACCAGAGAGATCAAGGAAGAAATAAAAAACATCATGGCAACAAATGACAATGAAAACACAACAATCCAAAATCTAGAGGAACCAAGATGGCGCCATAGGTTAAACACCTAACCTGCAGCCGGGCACAACAATTTCAAAAATACAACTAGAGGTCAGAACGGACATCGTCCAGAACCACAGGAAAGTTGGTGGACTGAAATGCCCACAGCTGGGGGGAAGGAGAAGGCCACGGGGACAGTCGGGGAAGCCGTAAAAGCCTGAGGTATGGAGAAATGGGCGGAGACACGAGCACACGCGCCTGCGGGGAGGATGGAACCGGAGAGGAAGGGGCGGCTGATGACCTGGCCGGCGTTCACTGGCAGGAAGGAGATAAAGGCTCCGGAGTGCGCTGAGCGCCGGCTCCGATTGCACTGAACCCCATTCCGGGCGAAACCCTGGGAAACTCACTCACTTTCGCAACTCCGCCGCCCCCCGCAGGACGCCCGGCCCGGGACGCTGGGGACGCCGCCGCAGCGGCGGCGCCCGGAGCCCGGCGGCCTCCCAGCACCCGTCCCCGCCGCACAGCCCCCGCGCGCCTGGTGCCGCGGGCCGAGCGCCCCGCACACCGGACGGAGGCCCGGGCGCCCTCTCCGTGCACCTCCCGGCGGCGCTAGACTTCAGTAGAGTTGACTGAATTCAAGGGTTTAAGAAGTACAAATTGGGGGGACGCCGCGGCGGCGACGCCCGGAACACGGCGATGGCGGTGCCTGGAGCTCGGCGGCCGCCCAGGGCCCGTCCCCGCCGCGCGGCCCTCGCGCGCCTGGTTCCGCGGGACGCGCGCACCGCGCACCGGAAGGAGGCCCGGGCGCCCTTTCCGTGCACCTCCCGGCGGCGCTAGACCTCAGTAGAGTCGACTGAAATGAAGGGATTAAGAAGTTCAAATTGGGAAGTTTGAAAAAGATGGTGGCGGAGGTTAAAGGCTGTTCTGTTGCCTCGCACCCAGCGAAATCGGAGGGGATGAGGTGTGGAGGCGCGTGGGTCTGGCTGGTGGCGGGGGAAAGGGGCTTTTGTTCCAAACCTAGGGGAGATTAGCTCTCCATCACCCTGAAATCCATCTTCTGGCGAACCGCGGGAGACCCAGATGCCTGCGGGGAGAGGCGGGACTCTTGCGGAGGTGCGCCCAGCAATCAGTGTTTGCTGCGCTGGAGTGCGGAACGAGGGGACTTAGATACGTGGAAGGCAGAAGGACCAGACTCACAGCCATCGCGGCTCGCCGCACCATGGCCTGTTGGCGCCCTGAGACCCCGCCCCGCCCTGGGACCCGCCCCGCACGTTTGGAAGACCTGCCCCGCAAGTCTTGCAGGCACACCTGCGCCCCAAGCAACGGCTTATGCATGTGGGTGGCCTGCCCTCTGGCAGCGGACCAGATGAACTGCTGTTCTAGTCGGACTGCTCCAGGGCCACTCAGACAGGAGGAAGAAACTACAGTTTTTGCTGTAATCCTTGCTGAGTGCCTAAGGCAGTAGCTGATCTACACCCCATTGGAGACCCAGAAACGAGGGCATCTAGTGGTCTGTGGGAGATGACACCAGATTTCAACCACGTGCATAAGGGACACATTCAACAGGAATATTCAGTGAACGCCAAAGCTTTGCTGCACCAAGACCCGGCCCATAAACGTGTCTCCTGCACAGCAACTCTTCCTTTATAGACAAAGAGAGCCCCCCAGTGACACCAACAACAATCAAGACTTAACTATACAAAGGAGGACCAAGATGGAGGCATAGGGCGGAAGCCTGATTGTTGCCTACCACAACAACTTTGAGACTACGACAAGAGAGCAGAGCAGACACCATCCAAGACCACCATAGGGCTGGCTGAGTAGATGCTCTACAACTAGAATAAAAGAGGGGTATGTGGGATGATGCTGATGCCGGTGACCCAAAGACCACACCTTAAGAACTACGGCTCAGGCGACACAAAAGAACTATGGCTCAGGCGATACAACAGCGGCCTAGAACGTGCTCGGCGCAGTTCCCCCGGCGGTCTCCGGCTGAGGGGACGGCTCCACTGGCAGCCAAGCACGGACAGACGAGCCCCTATGAGACATGGGGTGGGAGACTCCGCGCTTGCTGACCTCCGAGTCCGTCAAGAATCTCAACGCCCCGGAAGCGGCCAGGTGCGCATGCTCGGCGACCGGCCACCGATGCAGACCCAAGGGCCAACGCAGCGACGCCAGACTGGCCCACCACCCTGCACCGGGCGCACCGGAGCTTCGCCGAGCCGCCGCCCGACGAGTTCTGCAGCAGCCATACTGGAGCTCTGGAAGGATGTCCAGGGGAATTGCTGAGGGGGGATTGACCGGCAGGAATTGGGATCGGGAAGACGGGGCTCCGCTGAGACCCGGGTGCGGGCGGGGTTGCGCGCCTCTGGGCTCGGGTGTGGTCACACGCCTCTGGGTATAAGTGAGGCCTCACGTCCCTGGGTCTAGGTGAGGCCACATGCCCCTGGGTCCAGGTGAGGCCGGACTCCGGGTCCGGGTGAGGCCATGTGCCCCTGGACCCGGATGACGCTGGATCCCGTGCCCGGGCGAGGCCAAGCGCCCCTGGGTCTGGGAGAGCCCACACACCCCTGGGTCCAGGCGAGACCATGTGTCCCTGGATCCGGGTGAGACCTCGTGCACCTAGGCCTGGGTGAGGTCACGTGCCCTTGGGTCTGAGAGGCCAAGCGTCCCTGGGTCCAGGTGAGACCATGTGTCCCTGGATCCGGGTGAGGTCGCATGCACCTAGGCCCGGGTGAGCCCAAGTGGCCCTGGGTCTGGGAGAGGCCAAGCGTCCCTGGGTCCGGGTGCGACCATGTGTCCCTGGAGCCGGATGAGGCCTCGTGCACCTAGGCCCGGGTGAGGCCACGTGCCCCTGGGTCTGGGAGAGGCCAAGCGTCCCTGGGTCCGGGTGAGACCATGTGTCCCTGGATCCGGGTGAGGCCTCGTGCACCTAGGCCCGGGTGAGCCCAAGTGGCCCTGGGTCTGGAAGAGGCCAAGCGTCCCTGGGTCCGGGTGAGACCATGTGTCCCTGGATCCAGGTGAGGCCTTGTGCAACTAAGCCCGGGTGAGGCCACGTGCCCCTGGGTCTGGGAGAGGCCAAGCGTCCCTGGGTACGGGTGAAGCCAGATCCTGGGTCCGGGTGAGGCCGTGCGCCCCTGGATCCATCCGGGTGAGGCTGGGTCCCAGGCCCGGGTGAGACCACGCGCCCCTTGGGTATGGGTGAGGCCACGTGCCCCTTAGTCCGGGTGACGCCGTGCCCCTGGGTTCGGCCGAGACCAAACCAGAGGGAGTCAGACCTCCATTACCACCATTTGTCCACCATCCAGAGCTGAGGGGTCAGTGCTGACATGTACACATAAGGAACTACTGGACATTGAAATTGGGTCTCAAAAGAACTGTTGGTCCAGGGGGAAGCTCGCTACAGATTGATTCATTTGCCTGTCAGCATAACTATTATTGCTCGTCTCCCATTCAGTTCTTATTAGTATATATCTAGTGACATATGATCTCGCTCAGCTAGGGGAAATGATGAACAACATAGACTGAGGAACAAGAACAGAACCAGAAGCAAGGAGGCATCGATCGGACTATTGGGCCTCAGAGGGAGGATAGGGGAGGGTAGGGGGAGGGTGGGGGGAGGGGGAGAATTCAACCAAAGGACCTGTATGCATGCATATAAGCCTATCCAATGGTTAAGTTCAATAGTGGATTGGGGCATGCGTGGGGAGAGGGGTGGGATGGGAATGGGGGGATGAGGACAAATATGTGACACCTTAATCAATAAAGAAATTTAAAAAAAAAAACAAAAAAAAAATCTATGGGACACAGTGAAAGCAGTCTTGAGAGGGAAGTTCATAGCTCTACAAGCCTATTGCAAAAAACAAGAATCAATGGTAATAAATTACTTAACCCTACAACTCAAAGAGCTAGAAAAAGAGCAGCAAGAAAAGCCCAGTGTAACCAGAAGGAAGGAAATAACAAAGATCAGAGCGGAGATAAATGACATAGAGACCAAAGAAACAATACAAAAGATCAACAAAACCAAGAGCTGGTTCTTTGAAAGGATAAACAAGATTGATGGACCTCTAGCCAGGCTCACCAAAAAGCAAAGAGAGAGGACCCAAATAAACAAAATCAGAAATGAAAGAGGTGAAATAACAACAGACCCCGCTGAGATACAAAGGATTGTTACAAAATACTACGAACAACTCTATTCCAACAAACTGGACAACCTGGAGGAAATGGACATATTCCTAGAAAAATATAACCTTCCAAAAATCAATCAAGAAGAATCTAAAGAGCTCAATAGGCCAATAACTATGGACGAAATTGAAGCAGTCATCAAGAAGCTTCCAGCAAACAAAAGCCCGGGGCCTGATGGCTTCACAGGAGCGTTTTACCAAACATTCAAGGAAGAACTAAAACCTATCCTCCTCAGACTATTCCAAAAAATTCAAGAGGAAGGAACACTTCCAAGCTCCTTCTATGAAGCCAGCATCACCCTAATACCAAAACCAGATAAAGACAACACAATGAAAGAGAATTACAGACCAATATCCCTCATGAACATAGATGCCAAAATCCTCAACAAAATTCTAGCAAATCGGCTCCAGCAGTACATCAGAAAGATCATACACCATGACCAAGTAGGATTTATCCCAGGAATGCAAGGATGGTATAATATCCGCAAATCAATAAACGTGATACATCACATAAACAAATTGAGAGATAAAAATCACATAGTCATATCAATTGATGCAGAAAAAGCATTTGACAAAATCCAACACCCTTTCTTGATAAAAACTCTCAACAAGGTGGGAATAGAAGGCTCATACCTCAACATAATAAAAGCTATATATGATAAACCCACAGCAAACATCATACTCAATGGACAAAAACTAAAAACATTTCACCTAAGAACAGGAACAAGACAGGGATGCCCACTCTCACCACTCCTGTTTGACATAGTACTGGAAGTATTAGCCATTGCAATTAGACAAGAAGAAGAAATAAAAGGCATCCAAATTGGAAAAGAACAAGTAAAGCTGTCTTTATTTGCAGACGACATGATATTGTACATAAAAAATCCGAAAGACTCCGTCAAAAAACTAATAGACTTAATAAATGAATTTGGCAATGTAGCAGGATACAAAATTAACGCCAAGAAATCTATGGCCTTTCTATACACCAATAGTGAACTTACAGACAGAGAGACTAAAAAGGCAATTCCATTTACCATCGCACCAAAAAAATTAAGATACCTAGGAATAAACTTAACTAAGGAGGTAAAAGACCTATACACGGAAAACTACAGGACACTGAAAAAAGAGATAGAGGAAGACGTAAACAGATGGAAGAACATACCATGTTCATGGATTGGTAGAATCAACATCATTAAAATGTCCATACTACCCAAAGCAATCTATAGATTCAATGCACTCCCCATTAAAATACCAATGGCATATTTCACCGACCTTGAAAGAACTCTCCAAAAATTCATCTGGAATAAAAAAAGACCCCGAATAGCCACAGCAATCCTGCGAAAGAAGAATAAAGTAGGAGGGATCTCAATACCAGATTTCAAGCTGTATTACAAAGCCACTGTTCTCAAAACAGCCTGGTACTGGCACAAGAACAGACATATAGATCAGTGGAACAGAATAGAGAATCCAGATATTGACCCAAACCACTATGCTCAATTAATATTTGACAAAGGAGGCATGAACATACAATGGAGTCAAGACAGTCTCTTCAATAAATGGTGTTGGGAAAATTGGACAGATACATGCAAAAAAATGAAGCTTGATCACCAACTTACGCCATACACAAAAATAAACTCAAAATGGATACAGGACTTAAACATAAGACGGGAAACCATAAAAATACTAGAGCAATCCACAGGTAGCAAAATCTCAGACATATGCCAAAAGAAATTCTTCACTGACACTGCCCCTAGGGCAATGGAAGCTAAAGAGAAAATTAACAAATGGGACTACATCAAAATAAAAAGCTTTTTCACAGCAAAAGAAACCATTAACAAAACAACAAGAAGGCCTACTGCATGGGAGAACATATTTGCAAATGGCATCACTGATAAAGGTTTGATCTCCAACATCTACATGCAGCTTATACAACTTAATAAAAGGAAGATAAATGATCCAATAAAGAAACGGGCAACAGACCTAAATAGAAGCTTTTCAAAAGAAGACAGAAGGAAGGCCAAGAGACACATGAAAACATGCTCAACGTCACTAATTATCCGAGAGATGCAAATCAAAACAACAATGCGGTACCATCTCACACCTGTCAGAATGGCTATCATCAACAAATCAACAAACGACAAGTGTTGGCGAGGATGCGGAGAAAAAGGAACCCTCGTGCACTGCTGGTGGGAATGCAGACTGGTGCAGCCACTGTGGAGAACAGTATGGAGCTTCCTCAAAAAACTGAAAATGGAACTCCCATTTGACCCAGTAATCCCACTCCTGGGAATATATCCGAAGAAACTAGAAACACCAATCAGAAAGGATATATGCACCCCTATGTTCATAGCGGCACAATTCACCATAGCTAAGATTTGGAAACAGCCTAGGTGCCCATCAGCAGATGACTGGATCAGAAAACTATGGTACATCTACACAATGGAATACTATGCTGCCATAAAAAAGAAGGAATTCTCATCATTTGCAGCAACCTGGATGGAATTGGAGAACATTATGTTAAGTGAAATAAGTCAGTCAATGAAAGAAAAATATCACATGATCTCACTCATTTATGGGTAATAAAGAACATTATAAACTTGAACAAAAAGATAGATACAGAGACAGTAAAGCATCAAACAGACTGTCAAATTACAGGGGGAAAGTTAGGGAGAGGTGGGGGAGATAAGAGATCAATCAAAGGACTTGTATGCATGCATATAAGCATAACCAATGGATGCAAAACTCTGGGGGGTGAGGGCATATATGGGAGTGGGGTGGGGGGTGGCAATGGTAAAATATGTACACATATAATACCTTAATAAAAAAAATTGGAAAAAAAAGCAAAGGGTAAGTTCCCAGACACTTCAGGGATCTGTAGGGCATGAACTTGAAAGGCTCACTTTCAAAGAGCCCCCAGAGCAGACCATGTGGAAAAGGCTTCCACATGTTAGGACACGTATTGATGAAGGGAAGGTGCAGGCTGGTTTGTAGAGAAATAAGTCACGTTTTCCTCTCAAACTAGACTTTTGCCTGTAAGCACATGTAGTAGTCTTTTTAGAAGACAATGGCATAACTCTCTGTTAGTATGATTTTCTTATCCTTCGGGTAATTACTTCTAATCCCAAATGAACTCCAAGAAGTAGGGAAGGGTGAGAGAAAGATCAGCACACTCAGATCTTTCGATTTTAACAAATCCTATAATCAACAGAAATTGGACATAATTAAGTGACACAGGAATCATATTTTTCTAATTAGTATAAAAAAAAAAGACTACTTTCACTGTTTCCAATAGATTTTGGTTTGTTGTGTTTTCATTATCATTTGTTGCCATGATGATTTTTATTTCTTATTTGATCTCTTTGGTAACCCAATCGTTGTTCAATTGCATGCTATTTAGCCTCCAGGTGTTTGATTTTTTCCATTGTTTTTATTGTAGTTGATTTCTAATATTATGCCATTATGATCTGAGAAGATGCTTGATATGATTTCTATCTTCTTGAATTTGAAGAGACTTTGCCTGTATCCCAATATGTGGCCTATCTTTGAAAATGACCCATGTGCACTTGAGAAGAATGTATATTCTGTGGCTTTGGGGTGAAATGTTCTGAAGATTTCAATTAATTCCATCTGATCTAGTGAGTCATTTAGGATTGATGTTTCTTTGCTGATATTTTGTTTAGAGCATTTGTCCAGTGGTATTAGTGGGGTATTAAAGTCCCCTACTATGACTGTATTGCTGTCAATCTCTCCCTTGATATCTTCCAGAAGGTTTTTTTTTATGTATTTGGGTGCTCCTGTATTGGGTGCATATATGTTTACCAGAGTTATATCTTCTTGTTTAATTGTTCCCTTTAGTATTATGAAGTGGCCTTCCTTATCTCTTGTTATGGCCTTCACTTTGAAGTCTAATTTGTCAGATATAAATATTGCTACCCCAGCTTTTTTTTTTCATTTCCATTCACCTGAAAAACCTTTTTCCATCCCTTCACCATCAGTCTGTGTGAGTCTTTTGTTCTGAGGTGAGTCTCCTGTAGACAGCATATATATGGGTCATATTTTCTTATCCATTCAGCTACCCTGTGTCTTTTGATTGGGGCATTTAATCCATTTACAATTGAAGTTATTATTGATAGGTACTTGTTTGTCACCATTTTTATTCTTTATGCTTGTGTTCCTTCTTCCATTGCTATTTCTTCTTTTTACAGCAGACCCTTTAGCATTTTTTGCATTGCTGGTTTGGTGGTAATAAACTCCCTTAGTCCTTTTTTGTCTGTGAAGCTCCTGATTTCACCTTCAACTTTGATTGATAGTCTTGCTGGGTACAGTATTCTTGGATTCAGACCCTTCCTTTGCATGACTTTGTATATTTCATTTCATTCCTTTCTGGTCTGTTGTGTTTCTGTTGAGAAATCAGTCACTAGTCTGATGGGAGATCCCTTGTAGGTAACTTTCTGTCTCTTTCTGGCAGCCTCTAAGATTCTTGCTTTGTTGTTGGTGTTTGCCAATTTAATTATAATGTGTCTTGGTGTTGGCTTTTTGGGGTTCATCTTGTTTGGGACTCTGTAAGCTTCTTGGACTTGTGTATTTTCTTCTCAACGTCAGCGAAGTTTTCTGTCATTTCTTCAAACATGTTTTCTATTACTTGCTCAGTTTTCTCCTCTTCTGGCACCCATATTATGCAGATGTTGTTTCCTTTCGTGTTGTGCCAAAGTTCCCTTAGGTTCTCCTCCTGTTTTTTAAGTTTTTTTTTCTAGATGCTGCTCTGCTTGGGTATTTTCTTCTACCTTGTCTTCTAGCTCACTGATGTGGTGCTCTATTTCTTCTAGTCTACTATTGATGCTTTCTATTGTGTTCTTTATTGCAGTGATGTCATTCTTCATTTCTTCTTGGTTCTTCTTCATTTCCTCTTGGTTCTTACACATATTGTTGAATTTATCTTCCATCCTTTTCAGCATCCTTATGACCAATGTTGTGAATTCTTTCTCTGACATATTGCTTGCCTCCATTTTGTTACTTCCTTTTCTGGTGATTCTTCCTTTTCTTTTGTTTGGGGGCTTTTTCTTTGTCTCCCCACATTTGCTCCTCTCAGGGTGCTGGTTATGTAGTTCTCTCTCTCCTGCATTGACTTAAAGGCACAAAATACAACACAACAAGACACAATACACAGGGCACCAAACACAAATGTCTTCACAATGCCAATAAACCCAACTAAAGGTGACCACCAGAGAAAAAAGAATTAGGGGAGAGAAAAGAGTGCAAAAATGATATTGAGAAAAGGGAAAAACGTAAGAGAGAAAAGAAAGAGAAGAAAAAATAAGGGGGAAAATACATGTATATGGGGTAAAACTACAAAAAACCAACAACTAATTCAAAAAATGCAAACAACAAACACCCAGAGAAGAATGCAAACAACAACTAATCCAAAAAATACAAACAACAAACACCCAGATGAATCTGAAGAGGCAGAGTTTATTTCCAGAAGGTAAGGTTAAGGAATTGAATGAATGGGGAAATGGCCACAATTCAGTATAGAGGAGGTAGAAAGAGAATGAGTGTTTCAGAAGAAAAGCCTGGCCTGCACCCTCACCAATCCAGGACATCCCTCTCACAAGCTGGGACCGCTGGCTCCTAACCACTCGCCTGCCTGCCTGATTGCCCCTAAACCCTCTGCCTGCCTGCCTGATCACCCCTAACTGCCTCTGCCTGCCTACCTGATGCCCCTAATTGCTCTCCTGCTGGCCTGATCACCCCTAACTGCTCTCCCCTGCCAGCCTGATCACCCCTAACCACTCTCCCCTGCCAGCCTGATCGCCCCTAACCACTCTGCCTTGTCCCCCGCCACCATGGCTTTGTCCAGAAGGACGTCTAGAAGACATCTGGTCTATCTGGTCTAATTAGCATATTACCCTTTTATTAGTGTGTGTGTGTGTGTGTGTGTGTGTGTGTGTGTGTATATATATATATATATATATATATATATATATATATATATATAATTTTTCCCTTTCTTTAATCTATCTATGTATTCATCTATTTTTGGAAAAGGAGAATAGAGAGTAGATAGGCCTGAGTTGGTGATTGAAACTAATTAAGCTATTAGTAGAAGAAGAGAACAAGTGAGGAGAGAAAAAACAGAAGCAAATAAATCTAAAAAACAAACAAACAACAACAAGAAGACAGAAAGAAAGAAAAAGAAAGAAAGAAAAAATTGGCTAGTGAAGAAAGAGAAGAGAGAAGTGTGCATGGACTTGGACCAGGGGAGAGAAAGTTAGATATATGAGTAAGATCAATTTTTAACAGGGAGTAAAGAGAAAGGATAGAGAAAACTAAAGCAAGAACAGGGTAAGAGAAATAGTACAAAAAAGGGAAAAAGTGAGGAAGAGAGTGTTGGCATAAAGTAAAAATTGAGATAGAGTAAAATAATGCTAAAATAAAAATAAAAATAGAATGTAGAGCACTAATTCAAAAATAAAATAAGATAAAATAAAATAAAATAAAACTTTAAAAATAAGGTAAAATAATAGTGATAATAATTAAAAATAAAAATATAATAATAAAAAAGTAAAATCAAGTTAGAAAAAATATTAGTTTCTTAAGTAAAAGATAAAAAATAAAGTGAAGTAGTGAAGGTTGTTCACTTCAGTGGAGCTTCAATGACCTATGGGGGCTGGTTTAAGATCCCTCTCTATTGTTCTGCCTGGAACATCTGTTTCCTGTCAGGTAGTCAGCACAGTGTTGAAGTTCCCTGTGATCCACTGCTCCTCTGTGTCATAAGCCACAACATTGTTTTCAAGCAGGCAGGATCTCTCTGCTTACTTTGTTTCTCTGCCTGCCTTCAGTTGTATTTACAAAAGCGTGAATTTTTGACACAACCCCTGGGTGGCGGTGTTTCTGTATTAGTTTCTGGCACCAAATGGCCCCTCAACGCAGTGTTTAGATTCTTATTTCCCTGCCGCACTTAATACTGGGTTGGAGGGATGTACTGACTCAGAGCAGGTTTCCTGCTTATCTCTCCTTATTCTGATCCCCAGTTTCCACAAAAACAACTTTCCCCTACAGTCTCGGTGAGAGTTTTTAATGGAAAGATCCTATGCTCTGGGTTTAGAAAGTAAAACCAAGGAAGTTAAAATGACAAAGCAACCACGCCACTTCACGTCTTTCTCCTCCAGGCACTGCGTGGCCAGTATAGAACTCCAGGCTGCCTTTCTGGGCACAGTCTACCACGGCTGTGGGCTTAGATCTAGAGTCCCCCTCTGCCAGCAGCCCTGTGGATCCCCTTCCACATTCGAGAGCTACACTGACCCCAAGGGCCGTGGATTTGGTGGGGCACAGTCTCCTTCTGAGACTCTAGTCCCCGCTGCATGTGTTTCTCCCTCCAGCCTGGATCCCAGATCTCACCTCTCTCTAGGTGATCCCTGACCTTTCCGTCCACAGATTGCCTCACCAGCTGTGTTTAATTTGCTAATTCTGGATGGATGTTATTCTATTTAGCTGCTCCTTCTATCTGCTCTGTGAGAAAGTGCAGGACCTGGCCACCACCTTGTCTCCCCTAGGACAAACTTTTTAGGTGGCTGTGGCCAGAGAGGCTGGAGTCTTAGTGTTTGTAGATAGAAATTGCACTGATTATGTAGATTGCTTTGGATAGTATGGACATTTTAACAATATTAATTTTTCCAATTTATGAGCATGGTATATCTTTCCATTTATTTGTGTCCTCTTCAATGTCTTACAATTTTCAGAGTACAGGTCTTTTATCCCCTTAGTTAAATTTATTCCTAGATATTTTATTCTTTTTGATGCAATGATAATAATTTTCTTAACTTTTCCTTCTGATAGTTCATTATTAGTGTATAGAAATGCAACAAATTTCTGTATATTAATGTTGTATCCTGCTGAATTCACTTATTCTAATATTTTTGTGGAATTTTTATGATCATCTGTATATAATATATATCTGCAAATAATGACAGTTTTACTTATTCCTTTCTAATTTGCATGCCTTTTATTTATTTTTCTTATCTAATTTCTCTAGCTAGGACTTTCAATATTATGTTGAAAATATGTGGGGAGAGTGGGCATTGTCTTGTTCCTGGTCTTAGAGGAAAAGCTTTTTTTTTTTCACCATTGAGTATGTTAGCTTCAGGTTTGTAGCTGTTGATCTTGATGAGATTTCCTTATATATGATGGGTTATGTACAGCTTTCAAGATTCTCTTTTTGTCTTTCACCTGTTTGACTATTATGTATCTAGGTGTATATTTCTTAGTTTAACCTAGTTGGAATTCATTAAGATATTGGATATATGGATTAAAGTTTTTCAATAAATTTGGAAAAATTTTGTCATTATTTCTTAAAATATTCTTTCTTCTCCTTTCTCTCTATCCTCTTCTTCCAGAACTTCCATATAGGCATATTGGCGTCCTGTTGGTCCCTGAGGATATGTTCAATTTTCTTTCTTTTTGCTCCTTAGACTATGTAATATAAATTGACCTGTCTTGTAGTTTACTGAGTCTCTCTTCTGCCTGCTCAAATCTGCTGTTGGGCTCATTTAGTGAATTTTCCATTTCAGTTAATTGTACTTTTCAAGTCCAGTATTCCTATTTGATTATTTTTTAATATAATTTAAATCTCTTTATTAATATTCTCTACTTCCTGATACATTGTTATCAAACTTTAATTATTTAAGTATTGTTTCCTTTAGTTCCTTGAACATATATATTTATAATAGCTGATTTAAAGTATTTATCTAGTAAGTCTAACATGGTAGAGGCTTCCTTAGTGTCAGATTTTAACTGCTTTATTTCCCCTGGGACATACTTTGGGACACACTGAGCTATTTCTTTGTATGTCTCATAACTTTTTGTTAGAAATTAATATTTTAAATAATGTAGAAGCTCTAGAAATCTGATCCCTCCCCCCTTCTCAGGGGCTATGTTGTTGCTATTTGTTGTTGTTTTTACTATTGTTTGTTTGCTAGTGACTTTCTTGGACTAATTTTGCTATCTCTGAGTTGACAGATATTTTCTTAAATGTCTTGCAACATTTTGTGAGGGGCTCTGTGTGCATTTTATGGTGCACATGGAACACTCCAACAGTTTACAACTCTGTGTTACCTCTCATTCATGTTTTCATAGAGTCTCAAAGTCAGCCAGGGTGCACAGGTAGGGCTCTCTCAGGTCTTTTTTGGGTATGTGCATAACCCTGCACTTGCACATGCATTAACATCTCAACACCTCTTATGTTAAATAATTGCCACTGATTGACTTTCCTCACTGAGTGAGCCCTGAGGTAAAGACATGCCTTTTGGAGTTTGTTCTAGATGCTGCCATTCAGGTTAAATAGTGATCATTCTATTGGAATGGGCTCTTTGGAGAGCTCCAAATCCATTCTTCTCCTCCTGTGGCTGTTATGCTGCTGGTTTTCCCAGATACCATGATTTTAATCATCCTGATTTTCAAGGCTACTGCAAAGTTGGGGAAGAGGATATGGGAATAGGAAAAGTTAAATGGTGTAAAGCTCACTGTTCTTATTGAGATTCAGTCATTTTTCTTGAATAAACACTCACATTGCTTTTCATGGATTTTGACATTCTGAAAAAATTAATTTTGCCATATTTTGCCAGTGTTTCCATTGTTGTTATATAGTATCAGATTATATAGGATCAGATAATAAAGGATCATGATCAGAAACTTTATCTCTGTTTATTCTTAAACTGAATATGGGCTTTTGAGTTCATCATTTTTTACAATAATGCTATGGTTTTGGAAGTAATAGCAACACAATTTCATAATTATCCAGATTGGTTATTCTTTACTCTGGATACATATTACCTTCAGAGCTTTAAAATAATATT
The DNA here is from genome assembly GCF_027574615.1 of Eptesicus fuscus. Classification (NCBI taxonomy): domain Eukaryota; kingdom Metazoa; phylum Chordata; class Mammalia; order Chiroptera; family Vespertilionidae; genus Eptesicus; species Eptesicus fuscus. The sequence continues at coordinate 95,442,186 of NC_072477.1, forward strand.
CTAATGCAAGGGCCCTATCCCTGTTCTGTATATTGAGATTAATGCCCAGGCATTTATATTTCTAAGAAATCAACTCATGTGATTATTATGTGAAACCAGGGCTGAGAACCACTGATCTTGAATTTACTCATTTTGAGTCCCACTACATAATATAGTACCTTACATTTCTGAGGCTTCTAATTTGACCAAATGGATAAATGAATGAATGTATGAATAAAAGTGATTTTGATGATATAAATAAACATAGATTTATTATCTAATGACAAAGATATATTTTTGTCAACTCATTCTTTTTTAGATTTTAAAACAGGATTGAATATATAGTAAAATATTTATTGTTACCTGAGTTATGTATATTGAACAGTTGCAGGAGTGAATGATATGTGGAATCAAATACATTTGAGGTGATTATTAAGTTGATATTTTAGTTGGGTAAACTATTGGTAACAAATACATTTTCAAAATAATAAGAAAATAATAATAGCTATTACCATATTCCAGACACCTTGTTATATGCTTTATATGTATCCTCTGAGTAACTCTTAAGAGATAAATACTATCACTAGTTCTATTTTACATATGAGGAAATTGAAGTTTAGAGAGAAGTTAAGTAGCTTGCTCAAAGCCATATAAAATGCAATGAAGCTGGGATTTGCCCCAAGTATTCTCACTGTATGACTTAAACTCTCAACCCAGTGGTTCTCAAACTTTGATGCACATTGACATCACTTAGAGATCTTTATGGATGCTGGCTCTCACCACATACATTCTGACATAATTAGTATGGGGTGCAACTTGGGCTTAGGGAATGTTAAAAATTCCCTTAGGTGCTTTTCATGTGCAACAGAGTTTGAGAACTGCTGTTCAACAATATTTTCTACTTACCTAAGGAATTTATTTTAACATCAGAATGCTTGAATAAATTTTTTACTTAGTTGAATAGATTCTTATCTGTTGAATTGGGAAGCTAACCATATATTTATACAAAAATGTGATGTAACAGACCCAACAAATTAACTTCTGCAAAATAATTTCTTCATAATTTAAGAATCTCTGTTTTTTAAATATCTATTTTGTATAAATATTTTTTCTGTCAAGATTATGGTTTTAAATGTTTTTAGCACTGTTGAGAAGCATCTGATTGGATCTTAACAGGAAATTGCTTTACTTATCTTAATCTTTGGGTTATTGAGTACAAGTGGGAAAAAGTTAAATATATATACTACTTAAAAATTATGTACATATAAAAGTATATATACACACACATTCCCAGATACCATGATTTTAATAGCTATTTTATAATAATGTGATTTAAATTTGTTTAGCATCTGTTCTTGTTATAAACTTCTTTCAAATACACCATTGCTTAAGAATGTCATTTAATTAACTCTATAAGCCACTGGATACACAATAGTGCCTCACAATTTAGACCTCCCTATTAACAGAATATTGCATTAAAGCAGAATCAACACAGGACATAGTAAAATGTAAAAATCACAGTTGTCTGATTTTTAAGAAAATTCTCTTAAATTAGGTTAGGGAAGCAGAAAAAAAATCAAACTCATTAAATTTGTTTTTCTTATTTTTTTTTCTGATTTAATGGGATAAAGCTACCCTCAAAGTATATGCTATGTTAGACTATGAGGGCTATATCATTTATTTTGCCTGAAATTAATTAATTTTTTTTTCAGTTCAGAAGCAAAAGGGTAGTTATTGATGTTCTAGTTTTGATTTTTGAAAAACTACTTTGGAAAGTGTAAAGTAATTCTAAATCGGCTATATGTATAATTTATTTAAAGCTGTAGGACTTGTTTATTAGGAAAAGAACAAGAATCTTATTGAGATAGAACCACACAGTTTGTTTTCCTTGAGTATACAGGCTGGGGCCAAAGTAGGTTTACAGTTATTTGAATGGAAAATAATACAATAATTGATAAATAATAATACAAGAATAAACTTTGTGTTTCACATACTCACAATTGTAAACCTACTTTTGTCCCACCTTGAATATAGGTTGTATTTAGAATTTTAAAATCATTTAACTTATTGAGTATACTTTTAGAACAAGATTTGCCTGTTTAGTTTTGGTTTCTTGATGCTATTCTAATGTGAATGCAGCGTTTTTAAAATTATTTATATGCAATGTGCTATTTTAGAATCTTTTCCCAATACTATCTTATGCATTGTGTGAACTCTACCTGGCATAAAGCAGGGTTTTTCTAGCCCTTATTAATAAAAATTTTTGTCGTAAGTCATGTTGTGCTTGCTTATATGTGTTTTGAGGTTGCATTATCTCATCTCATCAGAAAACTGCCAGTTCTTTTTGCTGAAGGCAAGAGAGGGAGTTTCATACCCATTAGTTTTAATTGCTCTGTACCAAAATATCCAGTTTTCTATTCCGTTCATCAATCTTGAAATAATGTCTTAATATTTTCCTATTAGTTGAATTATAATAAAACATATTTTGCTACTTCATAGTCTTCTTCTTATTTGTAAATTTTGTTTAATTTTTACTTGACAGCTTTTTCTACTGTTCAACCATTCAAGCTTTACTTTTAATAGCAGTATGAAGGTGTTTCATACTCTTTTTCAATTACTGTTTTTGTCTTGGGTAACATAATTGGCAAAATAGCCATCTATTTTAGAATTGTTAGTCCTCTAAATTGTGAAGAGTCTTCTCACTGTTTATAAACTAGGTTTTAATCTGATAAATATAATGGTTGGTACTTCAAACAAGTTTAAGACCATAGTGTGTAGTGAAAAAACATAAATGAGAAATCAGGAAATCCAAGGTTGATTTTTAGTTTTGTCACTAACTGTTCATCAACTTTGAACCTTCCTGTCTATAAAATGGGGATATTATGCCTCCTTAAGGCAGAGTTGTGAGGATGAGATGAGATATGTGTGTGGAAGTCCTTTGTAAACTGCAAAAAATTAGGCTTTTATTGTTATTACTACTAGTAGTAGTAAGGGTTTTTCTATTATAGATGAAAATTTGAATTGTGTATAACCCATATTGGCAACATTGGCAAAGTCTAGTTTTTAAGATATGTGAGAAGGTGGAAAATGTGGTGAATTTTCCCAGTTGCTTAGCATTAGTGAAATACAGTTTTGGCAGAGTAATTACTTTTTCCATCCTCAAATATTCTGTCTCCCTTTCCATACAAACTATGTGAGGCACGATGTCATATGTTTAAAACTTTTAACCAAAAAAGAAAGAAAGAAAGAAGTCTCACCTTCAAAACAAATAAACAAACTTTGGAGAGGTCTGTAGTCTTGAGTCTTAACATTTCACTGTCCGAAAGATTGTAAACATTACAAGGCCTTGGTGTGCCATGCCCATGATCTCATTGAGATTTTGGCTCCCCGTACATCACACCATGCACCTTAGGAAGTTCTTGGATCAGAGGCAGAGGCGATCACTTTTGTTATTTTTCCCAGTATGGTGCCAGTTCTGTGATTTACTGTGTCTACTGATAAACCAAAGAGAGAATCAGGAAAGTCCCTAGACTGTGAGGGTGAATTGATCTTATCAATTTAAATTCCATCTTACAAAGCTAATGCCCTTTTCTTTTTAATGTTTGTGACTGTGATTAAGTATCTTAAAATTATAGTCCCCTTATTCCTTTCATTTTTTCATAATACAACAAACATTTATTCAAAGTCCACTAAGTGATAGACACCAGATTATATTCCAAGGGAAAGTTAAAGAATAAGACCAGGGGTCTCTTTGGAAGAACTCACAAATTAATGGGAAAAGGACCCATAATAAAATAATTACAATATAATAAAAAAATGGCTATAGATAACTTTGGTATTAAATGAGCAATTCAGATTTTAGGATTAGTTTAGGATTTTAGCTCAACAATGTCATCAAGGATCCAGGCTAATTTTCCCCTTTCTGTTCTGCCAGTTTTAGTGGGGCCTGTGATTATTCCTTATTATAAATAGGAAAACTGTTCCAGAAGATTCTTAGTAGACACCATCTCAGAACTCACTGGCCACAATTGGGTCATATCTAGCCCCCTCTAAACAAATAATTGACAAAGGGAATGAGATTTTCAGAATATGCTTAGGCCAGTCAAGGATAATCTTTGGGGTAAAGGGCCACTTTCTCCTGATGCTTGTGCGTGACAGTTTGATCCAAAATAATCAAGGCTTGGCAAACACAGGCAGATGAGGAAATGGATTTTGTAGAAAACATATATAAGAATACAGAGGGAAGAGAATGACCAATACTGAAAAAGAGAATGGGAGGAAAAGCATGGAGGCGATGTTATTTAAACTACTGTTTTTTAAAATGTATTACAGAGATCCAACTAATGGTTGCCAGATGAGAGGGGGTTGGGAGACTGGGTGAAAAAAGTGAAAGAGATTAAGAAGTATTAATTGCCAGTTATAAAAATAGCATGTAAAATACAGCATAAAGAATATAGTCAATAATATTCTAGTAATTATGTATGGTGTTAGATGGGTCCTACACTTATTGGAGTGATCACTTCACAAGGTATATAAATGTTTAATCACTATGTTTTACACCTGCAACTAATATTATACACTAACTGTAATTGAAAAATAAATTTAAAAAAAAAAACATAAAAATAGTCTGGCCAGAGTGGCTCAGTTGGTTGAGGATCATCCTATGCATTGAAAGGTTGCCCATTTGATTCCCAGTCAGGTCACATAACTGAGTTGTGGGTTTGATCCTACATATGGAAGGCATCCAATGGATCTCTCTCTCTCTCTCTCTCTCTCTCTCTCTCTCTCTCTCTCTCTCTCTCTCTCCTTTTGTCTCTCTAAGCATGTCTTTAGAGACAAAAAAAGGATTAATTTTTTTAAATATATAAATATAAAAAGAACAAGCAATGGGGAAACAGATGGTTAAATTATTTTTGAAAGGAAGCTTATAGATATATCAAAGATAATAGAATTTCAGGTGCCATGATAGAGACATGTTTAAAGAGATACAGAGCTCAGTTTAATCTACTAGGGAAAAAAGTAATTCATAAGAGTTTGGCTGAGAAAGTAACCTTTGATTTTAGTACTGCCAAATAGAATAAAGAAGAAAGATAATAATGTAAAGGTGCATTTTTATGGGCTCTTAAAGAAAGTACATAAGAAAAAATCAGAGAGTTCAATTTATCCTTATATATTTCTGAAATTATCCATGCACTACCACAGTCTACAATCCTGTAGAATTTTTTTAACTTTAAAGTCCAAGAACCACTAAGTTGGTCTAATGGACAGAACAAAAACTGTGCCTACATGATCTTTGCGTGAAGATGATTCTGTTTTTAAAGTTACTTCTTGAATAGGAATACATAGAGAATTCTATTGTTTTTACTTGTCTGTAGGTTTTACTCTATCCTATCCTATATAATAAAAACCTAATATGCTAAGTGTACAGTCAATTGGTTGGCCGTTCAACCAAAGTGTAATATGCTAATGATATGCTAAAGCCTCTCGCTATGATGTGCACTGACCACCAGGGGGCAAACGCTCCGACCGGTAGGTTAGCTTGCTGCTGGGGTCCAGCTGATCATAACTGAGCGAGACAGGCCAAACATGCCCTGAGTTCTCCCACGGTCCCTCCCCGGTTAACCAACCTTCCACACATCTCCCCGACCCCAATCATGCACCAGTGGGATCCCTTGGCCTGGCCTATGCCCTCTCGCAATCCAGAACCCCTCAGGGGATGTTGGAGAGCCAGTTTCAGCCCTATCCCATAGGCCAGGCCGAGGGACCCCACTGGTGCACAAATTCATACACCGGGCCTCTAGTTGTAAAAGAAATCTCTATGGTCACTTAAAAACAGAGCTTCAAAATTTATGAAGTAAAAACTGATAGAACTGAAAGGAGAAATAGAAAGATCCACAGTTATAGTTGGAAATTTCAATACTTCTTTCTTTTCAGTCAATAGAAAATAAGTGAGGATATAGAAGACCTAAACAATTATACCAACCAACTTAAGCATTACTGATAATTATTAAACACTAGAGGCCCGGCGCATGAAATTCATGCACGGGTAGGGTCCGTAGGCCTGGCTGGCAATCAGGACTGATCAGAGCCGATCGGGGCCTTCTGGCTGCCAGCCGGGGCCTTCCTTCATTCCACACCACTCCGTGGTGGTCAGCGCATGTCATAGTGAGCAATCGAACTCCTGGACTTCCGGTTGAACTCCCAAGGGGACACTTTCCATATTAGCCTTTTATATATATAGATTCCACCCAACAACATCGGAATACACATTCTTTTAAAGTGCATTTGGGACATTCACCAAGCTGGACCATATTCTGAGCTATAAAGCAAACCTTAAGAGATCATAAAAATTAAAATTATATCAGTTCTTTGACCATAATAAAATTAAACTAGAGAAAGAAGAGCAAATAAATCCCAAAATAGACAGAAGAAAGGAAATAATAGTTACGAGAAAATATTAATTAAATTAAAAGCAGAAAAAACAAAAGAAAAAAGTAAAAGGCTGGTTCTTGGGGGGAAAATCAATAAAATTGATATAGCTCTATTTACTTTGATCTAGATAAAAAGAGAGAAGATACAAATTACCAATACCAGGGATCAACATTATAGACCCTAGAAATACTAAAAGGATAATAAGTAGATGTTATGAACTCAATAGTAAGCCACTCCTACTTACTCAAAAAAATTTATGCTCAGAAAAAAAAAAGCCTGTACATGAAAATTTATAGAGGATCCTATATAATAAAGAGCTAAGATGCTAATTAGACTCAACAGCAGAACGACCATTCGTATGACCTTCTGGATGAAGCCTGGGCTGCGAGGGCCAAGCCCTTTGCACGAATTTTGTGCATCGGGCCTCTACTTTATTCATAATTTCAAAAATCTGGAAATAAATGAAATATTCTTCATCTAGTAAATAGATGTAATTTAGCAATAAAAATGGATAGAATACTGATTATAGTCTTTTTCTATTGCTCATGCTACATGCAATTACATGGATTAATTTCAAATGTGTTAGAGGCCAGATTCAAAAGGCTTCATACTATAATCACTCTATCTATGAGATATTCTGGAAAAGGCAAAAATATAGGGACAGAAAGCAGATAAAAACTTTCCAGGGACTGGGAATAGGAAGAAGTATTAAAAGTTCAGTCAGTTTTCAGGGCTGAGTAGGAGTTTAGAAGGGCATCAGTTAAAGATATAAAACAATGACACTTTAGGGAATAACAATAATCTAGAAGTTGGAGTATGGTGTATGCAAAAGAGTATACTGGGAAATAAGAGGATGAGGTTGGGGCAGAGAGGGAAATGATTTAGACCTTATCCTGAAGATAATGAAGCACCACCCATGGTTGCAGTTTCAATTCCCAGTCAGAGCACATACCTAGGTTTCGGGTTCCATCCCTGGTTGGGATATGAATGGAAGTCAACCCATCAATGTTTCTCACATTGATGCTTCTTTCTGTCTCTCCCTTCCTCTCTCTCTAGAACTGAAAAGCATGTCTTCAGGTGAGGAAAGAAAGAGAGAGAGAGAGAGAGGGAGAGAGAGAGAGAGAGAGAGAGAGAGAGAGAGAGAGAGAGAGAAAATGAAGCACCAATAGAGGATTATAAGAAATCAGCAGCCAACTTTTGTCAATGTCTTTCTAGTCTTTTTGGAGGTCTGACACTCATTCTCAAGCAGATTCCTCAGGAAAGGCCTGGGTTAACAGCATTCACTGAAGTCTTCCATGTTTACAATAGTTTTATACTTAAAGGTTATTTTGGCTGGATATTAGAATCTTGACTCACATTAAGTAGCTTACACATGTTATCCCTTACCCTGTGCATAAAATATTACTATTAAAGATCTAAGGATAATGTCATATTCTTTCCCTTAGAAGTAACGGTCTTTTTGCCTAGATGGCCATTTTTTTTTTCCTTTTTATCCAAGTCTACTAGTTGTACTAGAATGTCTTTATGTTAGCCCATTTTGGGTCAATTTTTTCCTAGTGTATAAGGTGACTTTTCAGTGTGTTTTAAGGTTTTATTAATTAAGAGGAGAGAGTTTTCTTGAATTATAATTTTTAAAATTTGCTCTGCTGTATTGTTTTGTTTCCTTCTTGGAGACTCTTACTATACATATGTTCGCTCTTCTCTGCCTACTTGTTCTCTTAAATATTTTGTTAGCTCTTTTTCCATTATTTTGGAGTTTTCACATCTGCTATTCATTTAAAGACTAGGGGTCCAGTGCACAAATTCATGCACCTTTAAAGGAACTGTGGGCTGCGAGACTGTGGTGGGCACAGGGGCAGGTCTCAGCCCATCCTCTGCACCTCCCCTGGCCCCTCCGGCCATGGCCCCTGGTCCCCCGTTTGCCTGCAGCCCCCTTCCCACCACTGTCGCTCCCACACACTGATGGTGCCAGCCCCGCTTGCACCCGCTGACAGCATGGAGCGATTGGGGCTGGTGCCAACAGTGGGTACAAGTGGGGCCAGCACCAGCAGTGGGTGTGAGAGGTGGCTGCTGGCCCCGATTGCCTCTCAGGAGCAGGGGGAGGTGGAGAAGCCTTGAGGGGCGATCAGGGCCAGCAGCTGCTGCTCACACCCGCTGACAGTGCCAAGCGATCGGGGCAGGTGCCGGGCGCCGGCAGCAGGTGTGAGTGCTCGGTGGGACCATGGCACGTGGCAGCAAAGAATTTCCAGTGACCACTAGAGGCTCGCCTGATGACAGCAACTGGCGCCCCGCCTTGGTCTGGCACTCCCACTCACCTGCTCCACAATCCCACCGTGGCCGATGCCCGCCATGTTCAGTGCTCTGCCACCTGCTGCCGATACCCACCATGTTCTGTGCGCACCCCCTGGTGGTCAGCACACATCATAGCGACCAGTTGTTTGGTTGTTCGGTTGTTCTGCTGTTTGGTCTATTTGCACATTAGGGTTTTATGTATATACTAGAGGCCCAATGCACGAAAATTCGTGCAAGAGTAGGCCTTCCTTCCTCCAGCTGCTGGCACTGGCTTCCCTCCAGCACCCGGGACCTGGGCTTCCCTCCTCTGGCTGCTGGCAGGCATCCGGGACCCGGGCTGGCTTCCCCCTGGCCCCGGCTTCATCAGGAAGGATGTCCGGAATGACATCTGGAAGACGTCCAGTCTAATTAGCATATTACCCTTTTATTATTATCCTATCTAATAAAAAGGTAATATGCTAATTGACCATCATGCCCTCACAAAGATGGTGCCCACAGCCAATAAGGAGGGAGTATGCTAATTGACTGCCATGCCCTCAAAGATGGCGGTGTCCGCAGTGAAAAGATGGCGGTGCCCAGTCCCCTCAGCCTCCCAGCCACTCAGGGCCAGCCTGAGGTGCAGGCAAACCTCAGATGTCAGCTGCCCAGCCACCCAGGGCCGGCCTGAGGGACAACCAAATGACTGAACAGCAGGCTGTGTGGGGTGACCAGATCAGCAGGGGGCGGGCATGAGGGGCAACCAGGCTAGCAGGGGGACAGTTTGGGGCAACCAGGCCGGCTGGGGGGCAGTTGAGGGGCAACCAGGCTGGCGGGGGGGGCAGTTGTGGGTGATAAAACTGGGAGGGGGCAGTGAGGGGTGACCAGGCTAGTGGGGGGGGGCAATTAGGGGCAACCAGGCCGACAGGGGGGGGCAGTTAGGGGTGACCAGGTCACAGGGGGGGGCCAGTTAGGAGCAACCAGGCCAGCAGGGGCAGTTGGGGTGACCTGGCCGGCAGGGGGGGCATTTTGGGGTGATCAAGCTGGCACACAGAGGCAGTTAGGGGCAACCAGGCAGGCAGACAGGTGAGCAATTAGGAGCTAGCTGTCCAGGATTGTGAGAGGGATGTCTGACTGCTGGTCTAGACTGGCAGTTGGACATCCTCCAAGGGGTCCCGGATTGGAGAGGGTGCAGGCTGGGCTGAGGGGACCCCCTCCATGCACGAATTTTGTGCACTGGGCCTCTAGTAGATAGATAATGCATATGTTGTTTATTCAACCTTGTGGTCCTCCTAGTTTACTGTTCATTTCCAAATGAATTTTTATTTCTAATTCTTTATGAATGTCTTTTACCTCTCTTTAAATTTTTTTACTAATCATGTAATTTATGAGCTTTAATAATTCTAATTTACATTTTCTTTCATTGCTTCTGTGATTCTTTCAGATTTTTTTTTTTTGTTATTGTTGTTAATCCTCACTCAAGGATATTTTTTCCATTAAATTTTAGAGGGAGTGCAAGGGAGTGGGGAGAGAGACATCAGTGTGAGAGACATCCCACACACAACTCAACCCGGGCCTAGGATCAAACCTACAACCCAGGATGTGCCCTTGACCAGGAATCCTACCCACAACTCTTTAGTGCGCAGGCCAACACTCCCACCACTGAACAACACTGGCCAGGATTCAGTTCATTTTTAAATTATAAGAACTGTATATGGAAATTGATTATAATATTTTTCTATTGCTCATGTTTAAATGAAATGAGTTTTCATGATCTTTTAGAGAGAGAGATGTGGGTCAGGGTAGCATTTCTAATTTCATTGTTCTCAGGATACCATTTCTGTTATTTTCACAGTGATGGAGAGTGGGTTCAGACACCTTTGCTCCCCTCCTCTTTTTTATCTGTACTCTCTCATCCTTCATCCCATTGTCCTAGTCTTGCTCAATTTGGATGCAACCCCCAGTAGTTTCTCTTTAGTACAGGGCTTTGTCTTAAGAGAGGGCTTCAGTTTGTAGTTTTAAGAATTCCCAGGACTCAGACCTACAGAATGTCCCAGCACCATCAGACCAGACTCTGAGAAGTTCATTCCCAGCGACTGTTGCTGTTGTGAGCTTCCCTCCACAGGTTCCAGCACTGTCTTAGAGCATGTGAATTTTGTAGTGGTTAGTAGTTTGTCCCAACCTGCTTGTATTTTGGGGTTGGTAGAGATTCCTTGTCACCTAGTATTGTTGTACACATTGTCCCCCCCCCCCTTTTTTTTTTTGCTATACTAGTTGCTTTTTAGGGAAAATACTATGCCACCATAACAAAGAGTGAGATCTTATCATTTGGGACAGCATGGGACCTAGAAGGTACTATGATAAGTGAAATAAATCAGTCAGAGAAAGACAAATACCATATGATTTCACTCATATGTGGAATCTAAACAACAAAATAAATGAACAAACAAAATAGAAGCAGAGTCATAGATGCAGAGAAAAGACTGATGGTTTCCAGAGGGGAGGAAGGTTGGGGGGCCAGCAAAAAAGGTGAAGGGATTAAGAAGTACAAATTGGTAGTTACAGAATAGTTATGGGGATGTAAAGTACAGCAAAAGGAATATAGTCAATAATATTGTAATAATTATGTATGGTGCCTGGTGGGTGCTTGAAATGTCAGGGTGATCAATTTATAAGAGTATATTATTGTCTAGCCACTATGCAGTACACCTGAAACTAATAGAAAATAATATTGAATGTCATCTGTAATTTTTAAAAATAAAAAAACTATGCCACCATCGTCTTTCCAGAATTTCTCTAGTTTTCTTGAGAAAAAAATTATTCAGTAATACCATAATTGACAAATGTATTAAATTACTGACACATAACATCTCTTAGAAAAGTTGAGCTTTTGGGCTACACTTTTGAAGTTCCCTGAAATTCTAAGAGTCCTTGTTTTTGCTTTTGAATTTACATGTGCATCAACTTCATTTAGACCAACTATGAGGTTAGAATTCACATAATCATAATATTGGAGAGTGGCTTTGGGATCAGGCACATCTGGATTTGAATCTTCTGCCAGTTATCATTTTTCTTTTTACAATAAGTTGGATTAAATTACATTCTTTTGATGTGACTGCATCCTAATACATAGAAGTATAAAAAGGTGACAATGTAGAAAACAGTCGAAAATATATTAATTTATTTTGCATTACATAAAAAAATGTACTGTGCAATTTTAGAAAAAAATGCAATTAAATACTATCATTAATATATCATAATTTAGAAGTGTGTCCTATCAAAAATTGTATTTAAATTTGACATTGAGAACAAGTTCAACAATATTGCTGACATCATTTCCCATAGTAATTGGGAGAAAGCAGGTTGTGGGAAAAGATTCTTCGCCCTTACACTTGGGAAGACCCTGGCGTGGTTCTTCCTTCACCATTTACTAGAAGCTTAGGTTTTTTGTTGTGCCCTCAGTGAAAGTTTCCTTTTATATCTGCAAATTTGTATATAATCAAATTTAAGGAATGTTAATTGAGCATATATACTTACTGCCAGAAACTGGCATAGGCACTGGACATACATCAGTGAATAAGAGAGGGTTTCTACACTCCTGAAACTTACAGTTCAAGGTAAAAGCAAACAATCAAGCGACTATTGCATAGATTGGTAAGTGCTAGTTTGATATAGAAGAATCAGATAGGAACAGCTTAACCCAGACTTAAGTTTCAGAAAAGACTTCCTGAAGAAAATGGTACCTTAGTTAGTAGCTGAGGCTGTGTAGAATTCCCAAGCTAATGGGAAAGGAGCCAAAAAGGGTATGTGCAAAGGCATGGAGACATGTGCAAGCAGCACATTTGAGGACATGAATGCACAAGCAGCGTTCCCAATGCAGGCTGAAGTTCAGGCTCACCAGGAGAGTTTTTAGAAACCCAGATGTTTTTTTATGGGCCCCACCCCAGACTTAATAAATCACATTCTTGGGGAATGAGTGCCAGGATTCTGGTTATTAGCTCCTGTGGGGAGCCACTGGCAGAGGGTGTGCGAGGGGCATTGGAGAAGGGGAATCAAGGCAGGTAAAGCAAGGCAGGGAAGCCCAGGACACACTATGAAGGGCTTGGAAGCCATGTGTGGGTTTGAGTTTTACCCTCAGGGCAGGGGGAGCTGTGGAAGGAGCAGACAGCTATGGGATGAGATGATCAGATTTATGATGTATAAAGATCACTAAGTTTACTAAAACATGACCCCGGTGTTTATGAAGGACACAATCTAGTTTATGAGGTGCAACATCTTTGAACCTCAGTTGTTGTTTTTTTAATAATATATTTTATTGATTTTTTACAGAGAGGAAGGGAGAGGGATAGAGAGTTAGAAACATTGATGAGAGAGAAACATCAACCAGCTGCCTCCTGCACACTCCCCACTGGGGATGTGCCCACAACCAAGGTACATGCCCTTGACCGGAATCGAACCTGGGACCATTGAGTCCGCAGGCCGACGCTCTATCCACTGAGCCAAACTGGCCAGGGCTAAACCTCAGTTTTAAAATATGAAATGGAAACAACACCTACTTAGCATGTTCATTTTGAGGTTTAACTGAGATAATTTGTGTAAAGTGCCTGATATATATTTAGAACTCAAAAGATGTTAATTTCTATAATTTGAGAAATAATTAATGGATATTACACAGCCACCATCATACATCAGGGGAAGTGGGTTTCTATTCAGCCATTTGTTTTCCATTTCCTCTGTAAAATTATTTTTCTCTGCCCACACCTAGAACACTGGAACAGTGCCACTTCTCTCTCACTCTTCACTCTTTCACATTCTTAACTTCAGTTAGAACCTTTAAGCGGTTGACTTCCTAGTCTACATATCTAGTCTTGGTTTTCTTTACTGAGCTCCACCCCCATATATCCACTTGACTCTTGGATGTCTCCACGTAAATACTTTTGGGCACCTAATCCAAATTAGGTGTTCTTCCACCAACTATCACCCTTCCCTGCTCCAGAAAACAAAATAAAACCCTGCCTTTCCAACATTGGCGCCACTAGGTCAACCCAGAAATATGGGAATCATCATTGAATCACTTGTCTTTATCTTCTCTAATCAGTCCTCACAAATCCACACCCTTTTATCCAGGCTTAGACCTTTACCTTCGTCTTAACCAGGGGTGAGGAACCTTTTTCTGTCAAAAGCCATTTGGATAGTTATAACATCATTTGTGGGCCATACAAAATTATCAGTTTAAAAATTAGCCTGCTCTACTTAGTCAAACATTTAATTAACTCACCCCTAATGCCTTGGTAGGGCCGGACCAAATGATTTCCGGGGCCTGATATGGCCCACAGGCCAGACGTTCCCTACCCCTGATCTGAAGTATCCCTACCTCTTACCTGGATCAGTGAAACAGTCTCTGAGTCCCCAGCACCACTCTTTGCCCCACCTATAACCTTGCAATCCCGAGAGAGCTTCCAAGAAACAAAATTGATAAAATCCCCTCCCATCTCACACTACTCGACACTTAAACCTCTTTATTGGCTTTCACGTGCTCAGAAAAGGAACTCCAAGCTCTAACAAGGCTTATAAGACCTGTCAAGATCCCACCTCTTAAGTCTCATTTCCCCCCCATTCTTTCTTTCCTATTTTATGCTCTTACCATTGTGAACTAGAGAAAAGTCATCTCTCTCACTCTTAGATCTATATTTCATGATGATTGCTCCACCCACAACCCCCTTCGGGTGTCAGGCTTTAGCTTAACAAACATCCTCTTGGGAGGCAATCCTCCAGTCTTCACACCAGCCGAGATTCCCTCCTTGGATGCATTTGCAGTATCTTACCTCTTCTCCCTTAGAACTATTCACTAAACCTGTAATTTCTTAATGCCTGTGTTCCCCACAGATTGTAAGCAAAATGATGGCAGAAGGGTATACATAGTCAATCCATATTATTCACAGATTTGAATCACTCAGGCATTCACCTGTTTGCTAAACTTTTTGTGTGACTGCAAAATCAATATTCATGGCAGTTTCTTGGTCATTCTTGGAGAAATTTGAGTTGCCCAATACGCTGAGGTCAAACAAGATGATGCTCTGCCATCTTGTTTCAGCTTTCATAGTAAGCATCCATTTTGTAGTCTACTTAGTGTCACATTTTCCACATTTTTTTTATGACTTTACTGTTTTAAATGGCCCGCAAGAATAGTTCTAAATTGCTCTCTAGTGTTTCTAAGCACAAGAAGGCTGTAATGTGCCTTACAGAGAAAATACGTGTGCTAAATAAGCTTCATTTAAACATAGGTTATAGTGTGTTTCAATGTCAATGAATTAAGTCAAACCTCCGTCCATCACCATTTATCATCACTTACTAATATACCCTCCTTAACTCCCCCCACCACCCCTCCTCTTGGCAATCACCACACTGTTGTCTGTGTCTATGAGTTGTTTTTTTTTCTAATTTTTTGCTCAATTCCTCCACAGGCCCCCAAGTGAGCACCCCCCAATAGCTGTCAGCTTGCTCCCTATGAATCTGCCTCTATTTTGCTTGTTAGTTCATTTTGTTCAATACAGGGTACAGATGATGTGTTGTAGAATTGTGCACCTGAAACCTGTATAATTTTGTTACCCAGTGTCACCCCGATAAATTCAATAAAAAGGGAAAAGAACAATATATGAAATATGCCTTTAAACAGAAACACAGAGGCTGGCAGGAACCTAACGCTGTATTTCCCTTAGGAGCACTGGTTCAGTATTCACTAATTACACTTGTGATGATTTTAAAGAACATAACTGTTGCAAATTAGTATAAGATTCAACTGCATTTTGTTAAGTTCTAACTCATATAAGAGTTGTTCAATAAATATTCATTGAAACTGATTTATGTGTATGTATGTTTATATATACACATAATTTATATATAAACACATAGAAATTAGGTATAATATGGAAATAAATTAAACTGAATTTGTATTTTAATGGCATGGGTGTACTTCACAGCTTTACCATTACCTTTTGCTTTTAAAAATGCTAAATATTAGTTTATTATTGACTAGAGGCCCGGTGCAGAATTTGTGCATGGGTGAGTCCCTCGGCCTGGCTGGCAATTGGGGCCGATTGGGGCCGACCAGCGGGGGTAGGAGAGAGGGGCCGTGGGAGGTTGGCCGGCCAGGGGGAGGGACCGTGGAGATTGGCTGGCCAGGGGAAGGGGCCACAGGAGGTTGGCCAGCCACAGGAAGTTGGCTGTGGGAGTGCACTGAACCCCAGGGGGCAGCTCCTGCATTGAGCATTTGCTCCCTGGTGGTCAGTATGCATCATAGCAACTGGTCGACTGGTCATTCCTGTCATTAGGTTGTAATGGTTGCTTAGGCTTTTATATATATAGATACCTTTATTTATTTTTATTTTATAGGATGCTGGAGAAATGGTTCGTTCCTTTGTTGGTGGTTTGGAACTTGTTGTCAATTTACTGAAATCAGATAATAAAGAAGTTTTGGCAAGTGTATGTGCTGCTATTACCAATATAGCAAAAGATCAAGAAAATTTAGCTGTCATTACAGATCACGGAGTTGTCCCTTTATTGTCCAAACTAGCCAATACAGTAAGTAATGTATTTTTATTTTAAATGCATATTGTCATACGATGTCATGGTATAGAGGCAAAAGCAATGTGCTTTAAGGTCAGACACCTGGGTTTAAGTTTAATAACCATCAATTATTAGGTATGAGATTTGGCTTAGTTCATTTAATTTCTGAGACTAATACAGTGTTAAAATCCTTGTGAAATAAAGGCTGTTGTCACTGGTAAATAAAATGGTAACGAATATGTTCTTATAGAAATAGTAACTATCATTTCACATCATTATTAATATACTTAAGATAATTATTCATGCCAACTTTAGAAATTAAATGTGCCTCCCCCAGCTTAGCAGGCTTGGATCAGTGGCATTCTTGAGCTAGGAGACTTTGGCAGTCACTGTACTAGTTATTCAGAGCTGTGTCAGATAGAATAAACAGCCTTGAGAGGTAATGACTTCACCATTACCAGAGGTATTTGAGCATAGCTTGGACTACCACTTGGCAGAAAAGTCATGGAGATGAAATTCAATCATTGGAAGGATGCTTGGTCTAGAGGGCCTAATACTGAGTTCCTAAAAATATCCACCAGATTCAGGTAAGGACATCAAGTTGTTGCTTGAACAAGCGAACATTAAAATCAATAAAAAGAAAACTGTGTCCTTATGCACACAATTAATTAGACATTGGATATAATGGCATAAATAATACAGAAAGGAAATGGCAGACTCAAAATATGTCATTGTTTGCTACACTGTCTTCTCCCTCTTGGGAACCAAGGTATATTACTGATGAAGCAGTATTCCTAGGGTGATGAAGTATAATAATTCCACTTATCCCAGTTAAGCAAAATGCTCTCTTGAGAATGTCCTATATTCTCTAATTATATTTATTACTAAATGACTTGTGGATCTGTAATTCTGTATTGAGAATATTTACTCAAAAGGAAATTGAGCCTTGAGCAAATAATAATAATAATAATACCAGGTAAATAACTAATACCAGGTGATCAGGGAGGATCACTTTTGAGTTCACTGACAATGTTCAGTTCATAAAATGAGAATTTAGGATTAAAACATGGTCCATTGGTGACCCACCAAAATACTACTTCCCTTCAAGACAGCAGCTGAATATCTAGCTATCCATTCTCTCCTGACTCATTGGCATCTTAGTGGGTAATAAACATTTAGTGCATAAAATGATCTCACGGGATCATACCACCATTCATTTCCTTTATGCAGAATAACGATAAACTCAGGCATCATCTAGCAGAAGCCATTTCATGCTGCTGTATGTGGGGCAGAAACAGAGTGGCCTTTGGTGAAAACAAGGCAGTGGCTCCATTGGTGCGTTACCTGAAATCGAATGATGCCAATGTGCATCGAGCAACAGCTCAGGCCTTGTACCAACTCTCAGAGGATGCCGACAACTGCATCACCATGCATGAGAATGGCGCAGTCAAGGTACAGTTGGTTGGCTTTCTGGTTTCATACAAGTTAGGCAAATGTAGTCTGAAAGAAACTTAAGTAACATTAAGGTTTTACCGAAGGGGGTATTTGGACAAACAAAACTGCCTCCTTGTTGGATCATAGCTGCTGTTGAATCATATCATGGACTCTGCTGCAGAAGAGTTGCGTGGAGAGAGAATTTTTCTAATCAAAGAATATAAAGCATACCCAGTAAAATAAGTAATCATCCTGTAATTTGAACTTTATTAAAGAAAATATACAGTGTATGAACAACCAGTGGTATTTATAATTGTATTTAATATGTTACTTATTTAACACTTAAATAAATAATGAAATATAGGCACCAACTAAATGGCAATGGAGCTGACTGAAACGGCAACTAGTCTGCAGTTTGACAGTCTGAACCATAATGGGAAAGGACAATTCAAAGACATGCTTTTTTCAAAAATATATCTGTGTTTTAAATTCTCTTTTGCTTTTAACCAATATGCAAGTAGGAGAATTTCTGCACATAGATTGTAATGTATCTATGTGTTACATAGAAAAATGCCTAGAGCTTCTGACTGGAATCTTTTGATGACAATAAATATAAAAATACTTAAGAGTTCATGTACAGCTTACATGTATTAGAAAAAAAAATGATTTAATGTATTAGTTCTTTCCTATAGCTTGCTTCTTTCCTTATACAATATACTATTTATTATCTCAAATGGAGGCTATGACAACATATTTAAATTTTGAAATGCATGCCCAAAGTGGGCTTAATCTTTCAAACAAGAGTTAATAAAATTTCCAGTTAATCATATCTGGTCAAGTTTACACATGCCAAACATGAAACATCCTAGGAGGATTAGACTCTTACAATAACTATTGATAATTTTTTGAAGAAATTATTTTCATTTATCTTTCAAATCTATTGTAGTTTAACATGATGGTAATTTTTCTAAACTTAACCCCAATTTACATATAAGTGTGTCAAAATTTCCAACATAAATCTGACCGTATAGCACATAAGTTAAGTCAAATTAGTTTGTCCAAGCAAAAAACTGGCATAAAAAGCTCCTTTTAAACTAAGCACCAATTTTTCAAAGTAAATTATTACTAATTCCAAGTTGCTAACGAGTTATAAATGCTCTGACTTCTATATGATAATGGTCTTCATTATCACTTCAAAAATGAAGACATTTCTAATTTAAAAATTACTGTATGCATTCAATTTTTTTTCTTTATTGATTCAGGTATTACATATGTGTCCTTATCCTCCCATTGCCCCTGTCCCCGACTCATGCCCTCACCCCACTGGTCTCTGTGTCCATTGGTTAGGTTTATATGGATGTATACAAGTCCTTTGGTTGATCTCTTCCCCTAACTCCTACCGTCCCCTGCTTTCCCTCTGAGATTTGATGGTCTGATTGATGCTTCTCTGTCTCTGGATCTGTTTTTGTTCATCAGTTTATGTTGTTCATTATATTCCACGAATGAGTGAGATCATGTGATATTTATATTTCTCCAACGGACTTCTAATTATACTTCATCACCCTATTTCACTTAGCATAATGCTCTCCAGGTCTGTCCATGCTGTGGCAAATGGTAGGGCTTCCTTCCTTTTTACAGCAGCATAGTATTGCATTATGTAGATGTGCCACAGGTTTTTAATCCATTCATCTGCTGATGGGCACTTAGGCTGTTTCCAAATCTTAGCTACTGTAAATTGTGCTGCTATTTTTTTTTTTTTTTTTTGGTGCAGTGGTAAATGGGATTGTTTTTTTCAATCTCTCTTTCTGTAAGTTCACTATTGGTGTATAAAAATGCCATAGATTTCTTGGCATTAATTTTGTATCCTGCTACATTGCCAAATTCATTTATTAAGTCTAATAATTTTTTGATGGACTCTTTAGGGTTTTCTATGTCATCTGTAAATAATGACTGTTTTACATCTTCTTTTCCAATTTGGCTACACTTTATTTCTTCTTCTTGTCTAATTGCTGTGGCTAACACTTCCAGTACTAGGTCTAACAGGAGTGGTGAAAGTAGGCATCCCTGTCTTATTCCTGTTCTTAGGTGAAATCGTTTTAGTTTTTGCCCTTTAGGTATGATGTTGGCTGTAGGTTTGTCATATAAGGCTTTTATTATGTTGAGGTATGATCCCTCTATTCCCACTTTGCTGAGGGTTTTTATCAAGAAAGGGTGTTGGGTTTTGTCAAATGCTTTTTCTGCATCAATTGATATGACTATGTGATTTTTATCTCTCAATTTGTTTATGTGATGTATCATGTTTATTGATTTGTGGATATTGTACCATCCTTGCATCCTTGGGATAAATCCTACTTGGTCATGGTGTATGATCTTTCTGAAGTACTGCTAGATCCGATTGCTAGAATTTTGTTGAGGATATTGGCATCTATGTTCATGAGGGATATTGGCCTGTAATTCTCTTTCATTTTGTTGTCTTTATCTGATTTTGATATTAGGGTAATGTTGGTCTCATAGAATGAACTTGGAAGTGTTCCTTCCTCTTGAATTTTTTGGAATAGTCTGAGGAGGATAGGTTTTAGTTCTTCTTTGAATGTTTGGTAAAACTCCCCTGTGAAGCCATCTGGCCCCGGGCTTTTGTTTGCTGGAAGCTTTTTTATGACTGCTTCCATTTTCTCCATAGTTATAAGCCTATTGAGATTTTTAGATTCTTCCTGATTGAGTTTTGAGAGGTTGTATTTTTCTAGGAATATGTCCATTTCCTCTAGGTTGTCTAGTTTGTTGGAATAGAGTTGTTCATAGTATTGTTTTATAATCCTTTGTATTTCTGTAGGGTCTGTTGTTTTTTCTCTTCTTTCATTTCTGATTTTGTTTATTTGGATCCTCTCTCTTTGCTTCTTGGTGAGCCTGGCTAGAGTTTCATCAATCTTGTTTATCCTTTCAAAGAACCAGCTCTTGGTTTCATTGATATATTGTATTGTTGGTTGTTGTTTTTTTCTCGTCTCTATGTCATTTATTTCTGCTCTGATCTTTATTATCTTCTTCCTTCTGCTCTCTCTGGGCTTTTCTTGTTGTTCTCTTTCTAATTCTTTAAGTTGTAGAGGTAGATCATTTATTACTATTTTTTCTTGTTTTTTGAGGTCAGCCTGTAATGCTATGAACTTTCCTCTCAGGACTGCTTTCACTGTGTCCCATAGGTTTTGGATTGTTGTATCATCTTTGAATCATTTCCAAGATGTTTTTAATTTCTTCTTTGATCTCTTTGGTAACCCAATCATTGTTTAATAGCATGCTATTCAGCTTCCAAGTGTTTGAATTTTTTTATTGTTTTTATTGTAGTTTATTTCTAACATTATGCCATTGTGGTCTGAGAAGATGCTTGATATGATTTCAATCTTCTTGACTTTGGAGAGACTTTGCCTGTGACCCAATATGTGGTCTATCTTTGAAAATGTCCCATATGCACTTGAGAAGAATGTATATTCCGTGGTTTGGGGGTGAAATGTTCTAAAGATGTCAATTAAGTCCATATGATCTAGTGAGTCATTTAGAATCGCTGTTTGTTTGCTGATTTTTTTCTAGAGGATTTATCCAGTGATGTCCATGGGGTATTAAAGTCCCCTACTATGATTGTATTGTTGTTGATCTCTCTCTTGATATCTTGCATTCAATTCTTTAATAGGACATGTACAACCTAATATAAGTATACAGTTTGAAAAATGAAGCTATAGAATGTAATTAATTTGGTAAAGTATATGACATATAATACATGCTTAGACAATTGCCAGTTACTTTAAAAAGAGAATATCTCAGAAAAAAATTTTAAATGTAATAAAGTTTTCATGTTGCCATTCAATATACATATATGCCAGGTGTATGTGCAACTCTCAGTTATTTCTTCTAATGCAAGTCAGTAGATAGTCCAAATCATTATGAATTGTATTCTGTTATGAAAAATGTTGAAACTGTGTTCAGACACAGCTTATATGTGTTAGAAAAGGAAGGCAATAAGAATGATTAGGGTGAGGGGCAGGAACCAGAAAAGCAAAGAAAGGGTTTGCTTTCTTTGCAAAGCAAACCCTTTCTGGGTCATTTTATGGTGTCTTGAAGGGCTTTCTGTCTTGACTATTTGCATTCCTAACTGCTTGCTATTTCTACTGGAGATTAACTGTAAATAACAGGACTTGTTTTTCTTGTTTACTGTTACTTTGTGGAGGCAGGCCCTACAATGGGCTCTCCCTCTTGGGGCCATGGGAAAAACATAAGGACCTGTGTTTCCCTTTTCTGGTGTTCTTTAGGTAGAAAAACAAAGTGACATACTGGGTTTATGTAGAAAAAATGAGATTTGGTAGTTGCTTGGATCTGCAGAATAAAAGAAAAGGTTGAGTCAAAAATGACTTCAGATTATGGGCTAGACAAAGAGATAGTTTTTAGCCAAGATAATGCAAGAAAATAGTTAGCACAGTAGGGTGGTTAAAATACCTGCAGTGAACGTGTCACATTTCTGACACCAAATGCATATACACTTTATCCGCTATTTTGGCAAATCCCTGGCTGTTTTTATTCCTGATTGCTACTGAACCTTTCTAGTCAAATGCTTATAGTGTTATTTCACAGGTCTGCAAACATTCCTGCTGCAGCTGCTCATGAGCAATGTTGACAGGCTCTTTGACAATTACCAGACTCGTCTTGTCACCCTATTCATAAGTAATTTATTCCAGAGGTTGCTTCCTTCATTGTTCAATTTCCTCAACAGCAGTGGTGATGTCATGCAATGTATCTGACTCATAACAACTTATGTTTATTCTATAATAACAGTGAAGAAGCAGCATTGAGGGTCTGGAATAGATTGAGTTTAGTTTCTAATGTGTTCAATTTAAATGGTCAGTTTGAGTTTTGGGTCAGAGCAGTGCTATCCATTAAGAATGTATTAAATTTTCTAGTAGTCAAAATTTAAGATAAAAAGAAACAGGTAAAATTCATTTTAGTAATGTATTTTATTTAATCCAAAATATTATTTCAATATATAGTTAATATGAAAAATACTAATATTTTACTTTTTGTGTCTATATTAAGTCTTCAAAAAGTGTGTTTTATAATACATCTCAATTTGGAGCAGCTGTATTTCAAGTTCTCACCATTAGCTAGTGGTTTTTTTTTTTTTTTTATTGGACAGCAGAAGTCCAGGGACAAGAGAGGGGGAAATTCAGGAAGTATCAGTGAAGAGGTATGAAGCCACGAATGAGGGAGGATAAGATGTTTTTTGGCACAGAGTTTAGAGAAGCCTGAGAAATCTCTACATTTTTACTCACTGAGCATGTAAATTAGTACGAATAGCTGTCAGAATAAACTCAGGAAGTTACTAGGTTAACCAGGTGTTCTAGAAAGGAAGAGTGAGTTTCCAAAGAGTTTGTGTTCAAAAGCTGCTAAGCAGTCAACAAGGATTTCCTGACTCAGTTATGTTGAAAAATAATCCTTGTGTTTGAGCGTTGGCTAGTAAGAATCTCTTCTCGATGAACTAACAAATCCCCTGCTCTAGTAAATACAATGTGAAAGGAATAATTCAGTCCTTATTTCCTTTTTGATTATACACAGACCTCCTCAAAAGTATCAGCACAGGGTCTTGTATCACTACAAAACCTTGTGAATGTGGATGCAGAGCTATTAGTAACTTTATTGAAAATATGAGAAGTCTAGGAGATGGGAAAAACATAAGGACCCGTGTTTACTAATTATAACAAAACTGTAACATAGGAAAGTAATATCGGAGGGAAAGAAGTTGCAGGGAAAACTGAGCAAGACAAACCCTGTCCTAAGAAAACAAAAAACAAAAAAAGTGATCAAATAGAAAGATGATGAGCACCTATGGAAGACATTAAGCTCCCTTTTCCATGGTGACATTGGATTTGTTTTTGCAAATGTCTATACTGGGCAAATGAAAGCTATGTTATGGCCTATAACTTTCTGGAAAGCATGAAATTTAAGAAATTGCAGAAAATATAATCAGAAGTGGGTCCAGCAGTGACAGAGTGAGGGGAGAGCATTTCCATTTGGGTGGAACTGAAAGGGTTGCCTTGGCTGCCTCGCAGACTCAGCACGTGGAGTGGCATTCCAGAGAACCAGGAAGATGACCCCAGGAGCAAACACACACCATAGTTTTTAAAGTCTGGTATAGGAAAAGAAAATATCACTCAGATTTTTAAAGACTGAGGTCACCCAGGATTTCGGTGTCTATATGTAGTCTACATGCATACTTCATGTTTGCTTGAGCTATAACGTTTTCTATTCATTGTAACTCTTAATGTGCCTTTGTGGATTTGAGTACTTTCTTCACATTTCAGATATTTCCTGGAGTGCTGGGATTTGTCCACTTGGTGGGAATTAAATTACTTCTTGGAATATTAGGTATCAATGACTATATAATACTACATAGAGTCATATACAAACTTGTTTCTGATTATTATTAAAAAACAGACTTGTTTTGTCTGATTTGATTTTTTCTTTAAAGTGAGAAATAAATTTATGATTACTTAAGGGTTTCATTAAGTTAGATTTCAGTTTAACATGTTTAACTTAATATCAATACATATTTACACTAATAAAAGAGAAACATGCAAATTGACCATATCTCTGCTACAACCACAAGCCATGCCCACCAGCCAATTAGGAATGAGTATGCAAATTAACCCAACCAAGATGGCTGTGGCCACGGAGCAAGCAGGAAGCTTGGGTTTCCCTGGCAATGGAGGAAGCCAAGCTTCCCGCCCACTCTGGCAGGCCCTGGTCTCCGCTCAAGGCTACAAAGTTTCAATTATAGAAGATAAATAAATCTCTGATACCAGGGCCTCCGCTTGGGTCACCGGGGGCATGGCCAGCCTGCAAACCACCACAGACCCCTCGCCCAGGCCACCCCACGCCCCAAGGGAACCCCCCCCCTGATCCGGGACACCCTTCAGGGCAAACCAGCCAGCCCACACCTGTGCACCAGGCCTCTATCCTAACAAAAGAATAATATGCAAATTGACTGTCACTCCAACACACAAGATGGCTGCCCCCATGTGGTTAAATATGGCTGCCCCCATGTGGACACAAATGGCCACCACAAGATGGCCAGCAGGGGAGGGCAGTTGGGGGCGATCAGGCCAGCAGGGAAGGGAGGTTGGGGGGGACCCAGGCCTTCAGGGGAGGGCAGTTAGGGGTGACCAGGCCTGCAGGGGAGGGCAGTTAGGCATCAATCAGGCTGGCAGGGGAGTGGTTAGGGTGTGATCAGGCTGGCAGGCAGAAGCAGTTAGGGGCAATCAGGAAGGCAGGAAGGCAAACAGTTGGGAGCCAGCAGTCCTGGATTGTGAGAGAGATGTCCGACTGCCCACTTAGGCCCGATCCCACCCGGGGATCGGGCCTAAGTGGGCAGCCGGACATCCCTCGAGGGGTCCCAGATTGGAGAGGGTGCAGGCTGGGCTGAGGGACACACACACCCCCGTGCACAAATTTTGTGCACCGGGCCTCTAGTATCAAATATTTTCCTTATTTCATTTTTATTTTAACTTTAAATGTAATAGCTTTATTAATGTTACATACACATGCACATATTTAAAAGGTCAATTTTGATAACTTTTTACGCACACAGTAAAACCTCCTTCTTGCCCCTCTCTGTCCCTGAGCAACCACTGTCACTATAGATTAGTTTGCATTTTCTAGAATTGAATGTAACTTGGATCATATACTAGAAGTATGTACTTCTTTTTTGTTGTCTTCTTTAACTCAGCTTAATTATTTTCAATTCATCCATGCTCTTACATTTATCAATAGTGCACTCTTCTATTGCCAAGTAACATTCCATCACTGTTTGTTTATACTTTCATTGTTGATGGACATTTGGGTTATTTCCTATTTGGGGTTATCCTAATATATAAAAACCCTGGGTCTGTCATGACCAGAGGCTCGACCAACCAGAAGTCAGTCCTGCAGGCAGCGCTGGGTTGCCATGGTGACCCAGAACTGACTGCTGAGGGGGCTGTGAATCAGGCCTGGAGAGAGGCCTGAAGAGAGAAGCGGGGTCTGATCCATACCCTGTGTGGCAGCTGTTGATCAACACTTGCCTCTCTTTCTCTCCAGCCTGGGCCAGCAGCCTCACCTCCATTTCAAATTGGCCGGCAGAGGAAAGCAGTTGGGGGCGAGATCAGGTTTCAGGGGAGGGCAATTATGGGTGATCAGGAAGGCAGAGGCAGTTAGGAGCAATCAAACTGGCAGGGGAGGGCCGTTGGGGGCAACCAGGCTGGCAGGGGAGGGCAGTTGGGGGCAACCAGGCTGGCAGGGAAGGGCAGTTGGGGGTGAGATCAGGCTGGCAGGGGAGGGCAGTTTGGGGCAACCAGGCCAGCAGGAGAGGGCAGTTGGTGGCAAGATCAGGTTGGCAGGGGAGGGCCATTAGAGGTGAGATCTAGCCTGCAGGGGAGGACAGTTAGGGGCGAGATCAGGCCGGCAGGGGAGGGCAGTTAGGGGCAACCAGGCCGGCAGGGGAGGACAGTTGGTGGTGAGATCAGGTTGGTAGGGAGGGCATTTTGGGGCAACCAGGCCTAAAGGGGAGGGCAGTTGGGGGCGAGATCAGGCCAGCAGGGGAGGGCAGTTGGGGGCAAGATCAGGCTGGCAGGGGACGGCAGTTGGGGGCAAGATCAAGCCGGCAGGGGATGGCAGTTAGGGGCAATCAGGCAGGCAGGCAGGTGAGCAGTTAGGAGCCAGCGGTCCCAGATTGCAAGAGGGATGTCCGACTCCCGGTTTAGGCCCGATCCCTGTGGGTCCAAGGGGTCCCCGATTGGAGAGGGTGAAGGCTGGGCTGAGGGAACCCCCACCTCTGTGCACGAATTTCGTGCACTGGGCCACTAGTTACATATAAAGCTATGAACCTTCGTGTACAATTTTTGATGTGTTCATATGCTTTCACTCTTCTTGGGTAACCACCTAGGAGTGCATGGCTGGGTCGTATGGTAACTCTATTTTTAGCTTTTTAAGAAGTTACCAAACTGTTTTCCAAAGTAGCTGTGCCATTTTACATTCCCACCAGCCATGTATGAGAGCATCCTCACTAATACTTGATATGTTCACTCTTTGTTATTTTAGCCATTCTAATAGGTGTGTAAAGATGATGTAGAACATCTTTTTATGTGCTTACATGTCCATTTTGGTAGTGTCCAAATTTTTGACCATTTTTTCTATTGGGTAAAATGTCATACTTAGAGTTGAAGACTTAAGGATTTTCTTGTTTACATGGTGGTTTGGAATGATAGTATGAAATATGTAAGGACTTTGAAAAGTTATAATGATCACATGTTCTGAATCCAAATCAGAAATTTTAGCTATTTATATAAAAAGTTTCTAAGGGTATAAAATTAAATCACATCTATACATTTAACATCTAAATCGATTTTATAGAAAATCTTAAAACTATATTAAATTTGAATGGCTAATGCAGTCAATCATGGAAGGAATATTTCAGTATTGTTTGATTTCTTTTTCTAAGTGTTTATCTTAGAGTGTATTCCTTATCCAGCACTCCTCACACTTTACCTCAGGTATGAGTCATGTGGGAATCTTGTTAAAATTCAGATTCTGAGCCAGTAGGTCTAGTGTCAGGACTGAGATTCTGCATTTCTCACAAGCACCGAGGTGCTGTGTTGCCTTCTGTCTGCGATCATACTCTGACTACTAGCAAGTCCTTAGCCCTGGGGAGCCTGAGAACAAGGAAAGGCCCTAAACCCCTTGCCTCCAGGCCACAAGCAGCTTTGTCCCATTTACACGCATTGGCTGTTTTTCTGCTGACAGGAAAAAGCAGTTAGGAAGCACTGTTATAGAAGACATAGAATATCCTTTCAGAGACAATAAAATGAATTGCATTGGCTTACAGCTTTGAAGATAGTATTTTATTAGGTTTATTAGTTAACTAGAGGCCCAGTGCATGATTAAATCATGTACATGTAGGGTCCCTACACGCTTTCGCTTTCCATCACGGGGGAGCTGGGTGCCTGTCCATTGGTGCACCAGGCCTTTCAGAAGCCTCCGGCACGGCGAAGGCTTCTGAAAGGCCTGGTGCCTGAGCGGACAGGCACCCAGCTCCCCCGCTTTTGATGGTCTGCAGTGGGACGTGAGCTCACTGCCCCAGAGGCCCATTCTGTGCTGCAGCACAGCCATGGTGCAGACGCTGAGCTCGAGCCGCCACTGGCGATGCGAGCTCAGCATCCTGCCGGCCCAATCGGCCCCCCCGGCCCCCCCGAGTCCAGTCCCCCCGCGCCTCCTGGCCAATCGCGGGCATAGCGAAGGTACGGTCAATTTGCATATTTGTCTATTATTAGGTAGGATAATGCAGATTTTGTAATCAAAGAAAACATCATAATGTTTTGACATTCAAGAGAAATGTCAAAAGTGCTTTATTCAAAGTAATGTCCATCGCTAGCTACACATTTTCCCCATATTTCAGGTAATTTGTGGATACTGTCCCAATAGAACTTTTCTTGTTTTGAGGCAAACCATTCAGAGACCCAATTTTCCACTTCTTTTGAAGTGCTGCTCAGAAAGTGTGTGTGCCATCTATCGAAACAAGTGGTAATCTGAAGGAGCAAGGTCTAGTGAATACAGCAGGTGGGTTAATACTTCCCAGGCAAGATCTTTAACGTGTCCTTAACTGGTTTTGAAGTGTGTGATGGTGCATCATCATGAAGCAAAATTACTTTGCCGTGTCTTCTGGCATATTCTGGTTGTTTCACAATCAAAGCATGGTTCACATTGATTATTTGTTGTTGGTAGTGATCAGTATTAATGGATTCACCTGGTTTTAGAAGCTCATAATACACCACACCTTCCTGATTCCACCAAATGCAGAGCATTGTATTCTTTCCAAAGCAATTTGGCCTTGCAGTCGATGTTGATGGTTGACCTGGATCAACCCATGATTTTGTGTGTTTGGGATTCTCAAAATAAATCCACTTTTCATCGCCAGTCACTATTCGATGCAAAAAAGACTTTCTTTTGTGTCGTTGAAGCAACATTTTACTGATGACTTTTCGGTTTTCCATTTGTCTTTTGTTCAGTTAATGTGGCACCCATTTTCCTTCCTTTAAAATCTTTCCCATTGCTTGTAAATGATTGGAAATTGTTTGCTGAGCATCGTTTAATCTTTCTGCAAGTTGTTTTTGAGTTTGACATGCATGTTCATCCAATATTGTTGGTCTTCAAACTTTTTCGGTTGACATGGACATTCTTTGTCTTTCACATTGAAATCAACACTTTTAAAGCATTTAAACCAGCATTCACAAGTATCTTGAGATGGAGCATGTTCACCATAAGCTTCCCAAAGTATACAATAACTTTTTTTTCAAAATAAAGTAATGAATTAAAACTTCCTGCGAATGCTCTTTTTTTGGCACAAAATTCAACATTTTTAAGCATAAAAATATCTATGATGTTAACACCTTCAGAAAATTTGACATTTAAAGTTTTGAAGCTTGCTGTCAATACAACAAAATAGCATACATATCAAATTACATATATATCAACATATATGTAACTCCACCTATTGAACAACATCCTCATTATTAACCAGCACACCTAGTAGATAGGACATTTGTCTCTGTGCACGCTGGCTCTGCTTCACCACAGTGAATTCACCTTGCTTCTGCTAAGTTTCCACCACCCACTCCCCGCAAAATAAATGTCCCTCCACTTCTTGAAAGCTAAAGGGGAGTAAAGATAAAGAGAGAGTTGCATGTAAGTATAGCAAAAGAACTAGATAATAATGAAAGTCCTATCTTTTTCATTTATTCAGCTTCCTATGTGGCAGATACTATTCTAAAAGCACATTTGCATATGGTCTTTCATTGAATCTTTTTCATCATCCAATCAGATGGGTATTATTATCTTCATTTTACAGATAAAGAAACTGAGTTTCATAGAGATTAAGTAACTTGCCCTGGGTCACCCAGATCACAAGGTAAGGACCCAAGAAATCTAGTTTCAGGGTCTGTTCTCTTAACTCCCATTGCCAGGTAAAGCTGAAGTACCCCGACACACAAGTGTGTGGATGTGCATGGGTGTTTAAGGATATGTTTGAAGGACTACACCGGGTTGAGAAACTACTTTAGAAGTCAGAGCAGCTGTTGGGAAGGCACAAAGGAGAATGGGACTTGGTGGAGAACATACTTGTTTTACATAGAATGGTTCCTGTCTTTGTTGTTACAGTCCTCCCATCCTCTCTTGAAAATACATCCTAAATGCTCTATTTCTCCCCTTAGTTTTCATGATTTTCTGCCCTTGAAGCTTTTTCATAGACATAACTTATGCCAATTAAATATTATTACTAATAAGAGCTATAGAATATAAGTTAAAACCAAATGTTTTTGTGATTTTTTAAAAAAAGAATTATTTATATTTTATCATTACATAGATTTAATAAGGGTAGCTATATTTCCAAAAGGTAAGTTTAGACACTTGTTATAGGTAAGTGGAACAAGTTGAGTAATTTTACATAACCTTTGTTTAGGGAGGCAAAAATGCAAATTACTTACTTTTCTTTTTGAGGCCTAATACATTGACATTTAATTACAGTTTTCCAGATATTTAAAGGAAATATCCTTTCATTTTCTCCCAGAGTAATTTCTAGGCCACCTCTAGAGAGTTTCTTTAAAAATTTTTTTTTCTTTCTTTTTTTACACCAAGCAACCTACCTGGCTTCTTTTCAGATGCTGACTAACACTGCTGCATACCTATATTTCAAGTGACTATCTTTTTAGTTATGGTGACTGCTAATGATTAGCTTTAATGCTTGAAAAATAACCTACAATTTACCCTATAAATATTAGTGGAAGAGATTTTAGAATTTCTCCTTTTTATAATTCACTTTTAAACAGCATTCTTTTTTGCCAGTGCTCATTTGCATACACAGAGGGATCATGAGAGGTCTCAGTAACTTTCAGAGGAATGGCAGTATGCAAATTTTTTACCTTGGCCTTTGTTAAAGCCAATTGCTTACAAAAACATTGGCTTCTCAAATAACTGAATTTATATTAGACCTAGGTTATATTTTAAAAAGCTAATTTATTAAGTAATTAGAGTAGGCATCTTTATTAAAAAAGCAAACTTAGACATTTGACCTATGAAGTATAAATGCAGTCCTATCCCCACAGCCTATTTAAAAAGCAGACTGCCAGGGCTTTTTGTCTTTTAAAATTCTATTTTTTGAAATTCTGCTGCTGAAATATCTGATTCTGCTTAAGAAACATTCAACAATCCTGCCTTTCCACCCCCTCCCCTTAGAGGTTGAAATCTTTATAACATTTAAAATATATGTATATAAATAAAATATATTTCTTAATTTTTATTTGATAAAGCTTTCCATGTGATTTCAAGTATATTGGATTGGCCTAACTGAAAAATATTTCTTTTAAGAGAGAATAAATCTTTGAATCACTTCAGGGCCTGTGAAATGTTTCAAAGTTCATTTCTCGATTAGAGTCTTGAAATTTAACTTGGAAAGATCATCAAATATATATATACTCTCCCAAAGATTATATTATATACTTTTTATAATTATTTTAAAAGATATCAATTAAATTTAAACTGGTTTTTATATTAAAAATTTGGTTGAGATCACAGAATTAATTATTTTTTTAATTAGACCATATAAAACATTATATCTTAAGTTGAAATTTTATCACATTTGGCATATCAATATATTTTAAACTACTAATTTCTCTAGAGAAAATACAAGAATTATTTTCTCAAAAATAAATTTTTATGCTTTATGCATTTTGTTACAACTATTGTATAATTTCTCCTAACTTAAATTGAACTTTAAACTCTTAGAAGCCTCAAATTCTAGCTGGTAAGTTAAATACTTAGCATTTCTTAGATTAATAACTTTATATTTTAAAAAATACAAGACATTTAATTAATAGATTTAATTCTGTCCTCTAGAGTTTTCATATGAGGCAAACTCAGATTAACATTTTAGTATTTTGTCATTTCAAAATACCTATATATTCAATAAGATTTTTATTATTTAATTCAGTAAACTTCCAAAGTTTTAAGTTGCCAATGCTTTGGAAAACCACGTTTCTGGCTGGTAAAAGGAGGGGGGAGCTGGGAAGCAAGCTTGTAGCTATTTAAATGTAAAATCGCCAGATTCTTTCTGCTGGGGGAAATGCAACCAGCTAAGTGCCCTCCTTCAACAAGGAGTGAACCCCCACTATTAATACACCTATAATTATAACGGCAAAGCTTTACCACAAATCCTTCATTTTAGTTACATCCATGTTTTAACAATTTTGAGATTTTAAAGCCAATTATTATTATCC
This sequence comes from Eptesicus fuscus, assembly GCF_027574615.1. Lineage (NCBI taxonomy): Eukaryota > Metazoa > Chordata > Mammalia > Chiroptera > Vespertilionidae > Eptesicus > Eptesicus fuscus. The sequence continues at coordinate 95,474,201 of NC_072477.1, forward strand.
AAGTCATTTTCTTTAGCAAATTCTGTAACAGAGATAACTTACTGACTTTCTAGTGGCCTTAAGGTTAACTTTGGAATTCGGTCCATTATTATTCAAAAACTACGCTTTGTTATGGAAATACCAATCTTGTTGCTTAGAACCTGCCTGTATCATTTCCTTTGGTTATCTCCACCATCTTTTTGAGGAAAAAAACAGCTTTGGATTCATTCTGTAGCATCCATAAAGAGATTAAACTTAGCTCAAAACCTTGTCCAACATTGGATGGAGCACTCTTGTTTTAAGCTAGCTTTCTTTCTTTACAAGTACAGAAATTCCAGACACATTCCTAAATTTTGAAAAATTTTTAAATGATGAACTGGGAAACAAAAATCATGGCAAAGATGAGATTTTTTTAATAGTACTCTTGGGAGTGGGCATCCATTTTATAGGATCACCGTGTCTCTCTCCACTCCCACATCCTGCTTGCTTTGGGAAATTTAGTAACTGACCTGGCAACCCAGGTTTCCTTTCTTATTAAATTAAAGGCATGCTTAATAGACTAACAATAAGCACTTTAAACCAAACAAAAATGACAGATAAAACAATAATCATACAACATACAGACAAGACTTAATAAATCACAGTTCTTTTCCTGAATCTTTTCCTAATCAACTCTCCATAGCATTGATTTGGCCTTTAAAGTTATTTTAGCTAAAATCTGCCTGTCCCAAGGCATCCTATGGTAATTTTTAAACAAAGTATCAGAGAGTTCCTCAGCAAGAGGATTAACAGCTCCACCCTCTCCAGCTAGAAGCAGAGGATCTGGTGAGGTCTTTTTTCTTATTATGGACTTTTTATCCCTGATACAAATTAGGCATAATACAGTTTGAACAAGACCCCACATAGTTAAAGATGACAATGGCACTCTTTTTCCTTGAGCCTGATTTAAAAGAGTACCTTTTGACATTTTAATTTCTTTATCCTTTAGCATGGAAGTTAAAAATTTATAATGATATTTTTGCCTTTTGGTGGAATCCTTCCCCATTATGGCCTGGCTTAAAACAAAAGAATTTCTTGCCCACCTTGGCTCGAGACTCCAAGGCTTGGTGCAAGCTTTACATGCAGTGAATCTCCCCACCAATTTTCAGTGACTCACCTTTACCAGTGATTAACTTTTTTTCTTTTCTCTGGCAAATATTCTTCTCCAGACATCCTTGTCTCAAGCGCCATAAATGCCTGGGTGTTTCTCAGCATCTGCAAGGGTTCAAGGAATCTGGAAAAAGGCTGTGCATAAATGAATAAAGAGACTAGACATGAAATATAAATTTGGGAGGCATAGGGGAGCCAGGGGAAGCTTCACTCTACTGGCGAGCTCCCCAAATCTCTGGGCCCAGGGCTTTTTATTCACACATTTTGCCCTTTAGCAAAGCAGATATACATATCAAAGGTAAGGTCCAGTAAACAATAAAGGACCATCAGGTTGAGGGAATTGCCTTCAGCCGTTCCAGCACCAGGCAATAACATGCAGATTTTCAGCCCTGCTGAAAGAGTCCATTCAACCTTTTGAGGACTTCTTGCATTTATTATGACCTGCTGGACTTAGTGTCCAGCACCAAATAAATTGGAGTCACCCATTAAATAATTAGCAAATATTAGAATAGTGAGCTGAGTTATAAGAGATAATTTTCTTAGAATAGTTAATATAAATAGCTATATATATACTAGAGGCCTGGTGCATGAAATTTGTGCATGGCGGGGGGGGGGAGTTGTCCCTCAGCCCAGCCTGCACCCTCTCCAATCTGGGACCCCTTGAGGGATGTCCGACTGCCTGTTTAGGCCAGATCCGGGATCGGGCCTAAACGAGCGGTCGGACGTTCCTCTCATAATCCAGGATTGCTGGCTCCCAACTGCTTGCCTGCCTCTGCCTGATTACCCCCTAACCACTCCCCTGCCAGCCTGATCAATGCCTAACTGCTCCCCGGCTGGCCCTATTGCCCCTAACTGCCCTCCCTGCTGGTCTGATCACCCACAACTACGCTCCCCTGCTGACCTGGTCTCCCCAACTGCCCTCCCCTGCATGCATCCCACAACTGCTCTCCCCTGCAGGCCTGGCCCCCCCCAAACTGCCCTCCCCTGCAGTCCTGGTCCCCCCCAACTGCCCTCCCCTGCAGGCCTGGTCCCCCCCAACTGCCCTCCTCTGCTGGCCTGGTCACCCCTAACTTCCCTCCTTGCTGGCCTGATTGCCCACAACTGCCCTCCCCTGCAGGCCTGGTCACCCCCAGCTGCCCTCCCCTGCAGGCCTGGTCCCCCCCAACTGCCCTCCCTTGCTGGCCTGGTCTCCTCCAACTGTCCTTCTCTGTTGGCATGGTCACCCCTTACTGCCCACAACTGCTCTCCCCTGTAGGCCATCTTGTGGCAGCCATCTTGTGTCCACATGGGGGCAGCCATCTTTGACCACATAGGGGCAGCCATCTTTTGTCTTGGGGTGATGGTCAATTTGCATATTACTCTTTTATTAGATAGGATATTTTATAGAATATATATTATAGGACAATCTCTTTTTAAAATAGCAGCCAACTGCTGAGTGGACACTGCTGAGTTCGGTGCTTTATTCATTATATCAGTTAGTCTTCACAATAACCCTATTATGTAGGCATTACTGTCCCCATTTGAAAGATTGGAAAGCTTTAGCTCAACAGTCTAAGAGATGTGTCCATAATCCCATAGAAAGAATGCAGGATCCTTAAGGATGCAGTATATTGCAAGCAACACAAATAACTAAAAAAATCTTAGGCATCAAGTAAGATAATGGATATTTGACAGATTTCATGGCCAAGAAAGTAAAAGAGTCTAAAGAAGATACAGACAAGGGAATCCAAGATTTTTTATCAGCTTTTCTTTCACCTGTCATCTCTCTTCCTTTCTGTGTCCTTTTCATTTTATTCTTTCCCTGTGAGTTGGCTCTCTCTGTTTCTCCACATTTTCTTAGCTTTTTCTGCAAGGTTTAGTCTCCAGTCATCCAAGGAGACCACATATTTTTCTCACTTTCAATTCAAGGAATCTCAGGGAATAGAATCTGATTGGCCCAGTTTGGGAAAAGTACTCACCCCTAGTCCAATCAACTGTGAACAAGAAAAGAATGTGATATTTTATAATATGGCTTCCAAGGTTTAGAACTGACAATACTAGGACGTTTAAGAGCATTCCTGGTGAGCTGAGAAGACACTGAACATGGTGCACACAAATGTGAAGAGCCGTGATTTAGGTTTCCAGACCAACTGACACGAGAAATGTTTAGATCAGTTGGTATTCATTATCATGCTGCTATTTAGTATGTTTTAGAGTTTTATATACTTTTATTGTGAGTGATCATTCCAGATCTTTCAAAGATGTACAGAGGGTCTTTTACCCAATACTTGTAAAATGTTGTGACTTGTTTGTTAAAAGTATAAGTCCTTGCCAACAATTTGGCTCACTTTATTATTATTTTACTAGTGGCCCGGTGCATGAAATTCGAGCATAGGGGGTGGGAGGGATGGTTCCCTCAGCCCAGCCTGCACCCTTTCCAATTGGGGACCCCTTGGTGGATGTCTGACTGCTGGTTTAGGCCCTATACCACAGGAAATTCTTTTGTTTTAAGCCAGACCATAATGGGGAAGGATTCAACCAAAAGGCAAAAAAAAATCATTGTAAATTTTTAACTTCCATGCAAAAGGATAAAGAAATTAAAATGTTGAAAGGTACTCTTTTAAATCAGGCTCAAAGAAAAAGTGTGCCATTGTAGGACATCCCTCTCACAATCTGGGACCGCTGGCTCCTAACCGCTCACCTGCCTGCCTGACCACCCCTAACTACCTCTGCCTGCCTGCCTGATTTGCTCCTAACCCCTCTGCCTGCCTGCCTGATCACCCCTAACTGCCTCTGCCTGCCTGATCACCCCTAACTGCCCTACCCTGCCGGCCTGATCTCATCCCCAACTGCCTCTGCCTCGGCCCCCACCACCACGGCTTTGTCCAGAAGATGGCCAGTTGACCCAGTCTTTAACATACTAGAGGCCCAGTGCATGAAATTTGTGCACAGGGGTGTGTGTCCCTCAGCCCAGCCTGCACCCTCTCCAATCTGGGACCCCTCGAGGGATGTCCGACTGCCCGTTTAGGCCCTATCCCGGTAGGATGGGGCCTAAACGGACAGTCGGACATCCCTCTCACAATCCAGGACTGCTGGCTCCCAACTGCTCACCTGCCTGCCTTCCTGATTGCCCCTAACTGCTTCTGCCTGCCAGCCTGATCACCCCCCAACCACTCCCCTGCCAACATGATTGATGCCTAACTGCTCCCCTGCCAGCCTGATTGCCCCTAACTGCCCTCCCCTACAGTCCTGGTCACCCCTAACTGCCCTTCCCTGCAGGCCTGGTCACCCCTAACTGCCCTCCCCTGCAGGCCTGGTCCCCCCCCCCACTGCCCTCCCCTGCAGGCCTGCATCACCCCCAACTTTCCTCCTCTGCCAGCCTGGTCACCCCTAACTGCCCTCCCCTGTAGGTCTGGTTCCCCCCAACTGCCCTCCCCTGCAGGCCTGGTCCCCCCCAGCTGCTCTCCCCTGCAGGCCTGGGTCCACCCCCCAACTGCCCTTCCCTGCAGGCCCGGTCGCCCCCAACTTCCCTCCTCTGCTGGCCTGGTCAACCCTAACTGCCCTCCCCTGCAGGCTTGATCACCCCCAGCTGCCCTCCCTTGCAGGCCTGGTCCCTCCCAACTGCCCTCCCCTGCTGGCCTGATCACCCACAACTGCCCTCCCTTGCAGGCCTGATCCCTCCCAAATGCCCTTCCCTGCTGGCCATCTTGTGGTGACTATCTTGTGTCCACATGGGGGCAGCCATCTTTGACCACATGGGGGCAGCCATCTTGTGTGTTGGAGTGATGGTCAATTTGCATACTACTCTTTTATTAGATAGGATTACACTTTTATTAGTATAAATAGATTATGTAGGATAGGATTGCTTAAATCGGGGGGGCCTTTTTCAGCAGGAGGAGATGCTCTTGGTAGACAAAAATACATAATCCCTATGTCTGGACTGATAGCCAGCCATATGCACTATATTGCCAAACCAATCATTAAAAAATTGAACTGCTTTCTTACACCCTATACCAAATAGCTGTTGCCCTTAAAACCCCTCCTCAGCCCCCAACTTATGTTCTGCCTTCACAGTTCACCCAAATTAGGTTCTGATAGGTCAGTTTCTATGCCAGTCAGCATCAGAAGCTCCGCCTCCTAGGCAGCCATTAGCTCCTCGCAGTTCACCAGATTTGATTTCGAATGGTCGGTTTCTATGCCAGTAAGTGTCCAAAGCTCCATCTCCTAGGCAGCCATTGGCTCCTCACAGTTCACCCAGATTTGGTTCTGATTGGTTGGTTTCTATGCCAGTCAGCATCACCGGGCCTATCTCCAGGCCTGATGAGAGAGGCGGGGCTGATCAGCAGCCCCCGCGGAGGCCCGGCAAAAAAGAGAGGCGCAGCTGCTTGCCAGGCTTGGAGAGAAACAGAGAGGCAAATGCTGAACAACCGCTACCATGGAGGCTATGGATCAGACCCTGCTTCTCTCTCCAGGCCTCTCTCCGGGCCTGATCTGCAGCCCCCTCAGCAGTCAGTTCTGGGTTGCCATGCCTGAAGTGGCGGCAGTCAGTGCTGGGTCGCCTCGGCAACCCAGCACCGACTGTAGGACTGACTTCCGATTGGTTGAGCTTTGGGTCGTTTTGGATGTTATGGACCCTGGGTTTTTATATATTAGGATATTTATTAAATAACTTTTTAAATTTGTTTTGTTTATTTATTTTTTAAGTACAGTTTACATTCAATATTACTTTGTATTAGTTTCAGGTGTACAACATAGTGGTTAGATAATCATACTTTATAAAGTATTTCCCCTGATTTATCCAGTAATCACCTGGCACCATACATAGTTATTACAATGTTATTGACTGTATTTCTTATGTTGTACTTTATATTCTTATGACTGTTTAGTAACTGCCAATCTATAAATCTGAATCCCTTCATCTTTTTCACTCAGCCCTGAAAATGCCTTTCCCTCTGGCAACCATAAGTTTCTTTTCTGTATCTGTGAGTCTGTTTCTGTTTTGTTTGTTCATTTATATTGTTCTTTAGATCCCACATATAAGTGGAATCATATGGTATTTGTCTTTCTCTAACTTATTTTACATAGCATACCTTCTAGGTCCATTTATGTTGTCACAAATGGTAAGATTTCATTCCTTTTTATGGCTGAGTAATATTTCATTGTATATGTGTACCACAGGTTTTTTTTTATCCATTCATCTATTGATAAACACATGAGTTGCTTTCATAGCTTAGCTATTATAAACTAAGAGGTCCAGTGCACAGATTCATGCACTGGTGGGGGCTCTCAGCCTGGCCTGTGCCCTCTTGTAATCCGGAACCCCTCGGGGGATGTTGGACTGCCACCAGTTTCAGCCTGGTCCCTGCAGCCTGTGAGGATCAGGCCTAAACTGGCAGTCCAACATCCCCCAAGGGATATAGTAGTGCATGAACTGGCAAGCAAGGAGCCAGAGCCCAGGCTGGGCACCACTCCCACTCATCCTGGCCCTGCTGCACCTGCTGCTGCTGCCACCACTAGGTAGCACTGCAGCGGAGGCGGAGAGGCTCGTACTGCTGCAGCTGTGCTTGCCAGCCATGAGCCCGACTATGGGAGCGCACTGACCACAAGGGGGAAGCTTCTGCATTGAGTGTCTGCCCCCTGGTGGTCAGTGCACATCATAGCGACTGGTAATTTGGTTCATTTGGTTGTTTAGTCGTTCAGTCGCTTAGGCATATATGTTTCCTTTGCCAAGGAGACATATCAGAAGATTCGTGCAATAGGCCTTCCTTTCCCTGGCTGCCGGCACTGGTTTCCCTCTGGCACCTGGGACCCAGGCCTTCACTCAGGCTGCAGCTGAGATGCCAAGCCTCAAGGCTTCTCCTCTCCGGCCACAGCTGAGAAGCCAAGCCTCTTCAATCTTCAGTCTTCAGTCTTCAGTCTTCGCTTGGGCCGTAGCCTTCAATCTTCGCTTGGGCCGTAGCCTTCAATCTTGGCTCCATGCCTGTGTATGCAAATTAACCCACCGTCTTTGTTGGGTTAATTTGCATACTCACTCCTGATTGGGTGGTGGGTGTTGTGGAGGTATAGTCAATTTCCATATTTCTCTTTTATTAGTGTAGATAGATAATGCTGCAGTCAACACAGGGGTACACATGTTTTTTCAAATTACTGTTTTGGGTTTCTTCATATACAGTATATACCCAGAGGTTGAATCACTGGGTCATAAGGCAGTTCCATTTTTAATTTTTTGAGGAAACTCTATACTGTTTTCCATAATGGCTGCACCAATCAGCATTCCTACCAACAGTGCACAGGGATTCCCTTTTTCCACCAACATTAGTTGTTTGTTGACTTATTGATGATAGCCATTCTGATAGGTGTGAGGTAATAACTCACTGTGGTTTTAATTTGCATTTAACCAATGATTAGTGATGTTGAGCAACTTTTCATATGTCTATTGGCCATCTCTATGTACTCTTTGGAAAAGTGTCTATTCAAGTCCTTTGCCCATTTTTTAATTGGATTATTTGGTTTTTTGTTGTTGAGTTGCATTAATTTTATCTTTATAAATTTTTGGTATTAACTTCTTATAAGATCTATCATTGGCAAATATGTTCTCCCATTCAGGGGGTGGTCTTTTCATTTTGTTGATGGTTTCCTTTGCTGTGCAAAAACTCTTTGGTTTGATATAGTTTCATTTGTTTATTTTTACTTTTGTTTCCTTTGCCAAGGAGATATATCAGAAAAAATATCAGTAGGAGAATGTTGAAGATTTTACTGTCTATATTTTCTTCTAGGAATTTTATGTTTTCAGATCTTACATTTAAGCCATTTTGAGTTTATTCTTGTATATGGTATAAGAAAGTGGTCTAGTTTCAATTTTTTTCCAATTTTCCCAACACCATTTATTGAACAGACTATCTTTAACCCATTTGTATGTTCTTCCTTCCTTTGCCAAATATTACTTGACCATACAGGTGTGGGTTTATTTCTGGGCTCTTTATTCTGTCCCACAATCTATATGTCTATTTTTATGCCAGTACCGGGCTGTTTTGAGTATATGGACTTGTAATATAGTTCGATATCAGGTAGCATGATTCCTCCACCTTTGTTTTTCTTTCTCAAGATTGCTGTGGCTATTTGGGGACCTTTGTGGTTCCATATAAATTTTTAGATAATTTATTTTAGTTCTGCAAAATACACCACTGATATTTTCATGGAATGGCATTGAATTATAGATTGCTTTGGGTAGTATGGACATTTTAACAATGTTAATTCTCCTATCCAGGATCACAGTCTATGCTTCTATTTATTTGTATCTTCTTCAATTTTGTTCTTCAGTTTCTTATAATTTTCTAAGTATAGTTCTTTTACCTTTTTGGTTAAAAATATTACTAGGTATTTTATTTTTTGATGCAATTGTAAATGGGATTGTTTTCTTAGTTTCCCTTTCTGATCATTATTGGTATATAAAAATGCAACCAATTTCTGGATATTTATTTTGTATCCTCCTACTTTACTGAATTTATCAGTTCCAGTAGTTTTTTTGTGTGTGATATTTAGGGCTCTCTATAAACAGTATCAAGTCATCCACAAATAATGACAGTTTTAATTCTTTCTTTCCAGTGTGGATGCCTTTTATTTCTTCTTCTTGTCTGATAGCTGTGGATAGGATTTCCAGTATTATGTTGAATAAGAGTGGTGAGAGTGGACATCCTTGCCTTGTTCCCAATCTTAAGGGAAATGCTTTTAATTTTTCCCCACTGAGTATGATGTTAGTTATGAGTTTGTCATATATTTTTTTAAATATTTATTATTGAAAGTATTACATATGTCCTCTTTTTTCTCTCATTGACCCCTTATAGCCTGCCCCGGCTGCAGGCCTCCACCACCCTATTGTCTGTGTCCAATGGTTATGCATAAATGCATACAAGTTCTTTGGTTGGGATATGTTTCCTCTATTCCCACTTTCCTGAGGGTTTTTATCTTAAATGGGTGCTGGATTTTGTGAAATGCTTCTCTGCATCTATTGATATGACCATATAATTTTATCCTTCATTTTGTTCATGTGATGTATGACATTAATTAATTTGCTGATATTATACTAACCTTGCATCCCAGGAATAAATCCCACTTGATCATGCTGTATGATCTTTTTAAAGTATTGCTGAATTTGTTTGCTAATATTTTGTTGAGGATTTTTGCCTATAATTTCTTTCTTTGTTGTACCTTTATATGATTTTGGAATTAGGATAATGGTGGCCTCATAAAGTGAGCTTGGGAGTCTTCCCTTCGTTGAATTTTTTTGAAATTGTTTGAGAAGAATAGGTGTTAGTTCTTCTTCGACTGTTTGCTAAAATTCACCTGGGAAGCCATCTGGGACAGAACTATTGTTTGTTGGAATTTTTTAATTACAGCTTCAATTTCATTCATGGAAATTAGTCTGTTCGGATTGTCTATTTCTTCTTGATCCAGTTTTGGGATATTTTATGTTTGTAGGAATTCATCCATTTCTTCTATATTGTCCAATTAGTCAACATATAGTTGTTTGTAGTATTATTGTATTATATGTTTTTGTTAATCCTGACCTGAGGATATTTTTTTCCATTGATTTTTGAAAAGAGAGGAAGGCAGGGAGGGAGGGGAAAGAGAAAGAAAGAGAAACATCAATGAGAGAGACACTTTGCTTGGTTGCCACCTGCACGTGCCTTGACTAGGGCCTACGATTGAACCCATAACCCAAGTACGTGCCCTTGACCAGAAATTGAACCCACAACCCTTTTGTGTGTGGGCTGACACCCTATCCACTAAACCACAGTGGACAGTGCCATAGTATTTTTTTTAACCTTTGGTATTGCTATGGTGTCTATTGTTACTTGTTCTCTTTCATTTCTGATTTTATTTATTGGGGTCTTCTTTTTTTTTTTTTCTTAATGAATCTTATTTCTGGTTAAAGGTTTATCAATCTTGTTTATCTTTTCAAAGAACCAGTTCTTTATTTCATTGATCTTTAGTATTATTTTTTTCAGACCATGTATATTGGTCTTGTTTTTCAGACTCTATTCTGTTTATTTCTCCTCTGATCTTTATTATGTCCCTTCTTCTACTCAATTCAGGCTTCATTGTTCTATCTCTAGTTCCTTTAAGTGTAAGGTTAGATTGTTTATTTGAGATGGTTTTTCTTTTTGTTTGTTTCTTGAAGTAGAACTGAGTGCTACACATTTCCCTCTTCAAACTGTTTTCACTATGTCCTGTAGATTTTGGGTTATTGTGTTGTTATTTTCATTTGTCTCAAGGTATCTCTTGATTTATTCCTTGATGTTATTGAGAACTCATTTATTAATTAGTAACATGTTGTTGTTGTTTTTTAAATCCTCACCCAAGGACATGTTTTTATTGATTTTAGAGTGTGAGGAAGGGAGAGAGAGAGAAACATCAATGTGAAAGAGAAACATCAGCCAGTTGCCCTCTGTACATACACCAACCGAGGATTGATCCTATGGTTTTGGTATGTGCCCTGGCTGGGAATCAAATCCACAAGGAGAAAATGCTCCAATCAACTAAGCCACACTGGTCAGGGCTTAGTAATATGTATTTAGCTTCTATGTCTTTATGTGTTTTTCAGTTATTTCCTTGTACATAATTGATTTCTAGTTTCATGCCATCGTTATTAGAGAAGATGCTTGATATGATTTCAATGTTTTAAAATTTATTGAGACTAGTTCTGTGTCCTAACATGGTCTATCTTATAAAATGTTTCATATGCAATTGAAAAGAATGTTCATTCTTCTGCTTTGGGGTAAAATGCTCTGAAGATATTGAAATTCATCTGATCCGGTGTTTCTTTTAAAACTGCTTTCTTTGTTGATATTTTGTCTGGAAGAGCTACCTATTGATGTCAATGGGGTGTTAAAATCCCCTATGACTGTATTATTGTTGATCTCACCCATTTTGTTTATCAAGATTTTCTTTATATATTTAAAAGAAGGACACTACATCATGATAAAGGAATCAATCCAACACAAGGATACAACCCAGAGGTGCATACATGCTTACAAGGGTTGTATCCTTGTGTTGGATTGATTCCTTTATCATGATGTAGTGTCCTTTTTTGTCTTTAAAGCCTATTTTGTCTGACATAAGTATTGCTGCCCCAGCGTTTTTGTTTTGTTTTGTTTTGTTTTCATTTCCATTTGCATGAAATGTCTTTTTCCATCTCTTTACTTTTAGTCTATGTGTCTTCTATTCTGAGATGGGTCTCTTGTAGATAGCATATATATTGGTCTTGTTTTCTCATCCATTTAGCTATCCTATGTCTTTTTTTTTAATCCTCACCTGAGGATACTTATTCCATTGATTTTTAGACAGAGTGGAAGGAAGGGAAGAGGGGGGAGAGAGAGAAATATCCATGTGAGAGAGATATATTAATTGGCTGCCCCCCGCACATGCCCCAACTGGAGCTGGGGATCAAACCTGCAACCGAAGTACGTGCCCTTAACTGGAAATTAAACCCGTGACCATTTGGTGCATGGGCTGGTGCTCTAACCACTGAGAAAAACTGGTCAGAGATACCCTACATCTTTTGATTGGAGCATTTAAGCCATTTACATTAAATTGATTATGGATAGATATTTATTGCCATCTTTTTCTTTATAACTATGTTCCTCCTTTTTTTTTTTTTTTCCTTCTTAAAGAAGACCATTAAAAATTTCTTATAATACTGGTTTGGTGGTAATGAACTTCTTTTTTGTTGTCTAGGAAACTATTTCTTCTTCAATTTTAAATGATAGCCTTGTTGGGTAAAGTAGTCTTGGTTTTAGGTGATTGCTTTTTGTCATTTTGAATATTTTTTTTTGCCAAACTCTTATGGACTGAAAAGTTTCTACTGAGAAATCAGCTGATAGTCTTATGGGTGCTACCTTATAGGTAGCTCACTGTCTTTCTATTGCTGCTTTTAAGATTCTCTATTTTTAACTTTTGCCATTTTAATTATGTGTCTTGGTGTGGGCCTCTTTGGGTTTATCTTGTTTGGGACTATGTGCTTTCTTGACTTATGTATCCTTTTCCTTCACCAGAAAAGGGAAGTTTTCAGTTATTATTACTTCAAATAGGTTCTCAATTATTTGGTTTCGCTCATCTCTTTCTGGTATCCCTATGACATTGTCCCAAAGGTCCCTTAAACTATCCTAATTTTTTAAAAAATATTATTCTTTTTGTTGCTCTGTTTGGGTATTTTCTGTTACCATGTCTGTTACTTTTTATGCTTTATGTAAATTACTGTTTATCTCTTCTAGTATTTTATTCATTTAAGATATAGTATTCTTCATTTTTTACTGTGTTTTTTTTTATATTCTCTATATCCTTTCTTGTGCTGTTGAAGTTCTCACTTTCTTGAGAATCCTTACTACCATTGTTTTGAAATCTGTATCTGGTAGATTGCTTGCATCCATCTCATTTAGTTATTTTTTTTATCCTCAACCAAAGATATGATTTTTAAAAAATTGATTTGGGGGGAGAGGGGGAGGGAGAGGGGGAAGGAGAAGGAGAGGGGAGAGACAGAGAGAGAAGAGAGAGAGAGAGAGAGAGAGAGAGAGAGAGAGAGAGAGAGAGAGAGACATAGATGTGAGAAAGAAACATCAATCGGTTGCCTCTGGTATGTGCCCTGACCAAGGATTGAACTCACAACCTAGGTATGTGCCCTGACTGGGAATCAAACCCTCTTGATTGCTGTTGGCCTGTCTATGCATGGGGTCAACCCTCAAGCTACTGATTATGAGGATTGAACCTGATCACAATGTACAAGCTCCTGTGCAGGTGTTAGCCACACAAAGCAGAATTTGCCTGAGCAGGGTCTGGAGCCTGACAAGCTCTCCCTTTTGGATTTGCTACTTGTGAAGCTAATTGGATCCTGCTCTGTTGTTTGAATCTCACCACTGGGTATGTTGTTTCTGGTACTGCTTGTGTGGGACTGGTGTAGGGCAGTATCAGATGTTGTTTGTGATTGACCATGGGCAATCTGTTTGGAGCTATAAAGCAATCCAGTGTGTATCTGACTCTGCTGGGGCTAGGTGTGCATGGGAAGGACCAAGCCTTGCACCAAGGCCAGCTTCCAAAAGCTTGAAGCCCAGGGGAAGGTCACCAAAAGGCTCAAGGCAACCTGATCCCCTGGCCTCCTGTCTCCACCTACTGGATACCTGTTAGGCTCAGTCTCTGAAAGTGCCTCTGGCAATACTAGAGTTGCTTGAGATAGGTTCTCAGTGAGTCACCAGGTAGGGGTGAGGAGTGTTCACCAGAGTAATATGGATTCAAAAGCCACTGTTGGATCTGAGGCCACTCATCAAAAGTTCCAGGATGCACCAAGGCTAACTGCCACCTGCCATGTGCCCACATACCTCTGTGGTGGGGTGGGGTCTCAGGGAGTCATCTGGGGGAAGCCAACAGAGCTTATTTGGTCTAAACAGACCAAGATTTGCCATGTGTAGGGAGGGTTCTGCATCAGTCAGGTGTGCAAGGCAAAAATAACCCTGTCCTAGATCCACACAACTCAGTTTGTCCTTGATTCTACTCAGACTTCCCAGAAAGTCCAAGTTAGGCAGTACAGGACCCCCAGGAATTGGGAGGGTGGGCTATTGGATCTCCCATGAGGGGTTGTTGCTGGTAAGGCTTGCAGGAAGGTGAGGGAAATGGCTTCCTTCCCATAGCCACATAACTCAGTCTCTAGCACCCCTTGAGTCTGCCCAGACCTCAGCCAGGCATCTGACTCCTCTGTATTATATGTTTCATAGGGTGAGGCAGGCAACAGGGAGTTGGGAGAGTGAAGTTATTGCAATCTCCCAGGCAGATGTTGTATGGATGGGAGTGCTCGACCCAAGAAGATGGTGACTGCAGTATGGGAGAGGGACTTAGCATAGGAACCATGGTAGCTCTCCCCAGAGCCACACAACTCAGTCTGTCCTCACACACTATTCCACTCCCAGCCATCCTCACTCCACTGGAGCTCAGGGTGAGTGGCTGTGAATGAGATTTTGTGCACTGGCCTTTCAAGAGGTGCCTGATTTTTCAGCAGACTCTCCTTTCTCCCTGGATGACAGAATCCCAGCTGATTTTCACAGCCAGATGTTATGTGGGCTCCTCTTCTGGGCTCTGGTCCTCTGGGCTTGGGAGTCAGGTATGAAGTTGAGACCCCACATTCCTTAGGGGGAGCCTTTTGCAGCTGAGATATCCCTACAGGCACCACATGTGGGTGTACAGATAGTTTTTTCATTGTCTGCCCCCTTCCTACCAGTATCAAAGTGGCTTCTTTTGTAAATCTTGGTTATAAGATTTCTTTTTAGCTAGTCTTCAGTTGGTTATTCAGGTTGATTGTCCTATATTAGCTGTAATTCCAGTTTGGTCCTGGGCGGAGGTAAGTGTCACTTCCACCTACTTGAACGCCATCCTGGGTCCTCCACACAACTAAAGAACTTGTTCACAATGCCAGATGTGTTAGTTAAATGGACGTAAATTATAAAATGTGAAAGGTAATTATTTACAGTTTTTATTGAAAATTTTCCAGACCTGGCTATTGCCAATTGCTGGTATGGATTTGCCATTCTGAAATTTAAACAGTAACTTCTGGCTTTGGTCAAGTGCTTTGTCATTAAATGTGGTGTGTTATTATATTGTCAAGCTACGTTTTAGAAAAGACACTCCATCATTTTAAACTTATGCAAAACAGTCTTCATTTTATGCACATATAAACTTGTGAAGCATTCACATGTTGGTTTGGGATTTAAAACTTGGCAAATTACAGATTCTCATTTTTGTATCTGGCACTACTAGTTCCAAACTTTAAATTGAAACCACAGGTTTTATCTGGCACTCACACTAAGCTAATGCTTTTCCCTCACATTAAATTAGCTGCTACTTAATGATTAAGAGTTCAACTAGATGGCCAATAACATTAGCACAATAATATGTCCACGTCACTGTCAACTTTGCAAAGGCTGCTTGAATTTGGGGCTGTTTAAAACCAAAATCCTGTCCATCGTGTTGCATTAAAAAGTTCAGAGCAACAGGTGACTGCCCCAATCTTTTATTTTTGTTTAGTTTAGAGGAAACCAATGAAAGGTAAAAACAGAAAGTCATTTCCATCCAAGTTGTGTAAAATACCTATCAGGTATGAACCTTCATTCCTGAGTTGGGTGACGCTGAAAATCATGACCTTGATACTTACTCCTGAATATCGTATATTTAGAGATTGTTACTTACATATGGTAATAAGTTTTCTATAGAATCACTGCCAGATAAAAGAAATATTTTAAGGTTAGGGGGTGTTGGAGTCCATGAAACTTAGATTTGAGGCTGGAGAGTTTTTCTGTTTCTTAACATAATCATGTTACCAATTTTAGGCATATCAGGGTACATTATAGTTTTTCTGGTCACAAAGAAAATGACATGACTGGGGGTTTATCTTGTCTAAACTGTACAGTCCAGGATTCCTTACATTTAAATAAGTTTGGATATCAAGGCATTAGGTTGGCATAGATGCTGCTGGCACAAGTTAAAGCATCTTTTGGTCTCAGGAAAATACCCTTTTTTCTGCCAAGCTGTAGGTATGTTGGCTCTGTTCTATAGTACCTATGTCCCACAGCTTCTTTGGTGATAAATGATCCATTTCAAATAAATGATATGGCAGCCAACTTTGCAGAAAGAATCACTTTCTAAAAATGAGAGACAGTTTTGTAGGGTCAAAAATGCACAAACAGTATGGTAAAATAAAGTATATGCTGCTCTTTTTCATGGAAAAGATTGCTACTGCTACATTTGCCAGATTCAATCAGTGTGCCAAAAAGTCGAGGAATCTGGCAGGGGCCAGAGAGTGCAGTTCCATCTTTCATCTGTTTCTTCTCCGTATTTATCCTGCTTCAGAAAATGCCGGGAATGTCTTTTCCTTCCGACTTGGCTCTTTAGCTCAACCACAGAAATACACCGGGCAGTTTCTCATAATTGTTTGGTTACTTATGGTGCAGTCAGTCTTTAAACTTGTGAGAAATATATTTTTTTCCATTGGAAATTTATGAAAAGCACCAAGAACTGTTTGTTTTCATTTTCTGAAAATGATTTCAGAAACAAAACAAAATCATTTTTATTAATTGGCAGCTACTTGACTCAATACACAAAGGCAGGAGGCCAGCTCATTATTTTTAGCCTTCAGCTGACCCAGAATGGTTTTCCTGTATAAAAAGCTATTCACAGATGCTAGACATAAAAATTAATAATAATAATAATGATGGTATTTCAGACTTCATGAATAAGTAATTTTTGGCACTGAGAATATATCTTCTCTTTTCCCCTTGAAAACAGCAATCCTGTTATATACAAAAAGTAAACAGTGCTTGAATTAGCACATTGGAGTCTTTAATGTGCCAAAAATATGCATGCATTAACGTTCCCTCCTAAGGCACCTTTTTTTACACACTTCCTTTAGGATCAATCAGTTTCTGTTATTTTTAAAAAATATAAAAATTTTACGGTTTTTAAGGTCTGTTCTCTATTTTTTGCCCCATTGCCATAGTGTAAGATGTCTCTTTGAAATGTCTTTGGACACAAATTTAAACGTATAGGTGCTAAACAAAAGTTAAGTTTTAAAACCAAGTTAATTATAGTATATGCAAATTAGAATCAGAGCAACTATGTCTGTGGTTCAGGACTGATTGAACATAATGGTTTATCCGTATGGTTAAAAAGTCAGGACTTGTTTATAATATCCTAGTTTGCAGTGAGCTTTTAGGAAAAAAGCTTCCCTTCTCTAGGTCTTTGTTTACCCATGAATAAAACTAAGAAAAATATTTCTAAAGTTTAAGCTACCATTCTTTATAACCCAAATTTAAAACTTGAATTCCCGAGGTAGAAAAAAATCAGAAAAGCACCATGAATGCTCTGTTATAGCAACTAAAATGGCATGCAGTTTGAGGGGGTCTCTTTACAATATGGAGCTTAGTATTTATACCTCTGCTTATTGTAAGAAGTAACATAAAATATGCACACTATCTACTGCAAATGTTGATATTTTCACTAGACCATGATTTTCTGATTGGGGGAAAACTGATCAAATTTCTGTGAAAATAAATTTCTAAGGGCCAGTTTTGCAGTGGGTAGAGCATCAGCCCATAGACCTAAGGGTTTTGGGTTTGATTCCCCATCAAGGGCACATACCTGGGTTGCAGGCTCGATCCCTGACCCAGGTCAGGGCACAGGCAGAAAGACAGCCAATCGATGAGCATCATTTGGTGCCAAACAGAACTGCATTTGAATCATGGCTGCTTCATCGTGGATGCTGCTGTTTGGATCAGGGGTTAGAATTCTGCCAAGTCCAGGCTGTGGGTGTGAGATAGGTGGTAAAGTGGTCCTCCCTGGCTCAGGCTCAGTCCTGTACATGGAACCAACTCATTAGCTACCGAGTCCTCAGCCTCCGTGTTCTCAGCGTGGGCAGGTGTGAAGGGCTGGCTCACAGCAGCGTTTCTCCTCTGGGCCCGAATGCTCGTGGATGAGCCCTGTATTTGTGGTGGACCTGGTGCTCTTCAGAGAGGCTGCAGGCAGGCTGGGCCACCCTTGAGAGTGGTTTGGTTCCCCTGTGGCATGGCCAGGATGCAGAAGTCTCATTAGTATCTAAGATATGAATGTTCTGGTTGTATGTTTTGTTGGGATCTGTGTGACTCTATGTAAACTCACAGCACATCCTAAGGTACCTGATAATTGAAATCTGCATCATACAGGATATTCAGGTTTCTGTCTCTATCTACAAAATCGTTTTATTAAAATGTAAGCTCTCAGGCAATTTCTTCAGAGACCATATGAATCAGATTATGTGTCCTCTGAATGCAAAATTTGGATGGTTGGTAAATAAGTACATACAATCTATAATAATAAAAGCATAATATGCTAATTATACCGGATGTCCTTAGGACGTCATTTCGGATGTCCTTCCGGACGACCTTCTGGACGAAGCCAGGCTGCGAGGGCCACAAGCCACGGCGGGCAAGGGCCAAGCTCCTTGCACGAATTTCGTGCATCGGGCCTCTAGTAATTAAATAAATGGGAAACCTCGGCTTGAGTCTCCTCTGATCAGGCTTTTTCTGTAAACACCTTTTCTGTGAGCAAAAACTCCTAAAACTACCATTGTACCTTTAAAAACACTAACACTGTTTCCTGTGCTTTGAACAAGGCCTTGTGTGATCTGGCTGCTGTCTGGCTCTCTGCTATCATCTTGCTTCTCTTTCCCTGTCCTCCCTTATGGCGTGGACGGCTGCATGCACCCTCCCCGCTTTGATGATAGTTTTAGCACAGAACAGGGCTACCAGCCACAGAATACACATCTCAGCCTCCCCAAATCTCAGTGTGACCATATGAATAAGTTCTCACAAATAAGAAGTGAGAAGTGATACATGCGACTTGTGTTTCTTGCCCTACATAAAAGGATGCATGCATACCCCTTGGTTTGCCTCTGTTTCCAAAGGCTGAGGGATAGAGACCACTGTGGCAACTTTGGACTCAGAGACTGGCCAGCACGTTGAAGGTAACAGAGCCCTGCTACCAGCCTGGACCACTTGCCCTGTTACATGAGAGAAAACAACACATCTACAGCTGTTTAAACCAGTAAATTTGGGGTTCTTTATGTGAAAACAGTTTATCCTGGACTCAACCTAATATAGTCATGGTTCATGGCTTAGCAAGCGTTGGCTACTTTGGTGTAAAGAAAACTATGCTCTTGGGTGGGGGCCGCTATGTGCCAGGATGTACTAGTGGAGAGCATAGCAGGGCTGGATGCCCCTCATCGCCTCTGCTGGCACCTCTGTGCCCTGCACAAACTGCAAATCCATATGAGTGGTCCCACTGCTCTGCCTGGAATGTGCTTCCAACCCCACCCCACATGTTGCGTTGCTCACGTACATCTTTCAGGTTTCAGATTCATCTCATTCTTGTTCTTCAGAGAAGTCTACACTTACTTCCTGCCCCCATCTGTGGTCTCCTAAGACTTGCATGTCTCTCTCTCACTGTGTTATGCTGATGTCATTGTTTGTCTCAGGAGACTATAAGATACCTGAGGGCAGAAGCCATGCTTGTCTTGTCCACTTCCATTTTCCCAGGCACAGGTCATGCCACGGAGCAGAATGTAGTAAATATTTGTTAAGTGAAGCAGTGAACTTCCTCCCATTTTTAGTCCTGCCACATCACCACACCATCCCAATATCAAAATACTCTGCAAATGTGAGAGAAAAACAAGAAGTATTTGAGAAGGGAAACATATTGGCATTATTTTTCTATGTAGTCACATAAGTCCCAGAACTTAGATTATTTTATTTTGTGAGCAATACGGAAAGGGGCTGAGTTCCTTTCATGTATTTGATTGTCAGCTCCATATTTCTCCTGCTGCTAGATAAGTTTATTTTTTTCTCTTTAATTTTTTTCTTTCAGTTTGTGTCCTGGAAAACTGAGGTGATAAATATAGGCAATCATTGCAAAGTATGACTATTGCCAGGCGCTAATGTTTTCAAATTGCTGATGATTTTTAGGGACACCACCAACTGGCCGCACTGTCAGGAGCATTTGGCAGTCATCACTGGCAGCAGGAAATCAGACTGTAAATTTAGAAAGCATTGCACCATATTCAGGAATGCACCTCCAAGTTACCTCCAAAAATGTCATGGTCATGTAGCTGGGGTTCAGAGTGAATTTAACTACCCTTTACTATGTACTTTGTGGTACACAAAAACTTCAGAAAGCACGCTGGTCAAAGGAGAGAGCCAGTCTGTTTCATGAAGGTAAAAATTTCATCACAGATTCCACCTGCCATTGCCAAGTTGGTAACACCATTTTGCACTGAGACTTTCTTATTATATTCTTTAACTTTACTGAAATTTTAAAAATTATTTTTATTACCCCTTTAATGCTCATTAAGATAATTTCTCAGTAACTGCTTGTGTTAGATAAATTGATAGGGTGAAAAAGAAATGTTACATGAGAGCTTTAACATCCTGGAGAATAAGATTTGCTTGTAACCGGTGACTGGCAAGAAGACAGGGAGGGAGATTGTATGAGAGAGTGAGGGAGCAATAGAGGGTGTGTGGACGTGTGGTGTGTGTGTGTGTGTGTGTGTGTGTGTGAGCTAGAGACAGTTATATCCTGTGGGTATAACTGGGGGGCTGCCAGATGGAGCAGTCTTGAACTGCAAAACCCTGCTGCCACCGTGGACACTCTGGGGTGGCCAGTGCGGGCACAGAGACCACGCCATCTTGAAGGACAGAACTGCTTGCGAGTAGGACCCTAGCCTCACCACCACCCAATCTGGTCTCAGACGCAAGCTAGGATCCTACAACCACTTGGGACAAAGACCTGCAGACCCATGGACACCAAGACTCCAGACATCCAGGCCACAGATTACTGTGAGTCATGGAGCCCATCCCCCTCCCTGCTGGCCCACTGCTGTGGCATAGGACCTGCCAGACCCGCTCCGGCATGAGCAGGCTTCCTGCCGACACAGGGCGTCTGTGCTGCCTGACTTTGACTCTGGGCAGAGTGAGCCTCCTGCCAACAAGGGCAGCTGTGCAACCCGGCCCCCCAAGCAGACTGGGGAACCTGATTCTCCATGCGAGAGGCAGCACTGAGCACCAGTGATGTGACTCTTGGCACGCACACCTGGGGATTCTGTTTCTCATCGTGCATGTAAGGGATCCCTGATTCTCAGTGAATGCACACTTAGTGCCTGTGACTCCAATTCTCAGTACATGCACACACAGGGACCCTGATTCATGTGTGAGGCAGCACCAAGTGACAGAGACTCCAATACTCAATTCTCGGCATGTGCACATGGGGTCTCTGACTCTTGGTGCACACTAGGGGACTCTGATTTTCAGCATACACCTGTGGGGACTTTTGTTCAGTGCAGCACATGTGGGGGTCCCTGGTTCTAGGTGCACGCATGCCGGGGGTCTCTGATTCTCAGCGTGCATGGCTCCCACCGACCCACAGCAGCCACACGTCTCGGTGTTGGAGCTCTTCAATGACACTCAGGTGGCACGACGCTCCTGCTGCACATGGCTCAGGACTCTGCAACTTGGTGTTTGGACCTTCTGGTGATAGTTAGAATGGGGAAACAATGAAACAATCCCCAGAGGAAAGAAAAAGAGGAATTGCCAAGAAAAGAAATGAGTGAAACTGAGGCAAGCAATATGACAGAAAAATAATTCAGAGTAATGGTCATACAGTTCATAAACTGGATGGACGAGAAAATTAACAACTTATGCAAAAATCAGGAAGAAATAAAAAGTGATATAGCTACAATCAAAAACGCTATGGAAGGTTTCAACAGTAGACTAGAAGAAGTGGAGGACTGAATTAGCGAGTTAGAAGATAAGGTAGAGAAACAAGCCCAATTTGAACACCAATTGGAGAAAAAAATTAAAAAGAAGGAGGAGAGCCTAAGGGAGCTTTGGGACAACATGAAACAAAGTAACATATGTATAAAAGGGGTGCCAGAAGGACAAGAAGAGTAGCAAGATTTAGAGAATCTATTTGAAGAAATAATGACAGAAAACTTCCCTCATATGGGGAAGAATAAAGTCACACAAGTAGAGAGTCCCAAGCAAGATGAATCCCAAAAGACCCACACCAAGACACATCATAATTACAATGGCAAATGTTAACGACAAAGAGAGAATCTTAAAGGCTGCAAGAGAGAGACAGAGTTACCCCATCAGACTAACAAATTATTTCTCAACAGAAGGATCCCCCATCAGACTAACAAATTATTTCTCAACAGAAACACACCAAGCTAGAAGGGAATGGAATGAAGTATACAAAGTGATGCAAAGCAAAGGACTGAATCCAAGAATACTCTATCCAGCAAGACTATCAATTAAAATTGAAAGGGAAATCAGGAGCTTCACAGACAAAAAAAAAAAAAAAATGCAGAAGAATAGACATATAGACCACTGGAATGGAACAGAGAACCCAGAAATTGACACAAGCCATTATGCTCAATTAATATTTGACAAAGGAGGCAAGGGCATACAATGAAGTCAAGACAGTCTCTTCAATAAATGGTGTTGGGAAAATTGGACAGATACTTGCAAAAAAAATGAAACTAGACCACCAACTTACACCATACACAAAAATAAACTCAAAATGGATAAAGGACTTAAACGTAATATGGGAAACCATACAAATCTTAGAAGAAGCCATAGGCACCAAAATAGCAGACATTTGTCATAGCAATATCTTTACTGGTACAGCTCCTAGGGCAATGGAAACTAAGGAGAAAATAAACAAATGGACTACATCAAAATAAAAAGCCTCTGCATAGCAAAAGAAACCATCAACAAAACAACAAGAAAGCCCACTGCATGGGAGAACATATTTGCCAATGTTATCTCTGATAAGGGTTTAATCTCCAATATTTACAGGGAACTCATACAACTTAACAAAAGGAAGATAAACAAACCAATCAAAAAAATGGGCAAAGGACCTAAATAGACACTTTTCGAAAGAAGACATTCAGAAGCCAAGAGACATATGAAAACATGCTCAAAGTCTCTAATCACCTGAGAGATGCAAATCAAAACGACAATGCAGTACCATCTCACACCTGTCAGAATGGCTATCATCAACAAATCAACAAATGACAAGTGCTGGCAAGGATGTGGAGAAAAAGGTACCCTCGTGCATTTCTGGTGGGAATGCAGACTGGGTGCTGCCACTGTGAGAACAGTATGGAGTTTCCTCAAAAAAACTACAAATGGAACTCCCATTTGACCCAGTGATCCCACTTCTAGGAATATATCCCAAGAAACTAGAAACACCAATCAGAAAGGATATATGCACCCCTATGTTCATAGCAGCACAATTTACAATAGCTAAGATTTGGAAACAACCTAAGGGCCCATCAGCAGATGAGTGGACTAAAAAACGGTGGTACATCTACAGTTTTAACCAGGGAGATAAAAGACCTGTACTCAGAAAATTTCAGGATGCTGAAAAAAGAGATAGAAGAAGACATGAACAAATGGAAGAATATATCATGTTCATGGATTGTTGAGAGCATTAAATGGATTAGTATATATAAGGCACTTTGCTTAGTGCCTGATACATGGCACTATTTATTGTTGAAATGTTAAATATTGTCAGTTTTTTCTTTAATAATTTCTTATTTTCAAATACAGTTGACATACAATATTAGTTTCAGGTGAACAACATAGTGATTAGACACATATAACTTACGAAGTGGTAACTCTGATAAGTCTAGTACCCAGTTGATATCATACATAGTTATTACAATATTATTGTCTGTGTTCCCTATGCTATACTTTACATCCCCATGATTGTTTTGTTACTACCAATTTGTACTTCTTAATCCCTTTACCTTTCCCACCCAGTCCTCAACTTCCTCCCATCTGGCAACCATCAAAATGATCTCTATATCTATGAATCTGTTTCTGTTTTTTTTATTGTTTACTTTGAAACGTTATATATTTTTATTATTATCATCCTCTTATTTCTCAAGGGATACCTACCCTCCCTACCTTCCTGGATCTATAATGGTGGAATGGGTGGGGATGCCATTTCTGGTGGAGATTGGGTAATGATGAACTGAGAAAAACCTGCCTGAGCTTTAGCTTATCCTCCCTAGAGACCTCCCCCTACCTCTTCCCTGAGTCTGGGAACACTGAGCATGTAACAAGCAGAGAGTGGGGCAGCCATCTGTCTGTATCTCTTGGGTCCTCCTCGGAGAGGCACAGGAAGGGCTGTTCCCCTTGGTCACTGGCTGCCACATGCTTCACTCCTCACTTTTTACACAGTTTGAGGGCTACACGTGCCATCCGCATAGTGCCTTTCACATCACATCGCAGGTGATCAGCAACCTCTTTACCTGATTGAATAAAGGAAACAAAGACTTGCCTACCTTCTTATTATACCCAAAAAGGCTTAATAGAGGGGGGAAAGTGATTTAAAAGGAAAATCTTGCTAGAAGTGTAAGATATGCATTGAAGATATCCAGATTAACATAAAATAAGTAATGTCACAAATAAGCTATGTTAGCACCAGATCTAAATTGATTTTAAAGGAAGATCAATAGTGAAGGGGTGACTTCATTAAAATGTTTAATCAGAAACTCTATTGGCCCTGGAACAGGCTTAAGGGTATGATTCATTCCAGTTCTCTAAAGAGGAAACTGAGACAGGTCAGTGTAACACATAAACAGTCTTCTACATGTATCATTTTAGGGGGACCCAAAAAACCTTTCTAAATAGAACTATTTCATTCCTCCGGCCTAAAACGTATCACTTTGGCATATAATTTGAAATTTCATAAACCAGATATTCAGCTTAAATTTATCTTCTCTAAAATTTGTAAGCACAAATTGGGAAGAGTAGCAAGGTAATCACTCTTTTAAAACATGGTAGGAATGTATTTAAACTGCGTTTTTCCAAATCTGGCTGAGACTATCAGAACTGAGGGAATGAGAGTGTTGAGGATTGTGGTGCAAGTAGTGGTTTGGGGTAACTGTTGGAAGAATCAGTGTGGACTGAGCAGATCTGTGTGGGATGAATGAGCAGGCTAATATCACTCGTTGAGGAATGAGCCTCAAGGGGAAGTGCTTTAGAGTGAGAAAGGAATTCTAGGAATAAAGAACTGAGGAGACCAAAGGTTAACCCTCCCCTTATTATGAAGACAAGAGGTTTGTTGTGTATCATGGAATTGGAGAAGGTACCTGATGGGTCCATAGGGGGAACAAGAAGAAACAAACAGAGTTCTGGGACCCCATGTGCTACTTTCTCTTCAGATGTCCCATTTTATCTTACAGGGTGGGGCACAAATAGGTTTACAGTTGTTCCTATACAAAATAATACAATAATCCTACCTAATAATAGACAAATATGCAAATTGACCACACCTTCGCTATGCCCAAGCCACGCCCACCAGCCAAGCCATGCCCACCAACCAATCAGGACGAGTATTCAAATTACCCCAACAAAGATGGCAGCTAATTTGCATATCAAGACAGCGTAGAAAGAAGCCAAGAGATGCTGAAGGGAGCAAAGCTGCGGAGAAGCAAGCAAGCCGGGGGGGAGGAGAAGGGGGGAGCGGAGGCGGGGCCGGGGGACAAGGGAGGAGCGGAGGCGGGGCGGGCTGGCGGAAAAGGCGGGCCAGGGGACAAGGGAGGAGCGGAGGTGGGGCAAGGTAGAGTGCAGCAGGAAACCCTATTGCAGGATTTTTCCTGCAATGGGAACGCTAGTTAATAAATAATAATACAAGAATAAACTGTGTTTTGTGTACTTGCAACTGTAAACCTACTTTTGCCCCATCCTGTATGCTTGTGTGTATGTGAGTTTCATAGAAAAGTTAAGGTGCTGTTTGGGGAGGGAAAGGAAAAAGTTCCATTGCTGAAAAACTAAAAAAAAAAAAATTACTGGCCTAAATACCATGCTTAGAAACAACCCTGCTGCTCTGAAGAGCTAACTTGTCAGAAATCATGAAAGATGGGATCTGAAATAAACACGGTCTTTGCCAGAACAGGAAGAAGAATCATTCTGTTTTAAAATTCAATCACTTTCTTTCACTGAAATTTGGAGCTTTTATATAGATGACATTAAGAAGTATCATTTTATATAATTTTAACAAAAATAAATAACTGAAATTGATAACTTAGTTATATATGAAAAACTTTGAAGTAGTTATCAGATTTCTTTTCAGAGTTAGTAGAAACATTACTTTGTGAAATTTTACAATAATATTTTTCAGGTTCCAATTTAAAAGATCTTAGATGTTAAACAAGGTTTTTAAAAGAGAATTTTAGAAAGAACAATCACAGTTAACTTATTCCTTCCAATAAATTGTATGAGAGAAGGAAAACATTTCCCAAATGGGTAGCAAATGATGAAGCAGGCTTTGAAGGTACACTTGATAACCAACAGGGTGAAATGAAAGGAAGGGCAGGAGAGGCCTTGAAAATGAGGTTATGTCAACTGGAGTTTAAGAAAAGCAATTATTGGGCCAAAAGAATCTTTCACTTAAGGTTATTTCCCAAGAAATTAGTCATTTATTTTCATCTTATGAGCTTAGTTTCAATTTAGTAGAAACAGGAAAGGCTATTTCTTTGACATTGAAGAAGAAAAATTGTGGCTCTTTTATCCAGTCTTGTGTTCTATTTTTTCTATGTTAATCTGCTTTTGAAAGCTGAAAAATAATCAAAATAAAATTGGGAAAGATGTTTAACTAATAGTTTTTTTAAAAAAATATGTTTTTATTGATTTTAGGGAGAGGCAGGGAGAGGGACAGAGAGTCAGAAATATCAATGATGCAAGAGAATCAGCCGAAACCGGTTTGGCTCAGTGGATAGAGCATTGGCCTGGGGACTCAAGGGTCCCAGGTTCGATTCCGGTCAGGGGCATGTACCTTGGCTGCGGGCACATCCCCAGTAGGGGGTGTGCAGGAGGCAGCTGATCGATGTTTCTCTCTCATCGATGTTTCTAACTGTCTATCCCTCTCTCTTCCTCTCTGTAAAAAATCAATAAAATATATATATATAAAAAAAAAAAAGAGAATCATCAATTGGCTGCCTCCTACAAGCCCCTCATCGGGTATCGAGCCGGTAACCCAGCATGTGCCCTGACCAGGAATGAAACTGTGACTTCCTGATTCATGGGTCGATGCTCAACCACTGAGTCACACAGTCTGGGCTAAGTAAAGGTTCCCCCCCCCGCCACCCCCAACCTTTTCAAATCATTGGCTTTATTTCTTCTGGATATATTTTCATTTTTACCTTCATGAGGGATGAATTCTATGTCCAATAAGGTAGTTTAAATATTAACATCTGTTTGGTTTTGAATGCCTTCTAATAATGTGCAATGTTTGGAGATAAATATAAATGTAAACAATATAACATTAAGAATTTAGACTGATTCAAATATTGACTAACTAGTAGCCCTGCGCATGAATCTGTGCGCCAGTAGCTCTCTGCGGGGCCTGGCTGCTCCATGCCCGCTGCCCAGAGGCTCTCCGCTGCCCAGAGGCCTTCCGCGGCCAGGGCAAACTGTTTGCCTCATCGCTGCGGCAACGAAGCAAGCATTCTGCCAGGCCGCTCACGCTGCCCGCTCTCAGTGGCTGCCGCACTGAGACTGGGGGACGCCAGCAGGGCTGAGGGGACTGGGCGCCGCCATCTTGTGGCTATCGGTGCTGCCATCTTTGTGACAGAGTGATGGTTAATTTGCATATTACCCTTTTATTAGATAGGATACTGTGGAAATTGCTATCCCATGTTAGATAATTCTTGGCCTAGACTTATTAACAATTTAAATTTTTTTCTTAACTCGATAAGGTTTAATTTTTATAATTTTACATCAGATTTTTATAAATTCTTAGCATCACCATGATCATAGTTGCAAACCAAAATAAAATCCTTCCATGGACACATGGAACAGACTGAAGGATCTCAGAGGGAAGGGGGGACAGGAAGAGATTAACCAAAGAACTTATATGCATATATGCATAGCCCATGGACACAGACAATAGTGCAGTGAAGGCCTGGAGGGGGGGGAGGCTTGAGGGGGTAAATGAGGTGACATCTGTAATACTTTCAATAATAAAGATAAAATTTTAAAAAATCCTTCCATGGACAACTTCTTTATATAATTAAGGTAATTGTTAGCTAATAAATGGAGTATTTTTAATTATTTTAAAATGTTTCTATGTTAAATTATCAATTGTAAACCTGTATTTATTAAGTATAGATAATATTACTCATATGAATTTGTTTCAATATTAAAAAGAAAATTGAGGTTATACACAGAAAATACCTTAAATTCCTGTTTCACAGCTACAAACAAATCTGTAGCTACTAGTACATTCAGTGTAAACATCTTCTCTCTGGTCTTAGAGTATTTCTTCTCCTGGCTATTTCCACCTACTGTACTCATGATCCCATTTTATCTCTCTAAAGCTGGAAATTCTGACATTGGGTATTCTCTCTAATTTATGCATGTTCCCTCTTAATCTCACTTTGCCTACTTGCTCATTTCCTAATGCCCTATCAGTTGATCACACCCACTGTGGATTTCCAAATGTCCAATCCAAGGGGCTCTTTTCAGTTCTCAATTTACTTAATCTCTCCAAGGCATATTATAATGTTGACCTCACTATTTCCTTAAAATGCCACCCTTCCTTTGTTCCTATGATCCCACAGTCTTCTGGTCCTCCTACTACCTTTCAATGACTTATCTCCTTTGCAGGCCTTACTTCTTTCTGTTGTAACTTTTCTAAAAATCCTTACCCAAGGATATGTTTATTGATTTGAGGGAGAGAGGGAGAGAAACATCAATGTGAGAGAGAAACATTGATTGGTTGCTTCTCATATGTGCCCTGACTAGGAATTGAACCTGCAACCTTCTGGTATATGGGAAGATGCTCCAAACAACTGAGCCACCCAGCTAGGGGCTTCTTATAATTTTTTAAGTGACATAGGTAATATATGTTCACTAAAAAAAAAAAAAAGCTAAAGATGAACAGAGGGGAAAATATCAACTGCCACCTGCTGAGAACCCATTTGGGAAACTAGATTTTATGTCTGGGGCTTTGGGGAGCCATTGACATATTTTGAGTAGGGAAGTCCGTTGGTCCCAAAATTCCTTGCAGAAGTTATTCTAGTTTCAGAGTAGATGGGAACAGGGATAAAAGAAGAGTTAGGCAGCAGTTCAGAAAGAGACAACAAGGGCTTCCACTAAGGCCATAAGCACTGGAAATAGAGAGAAATGGGTGGATCTAAGAGATATTTGGAACTTAAAAACAATAGGACTTGGTGATATTTTTGGATGATAAGAACACAGAAGAGGGGAGAGAGAAGACACTTAAATGTCTAGGTTGGATGACTGGATAATAGAAGCAATCTGCTTATAGAGGAAAATGAGAGAGATTTTATTTGGGACTTATTGTCTTTGAACATCTTCGAAAATACAAAGTGGAGACATGATATATTTTTATGATATCACATATATATAGCTTGATAGATATATGAAGCCTTGAAGATACAGATATGAGGGCCATGGTTCATGAAATAATGCAAGAGGATGACATTTCTCTTTGAGGGTGTACAGAGTAACAAAAAAAGCGATAGGGCTGATGGACATGCCATTTTATCCTTTGGCCTCCATGATGGCCAAAGAAAGAGGATTCCATAAAGGAGTATTAAAGGGAAAATGTCCAAACAAATCAGGACAAATCTAAAGAAGTCAAGAGAAAAGTAACACAAGAACCAAAGTGCCCACTGGATTCATACCAAAGTGATTCCTGATATGCATGAAAATGATGTAAAGAAATTGAGGCAGCCAGTGAAGGCCACTCATTGAAAAAGTTTGGCCAAGAAGAGAAAATGGAGATGATAGCTGGAAGGGAAGAGAACTTTGGTGGTTTTCACTTTTGTCTCTTTGTTTTCTGTGTGAGCATGTTTAAATGCTAATTGGCACAAGCAGGATGGAAGGGGAGGCAGTGAAGGTACTGGAAGGAGTGGCCATAAGGAAGTGAGCATCCAGAGTAGATAAGGAGGTAGGTGAATACAGAGCGTGAGGCAAGGAACTGAATTTAGGCTGGAGGAGAGTCACTTCTTGTATAAGACAGATGGCAAAGAGGAAAGGATGGATACACTTGCGATGGAAATCTGTGAGTGTGATGACTGGGAGCTGGGTGATTTCCCTTTCTGTGATTTCTATTTTCCCCATCAAGTAGGAGGCAAAAATACATGCTGAGAGTGAGAGAACTAAAGTTGGGGGGTAGGTAATTTGAGGAGAGTAGAGAAGGTTTTAAATAGCTGCTGTGGAGAATGAAAGTTGAGAAAGACACCTAGATCCGTAGTCGGCAAACTGCGGCTCGCGAGCCACATGCGGCTCTTTGGCCCCTTGAGTGTGGCTCTTCCACAAAATACCACGGCCTGGGCGAGTCTATTTTGAAGAAGTGGCGTTAGAAGTTTAAGTAAAAAATTTGGCTCTCAAAAGAAATTTCAATCGTTGTACTGTTGATATTTGGCTCTGTTAACTAATGAGTTTGCTGACCACTGACCTAGATGGATTGTTGGGCAGAATTGGGAGCCAGTAGAGATGTCAGATTGTGAACATGTGTGCCTTTGCATTCATTTGTGAGCATGATTCAGAAGTCCAATTGAGGTCCTAGATTTCAATTTGTAATATTAGTATGACAGAAAAATAGGGAGAGGAGAGCTAAACCTAGTGACCTAACACAGTTGACATGGTAGACCATAGAGTATAAGCAAGGAGGGTGTAAATAGTATAGATAAGTACCTCCCAGTTCTCGATCTCATTCCGTCTCTTTCAGAGCATGGAATTTCTTGTTTTTAATTGAACTATAATTGACATGTAACATTATATTCTTTTCAGATATAGAACATTATGATTGGATATTTGTATATATTGTGAGATAATCACCACAATAGGCCTAGTTAACATCCTGGAATTTCTGATAGAGGGCTATTAGAGGCAGAGATGAAACAGTATTAATAACTGTAACCATGAGAATGATTGACTAATTAATGTGGAGTAGAGGTAAAGATTGACAGAATTGAGGAGGCCAAGGTCTGAGGCTGAGGGAGGAAAGGTAACTGTCTGAGTCAAACTGCTTTTTGTTGTGTATTTTTATAGGAGATGTCATTTTAAGTCACAGTTTTATTCACATTACCAAAAAGTATTCAGTAGCTCAGATGTTAGCTAAGGCTGCCGTTCCTCTTATCATATAGGAAATATTGGCTGAACCCCCTCCCCTCTGCTTTCCATGCCCTAGGCAAAGTCTAATTGCGGGGAATTCTATACATCATCACAGTCATCTCCAGCTTCTGATCATTTGCTTCGGGTTATATATTGTTTTGCTCTTGTAAGCATGTTGTTCTTATCTTGCATGGAGCTGGCCTAAATTTGGAATTCAACCCTTTTTTCTTCCCCTCCCTTCTAACTTCTACCTCTGTGAAAACAACAATCAAACAAAACCAAAACAAGAACATTCTTATAAGGTCATTGTGTTAAAAAAAATAAATAAGAAGGTTGGAGTGATGGAAAGGAATATACATTACAGCAATGGCAACAACTTTCAGGTCACGTACTACATTTGTCAGTTCTTAGAAAGTGCCATGTTGATTCTGAACAAGGCTTTCATTTTCCCAGTGAATCACTTAGCAGTCTTTTCTCTTCTCTGCCTTTTCTCCTTAAAAAGAAAGATTATCCTAAATTCCCAATCTGAGTGACTTAGTTTTCTCCAGGCTGTACCTTCAATATCAGCTTCAGCTCTTTTTGCATGTAAAAAAATTGGCCTAATCATTAAATTCAGGCAAGAGATGATAGTGAATCAGATCACAGCAGTGGAGGCTATGAGAAGAGGTCAGATTCTGGATACATTTTGAAGGCAGAGCCAACAGGTTTTGTTCATGGCTTGGATAAGGGCTATGAGAGAAAGAGAAGTCAAGGATACTGAAAAGTTTTTGGCCCAAGAACTGGAAAGATGAGTTGACCTTAGCTGAGATAGGGAGCCTGTGGAAAAAGAAGGTTTTGCATGGGAGGATAAGGAGTTCAGCTTTGTCCATGTGAAATTTTAGGTGCATTTTTATATCTAAGTAGAGATGTCAAGCAGGCAGTCAAATAGTCTGAGTTCAGTTCAGAGCTGGAAAAATATTTTGGACGAGTCACAAATAAATCTACCCAATTCCACTCTGTTTGTCACTTGATAGGTTCAGTGACTTAAAGTGAAATGATATGTCACAAACCAACTTTAATTGGTTAGACAATAGTTAAGTTCCTACAGCATCTCATCAACATTTTAACAAAATGACATTATTAAAAGACCTGCCGGATAAGACATGGACTGCATAATGATAAAGTTGCTGACTACTCTATTTCCTAGACCATTTTACCCCACAGAAGTGTTCTTTGACCTGCTACTAAGAACCAGAGGAAAGTCTTAGTAAAACCCAAAGCAGAAGACATAAAGCAGTCTGTTCCTGATACTGTGTTTCTACAGGACCTGCAGTACCCAGTGCATATCACTGCCTGCCAGAGGCCCAGCCTGCTGTGAGCCCTGTCTTGGGGCTCACTCATTTCTCCAGAAGGGCCTCCTGGAACATAACACAAAAGCAGGACTTGATAGGGGCTCAGAGACCCAGTCCTGCAGAGCTTCCCCTCAGGCCTCTTGGCATTCTTTATTCAGAGGTGCCCATCCACATGACCCCCAGCCTCCACTGAGTAGCAGCAACATGACTTTTTCATGAGAAGGTCAATCATGACAGTTAATCATGACACATTTTGGCACTTGGCACTTGTTGCAGGCATCAGGTTTAGTGTACAGTGCCTGAAGTGTGTGTTTTACTTGCCTAATAATGGCTAACAACTGGAAAGCAGTTACTGTGTGCCAGGCCTCATTCTGAGAACTTTAAAATATAGTAAGTTTAAAAGCAACCTGAAGCCATTCCAACTGATACTATGAGCTTCTGCCCAGGGCATGCAGAGACTTCCTGCTTCCTTTTCCTCTAATGTAGAGTCAATTGCAGAGCCCCTTAATCTTTCCATCCAGCCAGTAATCAAGTCATTCTCCATTTCTAGCATTCTTTAGAAGAAGGTTGTTAGAGCTCTGTTATATATCCTATTGATACCACCCAGTACTCTAGACCCAACACTCCAATATGTGTGGGACTGTGTGGGGTGGGGTGGGGGGGGGGGGGGGGGCGGAGAGAAGCTCTCTAGTGGAAGGCTCATGAAAAGACAACATGGACGAAAGACAAGAGGATAAACTTACTCAAGTGTGAGCTAACATCTGCACAGACCGGCATTCCGTGGAACAAGTAGAACCCCTTTCAAGCATTGCCGAGGTGGACCTAGGGCAGGCACTCCTGTCACCAGAGGCAGACACCACTGAAAGGCAAGCCCCTTGATTCACTTCAATGACCAATCAAAGGCTTTGCTCCAACCAGCAAATGTAAAATGTGCTGAGGCCCACAGCTCGAGTGAGCTGTCATATGAAATGAATTACCAAGGCTCCAAGTCAGGATGTGAAAGTAAAACTGCTTGTGTAGTTCCTACTGCCACAGCAGCCGAGCCCAGCTGTGGACAGCCGGGCAGCCACTGTGCAGGCAGACGGAGTCCAAGTGCATTCCTTGTTACCCGGCTGTGCACGAGTGCTGCAGCCACACCGCAGGGCCGTGCAAACTGGAAAACAGCAAATGCACTCAGAGTACGAATCATCTCCAAGGAACGCAAGATCTTTCTGGAAAACCCACTAAGTTCTCTGTGCAGGCACGTATTTCTGGCTCTAATTAAAACTCTTCTTTCTAGTCTGTATTCACCCAAACAATGTTGAGTCAAACCACAAGAAAATCTGTTATCACTCAAGTTGGTACATATTTCTCATATCACTGAAATATTACATAATATCACAAACTGTTAGATATAAAAGAAAGAATTGAATGCAGATAGCGATCCTCATGCTACCTTGGGTCTCACCTTCCAGGGGGCTCAATCAGGGATCACAGCGCATACTGAGGGCATGGGCCTGGAGATCAAAGCCTTTGACAGTGGAGGAAGTATTGAGTCAGTCCAACCCACAAACCACGCTTTGTGCCCCTCCCATGTCCTCATTCATGCCAACGTTGTAAAAAGTTATGTGTTTGAAGGATGGTTTAAAGTGCCCTATGCAATTAAGTTTTAAAGCAAGAGGGCTAGTTTTCCTCCAGTGTATATATGAAACTCCCAATAAATTTAAAGTCCTCGGGTGCACTTGGGGGAGAGGAAGGATTAAAAAAAGAAAGATTTTGAAAGGCACAAATATGTCAAAAAGTTAAACCGGAGGTGTTTTCCCCCTTATAATATTAAGAATGTATTAATAGTTGGAAAAAGTCTACAGATAAAAAAATATACCAAACAATGTGTATCAATTCCATAATCACGTGTTCCTAATTTGCATCTCACTTTCCTAAGAAAAGCACTCCTTTTCACCTTGCCTGGGTGTTAGTGATTTGAAACACGTGCTGCTCTTTACTTCCTGTTAGTTGCCTATCCAGTGCAGGATTCTGTACTAAGTTTCTGTTATGTGATGTGTGTATTTGTTTTAAAAGCACTCCTCTGAGAACTCTAGTTTGCTTGTGATGCTTTTAAGAAAAACAAAACCACATATTCCTTAGCCTAATCCTAAACCGAGACACATACTACATAGTACCTGTTGTTCAGATGGTGTTTTGGGAAAATGTTATGCTTTTATCCTATATAATAAAGAGGTAATATTCAAATTAACCCTCATGCCCTCACAAGATGGCTGCCTACAACCAGGCTGGCAGGGGGGTTAGTGAGAGATGACCAAATGACTGAACAGCAGGCTTTGTGGGGTGACCAGGCCAGTGGGGGGGGCCATGAGGGATGACCAGGCTGGTGGGGGGGGGGTAATTGGGGATGACCAGGCCAGCAGGAGAGGCAGTTGGGGGTGACCAGGACAGCAGGGGGGGGCAGTTAGGGGCAACCAGGCTGGCAGAGGGAGGCAGTAAGTGGTGACCAGGCAGGTGGGAGGGCAGTTGGGGGTTGCCAGGCTGGTGGGGGGCAGTTGGGGGCAATTAGGCTGGCAGGGGGGGCAGTGAGGGGCAACCAGGCCAATGGGGGGGCAGTTGGGGGCAACCAGGCTGGCAGGGGGTGCAGTTAGGGGTGACCAGGCCAGCAGAAGGGGGCAGTTGGGGGCAACCCGGCTGGCAGAGGGGGAAGTAAGGGGTGACCAGGCCAGTGGGGGGCTGGGGCAGTTAGGAGTGACCAGGCCACCAGGGAGGGGGCAGTGGGAGTGACCTGGCTGGCAGCAGGGGGCAGTTAGGGGGCGACCAGGCCGGCAGGGGGGGGCAGTTAGGGGCAATCAGACTGGCATGCAGAGGCAGTGAGGGGCAATCAGGCCGGCAGGGTGGGGCAGTTAGGGGTGACCAGGCAGGCAGGCAGGTCAGCGATTAGGAGCCAGCAGTCCAGGATTGTGAGAGGGATGTCCTAGGATCTGGCCTAAAATGGCAGTCAGACATCCCCCAAGGGGTCCCAGATTGGAGAAGGTGCAGGCTGGGCTAAGGGGACCCTCCCCCCGTGCACTAATTTTGTGCACTGGGCCTCTAGTTCAGTTTATAAAACAGCATTAGCTACCTAGCCTCTCAGTGTATAAAGAAGCAATAAGTAACATTCATTGACAACAAAATAAAATTCAGGAAAAACAATGAATTCAAGTAACAGCATAACCAGAGAGGGTCCTGGGAGTGCTTCTCAAATATAGAGCCATTCATACCCTGAACACACAAATATTCTATACTTCCAACACTGTATTAGTTGAGAATGTTCCTTGCTAGGGAAAATGGGCAGAGCAGGATAAATTAACCAGTAAAGATTAAATCATAGTGCCTGGAATGTAGTAAGTTTAGTTGCTAATAAAATAATTTCACGTTGTGCAAACATCAGGTAACCTGTGTGCCTAATGCTAATAAGTCACTTGAGGTACATTTAAGGAAGCAACTCTGACTTCCCACCACATGTACCATTCTATGCCCTACTTTTCTCCCTTTGCCTATTTTTTTTTTTAAATCTCCCTCTTGCCTATACTTTAGACCTTTAAAATACTAGACTGCTGGGCTCTACTGGTCAAGTTTTTAGGCTATAAACATTCATTCACTCACCACCATATAACATATAGAATAAAGGCTTATGGTTCATGCAAGAAATGTAGGCAAAATTACTTTCTCAAAGAGTAGTAGCACTTTTATTGCATTCAGGACTAGAAGTTAGATAATAGAAAATGTCATTTATAGATTAGAGTCATTAAAAGGGTCCTGCATTGCTTAAACATTGTATTCTAACATCAAGCATGTGAGTGCACAGTATATGCTCCCCTCAGCAACCCTTGTCTAGCTGCCTCCTGGAATAGCCAACATGCTGCAGGCTCTCTGTGCAACAACGAGAGGCCAAGAACAAGCCAAATGCTATGACTAGTACATTTCACACTCACACTTCATTGGTTTGTGTAACATGAAATTATGTAACTGGCATCGAGGGTTTAGGAATAAATGCAACTGACTTGGAAAGTCAGAGGGGATCCTTGAACAATAATCATATATGAAGGAGTATGGGCAAAATACAGGCATTTGGGCAGGCATCAGGCCAAGGGGCTGCTTTCTAAGGGAGCTGTGCAAGGTGGTGGTAGCAATCACTGATGCCAAGTGAAACCTGGGTCATTGGTACCCATTGAGGTCAACCAGAAATGAGGTGGGGCCTAGAGTAAATGCTGGCTGGCGCTAGACTGACCTCTGGGACAAAATTTCATCTTCCTCATTCTTCCAAAACTAACCAGGGCTGGGCTCTAGGGAGTAAATGCCAGAATCAGACTTCAGAACTGGTAAAATAATCACCATGATAATGAACACCATTTATGGAGCGCTTACTTTGTTCTGGGCCCTGGGTTTATGAGATTCGAATGCATAATCTGTATGGAGTCAAGCTATGTCATAGTCCTGTCATGACATGGAAATGCAGTCAGAGACACAAAAGCCCAGCAACCAAGTAGCAATTGAAAGTAATTTTAGTCCTAGTTTCACTCTCTTGAAAATAGAGAGCAAAACCACACACTGTTAATCTTTTTAAAAATCCTCCACCAACAGGAGAGAGGTAGGTTTTTAATAGAGAAGACCCAAGGCATAGTATGGAAATTGTTCGATTAGTGATAGTTTAAATGGTTGCCCTATTTGGGAAAGCCTACTTGGCTGTTGGTGATTGGTTGTCCTTAGGTTTCATTTTCTCAGATTAGCATGTGTTGACTCTAGTTTAGATTTTGGGTTGCTTACATAGCCTACCAAGGCACTAGAGCCACTTCATCTAATGGCCTCCTTGTTTAATTACATTAACAATGCAAAATTCACAAGGCATGAGGTTCCCTGAATGTCCCTGTTTCCCTCATGCAGAAGAGAATATTTCTCTTGTATCTCAGAAGAATAGTTATGTCTCATTTTTTCTCTCTAGAATTTTACCCCTTATTGGTGAACTTCACAATTTAGGAAGTTAATCTGGAAGCAGTATAAATGGATGACCAATTACAGGGGGGCAAGAAAGAATAGAAAGACAGTAAAAATCTGTGGTAAGCTTTCCAGAGGTGGTAAGTGGCAATGAGAATAGAGAGAAGCAATATAGAGAAATTCAGAGAAGTGAATGACTTTGAAAAGTGAATATGGTAATTTGTTTGATGGCGTGCTAAGAAGATAAGAGTGGGGGTTAAGTATGAGGCAGGGAGATTCTTGGCTTGAGAACCTAAGTAATGATACCTATTACTGATATGGGATTCAGGTTTAGAGAGAAAACATTTAAAACTTCATTTGGAATATGAAGTTTGAGATAACTGTGAGACTTCCAAGTAGAGATATCTAAGAAGCATTAAAAAGAAGCTTCTGGAGTGGAGATATAAATTTGAAAATTATTCCACCTGAATGGTATTCAAAGTCAGGTAGTGAAAGAAACCATCTAGGAAGAGAGAACAGAATGAAGACAGAAAAGGAATTTGTTCTAAGAAACTTTCAAGATTTATGGTTGGGAGAAAGATAAAGAGTCATCAATGAATTGTGGGAAGATGAGGACAAATGGAGACAGAGAAAACCAAGAGACTATGGTAATAAGAAGCAGAGACAATTTCAGAAAGGAGAAAGTCAATTATATTGAACCCTGTTAAGGGGCCAAATAAGAGAAGGACTCGAAAGTATCTATTGCTCTTTGCAACATGGAAGTTATTGATGACCTTCGAGAGGACTGTTTCAATGGAGAGGTGAAAGCAGAAGCAAACCTAGAGTGAGTTAAATGGAGCTTAAGACCAGAGACAGTTAGTTCAGACAACTTTCTAAAGAAATTTGACTATGAAGGGAAGAAAATGAGTCAAATGGTAGGTTCTTTTTGCAGGTGGTGGTGGAGGGTGTTGTTTTTTTAAGGTATGGAAACATGCTTTTAAATGATAATGGGAAGGAATCTGTAGAAGGGAGAGGTTAAAGAAAAAGTAATAAGAGATGGACTACTTGGTGGTAAAATGTCCCAAGGAGAAGGAGACTGGATGATACAAGTGGAGTAATGGACCTTGGATAGAAGGAAAGAGACATCAGGAAGTGGGTAGCGGGGAAGCTGGGTTAAGATGCAGTAGATTTGCAGATTTGGTTAAAGTAGTTCCTGTCTAAAGGCTTCTATCAAGTTTGTGAAGAATCCCTTAAAGTTTATCTGCTGAGAATGGGGACTATAAGGAGTAGATGAAGAAGATTTGAAGTAGGCATTGAAAAGAGTGGGGAAGTAACATATTAAAAAGAAACATATTTAGATTGCAGGGCAGTGGTGAGAATTCATTTGAGATTGGATTTGCCTTGTTGTATACATATTGCCTCCATTAGGGCTCAGCTATTAGTGAGGGCATTGGAAAGACAGAGTTGGTTATGGTTGTATTGGATGGATGTCAAGGAACTGGTAAGAGAATAATTGAGAAGATGTACTATGGAATCTAAACGGGTTGTAGAGGAAGTGAAGACGGGAGATGGTTAAAAACAAAACAAAAAACATATATAAGCCAATGGACTAGAGGTTATGATGAGAATAAGCAAGTAAGTTCAATGACCAAATCATAGGAGTAGAAATTGTGATTAGAGATTTTGAAGGTGAGGCTGTGGAGAGTGATGAAAAATAAGAACCAGGGTGTGACCCTAGAAGTGGGGGACTAGAATGTGGTAAAGATCATTGACAATGAGAAAGTCAAGGAACTGAGAAACCAGACATCCTCCCAGACCCCTTGATCAAGGTTTTCTCACACACAACCTTCTAAATGTTTTATATTTT
The DNA here is from genome assembly GCF_027574615.1 of Eptesicus fuscus. Lineage (NCBI taxonomy): Eukaryota > Metazoa > Chordata > Mammalia > Chiroptera > Vespertilionidae > Eptesicus > Eptesicus fuscus. Next base: position 95,513,167 of record NC_072477.1, read on the forward strand.
TCCTTTCTTATTTAAATTATTAATCCACCTGGAATTTATATTTGTGTATAATATGAGATTACCATTTTTATGTTCTTCTATTTGGATAACAAACTGTCCTCAGACAACTTGAATAGTTTAGTCTCTGAATACTCCTTGAATTCCTTCCTCCCATGCTATTCCTGATTCCTGTAGCTTGAAGTATTATAGCACCCTTCAGTCTCTCCTCTCTACATATTCTTTAAGTTGCCATAAAATATTTATTTCAAAAATATAAATTTGACCATGCCACTCTCTTAATTAAAGTGCTTAAAATTTTTTTCTGTGTTACATTTAGAATAAAAGCCAAACTCCTAATCTGGCCATATTTAAGCTGTTTCACAGTATTTCTCCTTACAGTATTTCTTTCCTTTCAAATCATCCTTATTTTCTAACATTATCCACACTTTTACTCAAATATTACTGTGTAGGTAATATATGACTCCATTAAATGTTAAATCTTCATCAGAACTACTAATTATGTTAACGAATGATATATTTTTAAAGTTCTAATTCATTTATTTGAAATTTATTGGACATCTACTATGCATTAGGCACTGTATGGTACTCTAAGTTTCAGAGTTTGCAATCTAAAGAAGAACAGAAAGCATAAATCCCGATATCTTTGAAGAATGGAAGAATTTAAGTGTAGCAACATACATTTGAGCCAACTGCTATGAGAGAGAAATGACATTTTGCTTGATGGAAGTCTATGGAAGCTTTGTCAAAAATTTAGGTCGTGAAAGATGGTTAAAATTTAGAAAATCAGAGAAGAAGATGAAAGTGCATTTTAGGTAGGGGGTAGCATCAGTCAAGGCAAGAGAAGTGGGGAAGTGTTACCTTGGAGTACAATATAGAGCAGGAGAAAGACAAATGACTAGAAGGGTAAACTGAGGCCAGAGTACAAAAATACTTTAAGGTTAATAGACTGGCCTGTAGCTAGCATTGGGAGTCAATGATAATCTCTATTAAGGGACTGGTATAATTAGGTTGTGACATGATCAGGTGGAATTGAATGCAGAGATTAAACCTAAGAGGATGCACTCATAGTCTAGGCATATGTTGGCTTCCTAGGAAGAGGGGAAGACAAAAATAATGCAAGAGAAATTTTAAAGTAGAATCCATAGCAGTTAGATGACCAAAGAAAAGAGAAACTAGTCTAGCTCAGCTCCAGAAAATAAAAAGGTAAGAATTTCATGAGAATTTCCTGCATCTGACTAAACATCATCTGTATTTGTATTAGCTCAAACAGACTTTCTTGTACCTCTTTTTTGGTGGCTTTAAAAATTATTTAATATTTAAAAGTATTTCATAACCTAACTTTGTCTTTAAATTAACAGTTTTATTCTTATTTTCCTTCTCCTCCTCCTTATGTGTGACAGCTTCTACTGCACATGGTTGGGTCCCCTGATCAGGACCTCCAGGAAGCTGCAGCTGGTTGCATATCTAACATCCGCAGGCTGGCTCTTGCTACAGAAAAGGCAAGATACACTTGAAATTTGAACAGACATTTCAAGCTATCAAATTTTACATGACACAGAACATATCACTCCCATGGCCAGGAAGCTGAAATTAGGAAACATTTATTAGCAGATCCTTTACAAGCAGACAAATGCCTGAATGAAAACATATGGATGAAAAATATGAAGGATGCTGTTCATGCAAAAACTGCATGGATATTTTTGTTCTATTCAATGTTTTAAGGATCTGCATGTAATGAAATATAAAGCCAATAAATTTTTTTGTAATTTTCCAGGAATCGAGAATATATGTATCCAGTATTTTTTTTTCCAGTAATGCTTTTGTATTTGTGAAAATTTTAATAAAAGATATGGTCTTCCAGTGTGCAGTGTTATAGTGGATGAGTTTTTAGAATTCCCTTTCTGTTAAACCTATCTAACAGTCTTGTCATTATGGTTTTGTCGTTTTGATCACTTGCAACCCATGGGAGAGTTCTGAAGAGATGTGCTGATTTCACAAACTGTTATTAAATAGAATTCAGAATTAAGCAGCTGGACTTGAGAGATCATCCCGAGGTCATTCCAACTTCCTCCTAAATCTATTAAACATCTGAAAAGATAATGTGTAACTGTCACTTGACCAGATCACGCAAATCACAAAAACATAAGCAATGCATGAGTTGTGTGTTTTTTAACTTTTGGGTTTACACAGCATAAACAATGATACATTTTATTTCCCTCACAGGATTCACCAACACTTTTATTGAAAGAATGAACTTGTGCTGGTGTCAGGATAATATTACTTCACATAAAATTGCTTTGAATTTCTGTATTTGTTTTCAGCACACAAAGTACTTTTTAAAAAGTGGCTACAAAGGATTAATAGCATTTTATCAGGTTATAGAAACATTAGAAGCCACTTAAAAGAATCACATATGTAACCTCAGTGTACTGAAATGTTTGGGAACTAACTGTGCAAGCATCACCAGGAAAATAACTTTGTATGCATCAGCTCTCTAAACAGACAGTCTAGGTTAATGCTTTAAAAAGCAGGCGGGGAGGTTTTATGGAAAAATATTAAGTACTGTGTATATTTGTCATAATTTGCAGATGATTAACTAAATTGAGCTAGATATAAATAATTTGTATGAAATGAAAAACCTGTACAAAATGAAATTACCAATGATAATTCCTATGATTAAAAAGCTAAGGAATTTCTGAGATTTTAAGGTTTTGTAAAACACCAATTCATCATCATTGGTTTTAAAAGGAGGTTATAAAAGAGAATAATAGAAACAAGGAAATGATATGAATACTAAGAATTAAACTTAATAGTGTAAATCCTTTAACTTTCAACAGTATATATTTCTAACATTAAAGTTACCATGTGGCTGTGTTTCACTAACATTAAAAATACATCTAGAGAGATCCAGGATGGCAGTGGAGTAGGTAGAAGTTACACTGACCTACTCCCAGGATCAAACTGGAATTACAGCTAATATAGAACAGTCAGCCTGAATAACCAACTGAAGACTAGCTAAAAAGAAGTCTCATAAGTGAGGATTTACAGAAGAAGCCACTTTGATACTGGCAGGGAATGGGAGACAGTGAAAGGTCTAGCCGCGTACCCACATGCAGTGCCTAAGAATCCAGAGGAATATCTCAGCTGTAAAGGCTCCCCCTTAGGAGTGTGGGGTCTCAACCCCATCCCTGGCTCCCAAGCCCAGAGGATCAGAGCCCAGCAGAGGAGACCACATAACAATCTGGCTGTGAAAATCAGCAGGGATTCTGCCCACCAAGGAGAGATGGGAGTCAGATGCCCTCTCAAGAGGCCAGCAAAAAAATTTCATTCAGAGCCACTTACCCTGAGCTCCAATGGAGGGAGGGTGGCTGGGAATAGAACAGTGTTGTCTGAGGAGAGACTAGGTTGTGCGGCTTAGAGAGAGAGCTGAAGAGACAGCCGTCAAGGTCCCTGTGCTGAGTCCCTCAGTTGCAGACACCATCTTTCTTGGGTCTAGCACTCCCTTCCATATGGTATCAGCCTGGGGAATGCAATAGCTCCACCCTTCCTACTCCCTGTCACCCTCCCCTATAGAGTTCACACCCTGTGGAAGAGTCAGCTGCCTGGGGTATAGAGATGCAGGCAAGCTCAGGGGGTATCAGAGACTGAGTTGTGTGGCTCTGGGGTGGAAGACATTCCCTACACCTTCCCATGAGCCTGACCAATGACAGCCCTTCATGAGAGATCTACTAGCCCCATCCTCCAGACTCCTAGGGGCCCCACCCTCTTGAGCTTAGGATTTCCACAAGGTTTGGGAAGAATCCAGGACAGACTTGAGTTCTGTGGCTCTAGGAATGGCCCATTTTTTTCTCACACATCTGACTGGCGCAGAGTCCTCCATCACATAGCCAAATCTTGGTCTATTTGGGCCTGATAAACACTTCTTGCCTCATCCTGATGACACCGTGAGGCTCCACTCCACCACAAAGGTCTGTGGACTTTTGTTGAGTGGCCTCAGACCCAACAGTGGCACCAAGTTTGAATCTGTATCAGTCTGGTGAACACCACTCGTTCCTACCTGGTGACTCACTGAAAACCTACTTTATACAACTCTAGTATTGTCAAAGGCTCTTTCAGTGACAGCTGAACAGGCAGCCAACAGGTGAAGAGGTAGCTGGCAGTGGATCTAAGGTGCCTTAAGGCCTTTGGCTGACCAACATCCAGGCTTGGTGCTGGTGGAAGCTGATCTTGGTGTAAAACTTGGTCCTTACCGTGCACTCCCAGCCTCAGCAGCGGTAGCTATATGTTGTGGATCACTTTGTAGCTCCAAACAGATTGCCCAGGATCAATCACAGGTAGAATCTGATATTGACCTGCACCAGAGTCCCAAGAGGCCCCAGAACCAACACACCTGGTGGCCAGCTTCAGAAAACATCAGAGCAGGATCCAATTAGCTTCACAAGTGGCATATCCAAAAGGAGATCTCAGCAGGCACAAGAATCAGCTAAGGCAAATTCTGCTTCATGTGGTCGATACCTGCACAGCAGTTCGTACATTGTGGTCAGGGTCAATCCTCACAGTCACCAGCCTCAGGGTCAGCCCCATGCACAGACAGGCCAAAAGCAATTCAGATTCAGCTACAACAGGAGGGCTCACATAACCCACACGAGGGACATCCCTGGAACAACCATCTCAGGTGATCAGGGAGACTGCATCACTGGGTCCCACAGGACACCTACTACATAAGGCTACCCTACCAAGATGGGAAGACATTATAGATCTACCTAATACACAGAAACAAACACAGAGGGGCAGTCAAAATGAGGAGACAAACATGCCCCAACTCAATGGGCAAAAACTAAAACCATTTCCCCTAAGAACAGGAACAAGACAGGGATGCACACTCTCACCACTCCTGTTCAATATAGTACTAGAAGTGCTAGCCATAGCAATCAGAAAAGAAGAAGAAATAAAAGGCATCCAAATTGGAAAAGAAGAAGTACATCTGTCATCATTTGCAGATGACATGATATTGTACATAGAAAACCCTAAAAACTCCATCAAAAAACTACTAGAACTAATAAATGAATTCGGCAATGTAGCAGGATACAAAATTAACACCCAAAAATCTATGGCTTTTTTATACACCAAGAAACTAAAAATACAAAACAAAACAAAAAAACAATTCCATTTACCGTTGCAACAAAAAAATTAAGATACCTATCAATAAATTTAACCAAGGAGGTAAAGGACCTATACTCAGAAAATTTCAGGATGCTGAAAAAGAGATAGAAAAAGACATAAACAAATGGAAGAATATATCGTGTTCATGGATTGGAAGATTCAACATCATTAAAATGTCCATACTACCCAAAGCAATCTATAGATTCAATGTAATCCCTATTAAAATACCAATGGCATATTTCACAGACCTAGAACAAACTCTCCAAAAATTCATCTGGAATAAAAAAGATCCCAAATAGCTCCACAGTCTTGAGAAAGAAGAACAAAGTTGGGGGGATCACAATACCAGATATAAAGCTATACTACAAAGCCACTGTTCTCAAAACTGCACAAGAACAGACATATAGATGAATGGAGCAGAACAGAGAACCCAGAGTTCAAGCCAAGTCATTATGCTCAATTAATATTTGACAAAGGAGGCAAGAATATACAATGGAATCAAGACAGTCTCTTCAATAAATGGTGTTGGGAAAATTGGACAGATTACATAGGGGAAAAAATGAAACCAGACCACCAACTTACACCATACACAAAAATAAACTCAAATGGATAAAGGACTTAAACTGAAGATGGGAAACCATAAAAATCCTAGAAGAACCCATAGGCACCAAAATAGCAAACATTTATCGTAGCAATATATTTACCGACACAACTCCTAGGGCAATGGAAACTAAGTAGAAAATAAACAAATGGGACTACATCAAAATAAAAAGCTTTTGCACACCAAAGGAAACCATCAACAAAACAACAAGAAAGCCCACTGCATGGGAGAACATATTTGCCAATGTTATCTTCGATAGGGGTTTAATCTCTAAAATTTATAGGGAACTCATACAACTTAACAAAAGGAAGATAAACAATCCAATCAAAAAATGAGCAAAGGATCTAAATAGACACTTTTCGAAAGAAGACATACAGAAGACTGAGAGACATATGAAAACATGCTCAAAGTCAGTAATCATCCAAGAGGTGCAAATCAAAACAACAATGAGGTATCATCTCATATCTATCAGATGGCTATCATCAACAAATCAACAAATGACAAGTGTTGGAGAGGATGCAGAGAAAAAGGAACCCTCATGCATTGCTGGTGGGAATGCAGACTGGTGCAGCCACTGTGCAAAACAGTATAGCGTTTCCTCAAAAAATTAAAAATGGAACTTCCATTTGTGGATGAGTGGATTAAAAAACTGTGGTACTTCTACACAATGGAATACTACACTGCTGTAAAAAAGAAGAATTCTTACCATTTGCAACAGCATGGATGGAACTGGAGAGCATTATGCTAAGCAAAATAAGCCAGTCAGAGAAAGATAAGTATCACATGATCTCACTCATTTATGGAATATAATGAACAACATAAACTGATGAACAAAAACAGAATCAGAGTCATAGAAGCATCGAATAGACTGTCCAACCTATGAGGGAAGGCGGGGGGGGGGGGGGGGTGAGGGGGTAAGAGATCAACTGAAGGACTTGTATGCATGCATATGAGCAAACCCAATGGACACAGACGGCGGGGGAGGAGGGTGGGGTGTGAGGGCACGTGCAGCGGGGGGGGGGGGGTGAGGGTGAGGGCAGGGGGCAGCTGGGGAAAATACAGGTTCTTATAAGTCAATGGGGGAAAAAAGGAGACTTACATAATACTTTAAACAAGAATTTAAATTAAAAAAACTAATAATAAATAAAAGTTTTTTTAAAAAAAGAAAAAAAAAAAAAGGAGAAATCTCCAGATAAATAAATAGCTAGAAGAAGCATGGGGATTGAACCAATGATTTGGAAGACAAGGTAGCAAAAAACACCCAATCAGAAAAGCAAAAAGAATAAAGTGTTTTAAAAAACAAGGATAGCCAAAACCGGTTTGGCTCAGTGGATAGAGCGTCGGTCTGCGGACTGAAGGGTCCCAGGTTCGATTCCGGTCAAGGGCATGTACCTTGGTTGCAGGCACATCCCCTATGGGGGGATGTGCAGGAGGCAGCTGGTTGATGTTTCTCTCTCATCGATGTTTCTAGCTTCCTATCCCTCTCCCTTCCACTCTGTAAAAAATCAATAAAATATTTTTTTTTTAAAAAAAACAAGGATAGTTTGACTACCGTGTGTTCTGGGCCACCAGTGTGTGGACATTTTGTCCTTGCTGGTGGTGGCAGTCTTGATTTCTGGTAGCAGCGTGGAGTTCATGACTGTGGCCTCTGGGCTGGAATGAACCACGCACTTGGTAGAGTCAGGGGAGCTGAGCCAGAGCAATGGCCAGTACAATGGTCGCATTTAGATTGACCATTGTTGCTGCAGGATTTGCAGGCTGTTGTTTTGCAAGCCATGAAGCATGTGGAGCCTCAAGTCAAACAAGTTTTTCAAAGTCTACCAAAATCTGTAAGACTTCCTAAACATTTTTGCTAATTCTTTGCTGCCTGTATATGAAGTTTAGAACTACATTTGAAGAGGGCCTTCAGTGGCGGCTATTACAGAGATGGGTTCAAACCCAAAATGACAAAACAAAAAGCAGCATTAATACAAGGTGTAAGCCATATTGCCAATAAAGGAATAATAAGAGATGCTCATTAATGAATTATGCTTTTAAAGCACCCAGGCAGGGGAGGATCTCCTTATATAGCTGCCAAAATCAATACAGCTAAAAGATTTACTAGAAGGTCAAGCTAAAAAATGAAGTAAATGTATGATGAATTTTAAGTTCTTGTTAGTTATGTATATGAGAACCAACTTTTTATAATAAAATTAGTGGCCCAGTGCATGAAATTTGTGCACAAGGGGGGGGGGGCGTCCCTCAGCCTGGCCTGCACCCTCTCCAATCTGGGATCCCACTCATAATCCAGAACCACTGGCTCCTAAGTGCTCACCTGCCTGCATGATGCCCCTAACTGCTCTCCTGCCTGCCTGATGGCCCTAACTGCTCTCCCCTCCTTGTCTGATCCCCCTAACTGCCTATCTACTCTCCCCTCCTTGTCTGATCCCCCTAACTGCCTATCTGCTCTCCCCTCCTTGTCTGATCCCCCTAACTGCCTATCTGCTCTCCCCTCCTGGCCTCAATCCCCTAACTGCCTATGTGCTCTCCCTTCCTCTCTGTGCCTTCAGACTCGAGCGCAGGAGTGCTGAGAGCTCTCTGCCAAGGCCCCGCTCCCATCCTGATGCCCTCCTCTGGGCCGGGTGGCGCCGCGGGCCTGCATGCTCTTCAGCTGGGGGCGCCGCTGCGGCCTGTCCTGATGCCCACCCTCCAGGCCGGGCGGCACCCCAGGCCTGTGCGTGCTTCTGCAGGGGTGGGGGGATGGAGGGGTGGGGGGGTGGGGGCGGCTGCCCCCTGTGGCAGCCTCATGTCCCAGTGGTGGAAATCCCCACCCACCAGCTCCTGTGCGCATGCAGCCTGGTCGTGACTGTGACAGTTAGGACCAATGAGCATATTACCTCTTTATTATATAGACTAGCTTTCCCGTTGCAGGAAAAATCCTGCAATAGGATTTCCTGCTGCACTCTACCCCGCCTCCGTTCCTCCCTTGTCACCCACCCCGCCTTCTCCTCCAGCCCGCCCGCCCGCATTTCCGTTCGCCCCCGGCCCCGCCTCCGCCCCGCCCTTGTCGCCTGCCTCACCTTCTCTTCCAGCCCACCCGCGTTTCCATTCGCCCCCGGCCCCGCCTCCGCTCCGCCCTTGTCGCCCGCCCCGCCTTCTCCTCCAGCCCGCCTGCTTTTCCGTTCGCCCCCAGCCCTGACTTCGCTCCTCCCTTCTCCTCCCCTCCCCCCTTTCGACGCTGTCTTGATATGTAAATTAGCCGCCATATTTGTTGGGGTAATTTGCATACTCATCCTGATTGGTTGGTGGGCGTGGCTTGGCTGGTGGGCGTGGCTTAGGTGTAGCAAAGGTGCGGTCAATTTGCATATTTGTCTATTATTAGATTAGATGTCCTGAAGCTACACATTTAAAAAATGATTTAGGGAGGAAAAGATGGCGGCGGAGGTGAAAGGCTGATCTGTTGCCTCGCATGGCAGTTTCGGAAATACAACTGAAACATGGACTGGTGAGGGTGGCGACTGCTGCTCGCGTCTCCCCAGACCGGGCGGCTGCTCCTCTCAGTCAGCACCGCAGCCGGGGCCATGGGCTCGTGGGCGCCGCGGCAGCTGCTGTGGCGGCGGCCGCGGACTCGGCGCAGCGGCTCTCGGTGAAGGAAGAGACCATCTTTCTGCAGGAGGGGCTCATCTGCGCCACCGACCTGGCCGAGCTGCGCAGTGAGATCCTCGGGGCCCCGGAGGCCGCCAACACCGATTTGGAGGATTCTTAGGAGTTCCCATCTTACATTCAAGTCCTCTAGCCATTTTGACAGAGGAGAACCAAGAAGGTGGCAAAGTTAAACAAAGGAACTGCGAACTGCGCCGCACACAGCAATTTCAGGGGCACGACGAGGACAGGAGAGATGGCTGAATGGTAGATTTACAGCTAAGAGGGAAGAGGAAACCAGCGAAATCGGAGGGGATGAGGTGCGGAGGCGCGTTGGTCGGGCTGGCGGTGGGGGAAGGGAGCTTTTGTTCCAAACCTAGGGGAGATTAGCTCTCCATCACCCTGAAATCCAGCTTCTGGGGACACGCGGGAGACCCAGACGCCTGCGGGGAGAGGCGGGACTCTTGCGGAGGTGCGCCCAGCAATCAGTGTTTGCTGCGCTGGAGTGCGGAACGAGGGGACTTAGAAACGTGGAAGGCAGAAGGAGCAGACTCGCAGCCATTTCGGCTCGCCGCACCATGGCCTGTTGGCGCCCTGAGACCCCGCCCCGCCCTGGGACCCGCCCCGCCCTGGGACCCGCCCCGCACGTTTTGAAGACCCGCCCCGCAAGTCTTGAAGGCGCACCTGCGCTCCAAGCAACGGCTTATGCATGTGGGTGGTCTGCCCTCTGGCAGCGGACCAGATGAACTGCTGTTCTAGTCGGACTGCTCCAGGGCCACTCAGACAGGAGGAGGAAACTACAGTTTTTGCTGTAATCCCTGCTGAGTGCCTAAGGCAGTAGCTGATCTACACCCCATTGGAGACCCAGAAATGAGGGCATCTAGTGGTCTGTGGGAGATGACACCAGATTTCAACCACGCGCATAAGGGACACATTCAGTGAGCGCCAAAGCCTTGCTGCACCAAGACCCGGCCCATAAACGTGTCTCCTGCACAGCAACTCTTCCTTTATAGACAAAGAGAGCCCTCCCAGTGACACCAACAACAATCAAGACTTAACTATACAAAGGAGGACCAAGATGGAGGCATAGGGCGGAAGCCTGATTGTTGCCTACCACAACAACTTTGAGACTACGACAGGAGAGCAGAGCAGACACCATCCAAGACCACCATAGGGCTGGCTGAGTGGATGCTCTACAACTAGAATAAAAGAGGGGTATGCGGGATGATGCTGATGCAGGTGACCCAAAGACCACACTTTAAGAACTACGGCTCAGGCGACACAATGGCGGCCTGGAACGTACTCAGCGCAGTTCCCCCGGCGGTCTCCGGCTGAGGGGACGGCTCCACTGGCTGCCGAGCACGGACAGACGAGCCCCTATGAGACATGGGGTGGGAGACTCCGCGCTTGCTGACCTCCGAGTCCTTCAAGAATCTCAATGCCCCGGAAGCGGCCAGGTGCGCAAGCTCGGCGACCGGCCACCGCTGCGGACCCAAGGGCCGACGCAGCGACGCCGGACCGGCCCGCCGCCATGCACCGGGCGCACCGGAGCTTCGCCGAGCCGCCGCCCGACGAGTTCTGCAGCAGCCGTCCTGGAGCTCTGGCAGGATGGCCAGGGGAATTGCTGAGGGGGGGTTGACCGGCAGGAATTGGGATCGGGAGGACGGGGCCCCGCTGGGACCCGGGTGCGGGCGGGGTTGCGCGCCTCTGGGCTCGGGTGTGGTCACACGCCTCTGGGTATAGGTGAGGCCTCACGTCCCTGGGTCTGGGTGAGGCCACGTGCCCCTGGGTCCAGGTGAGGCTGGATTCCGGGTCCGGGTGAGGCCATGTGCCCCTGGACCCGGATGACGCTGGGTCCCGTGCCCGGGTGAGGCCAAGCGCCCCTGGGTCTGGGAGAGGCCAAGCGCCCCTGGGTCCGGGCGAGACCATGTGTCCCTGGATCCGGGTGAGGCCTCGTGCACCTAGGCTCGGGTGAGGCCACGTGCCCCTGGGTCTGGGAGAGGCCAAGCGCCACTGGGTCCGGGTGAGACCATGTGTCCCTGGATCCGGGTGAGGCCTCGTGCACCTAGGCCCGGGTGAGGCCACGTGCCCCTGGGTCTGGGAGAGGCCAAGCGTCCCTGGGTCCGGGTGAGACCATGTGTCCCTGGATCCGGGTGAGGCCTCGTACACCTAGGCTCGGGTGAGGCCACGTGCCCCTGGGTCTGGGAGAGGCCAAGCGCCACTGGGTCCGGGTGAGACCATGTGTCCCTGGATCCGGGTGAGGCCTCGTACACCTAGGTCCAGGTGAGGCCACGTGCCCCTGGGTCTGGGAGAGGCCACGCACCCCTGGGTCCGGGCGAGACCATGTGTCCCTGGATCCGGGTGAGGCCTCGTGCACCTAGGCCCGGGTGAGGCCACGTGCCCCTGGGTCTGGGAGAGGCCAAGCGTCCCTGGGTCCGGGTGAGACCATGTGTCCCTGGATCCGGGTGAGGCCTCGTGCACCTAGGCCCGGGTGAGGCCACGTGCCCCTGGGTCTGGGAGAGGCCAAGCGTCCCTGGGTCCGGGTGAGACCATGTGTCCCTGGATCCGGGTGAGGCCTCATGCACCTAGGCCCGGGTGAGGCCACGTGCCCCTTGGTCTGGGGGAGGCCAAGCGCGCCTGGGTCCGGGTGAGACCATGTGTCCCTGGATCCGGGTGAGGCCTCGTGCACCTAGGTCCAGGTGAGGCCACGTGCCCCTGGGTCTGAGAGAGGCCACGCACCCCTGGGTCCGGGCGAGACCATGTGTCCCTGGATCCGGGTGAGGCCTCGCGCGCCTGGCCCGGGTGAGGCCACGTGCCCCTGGGTCTGGGAGAGGTCACGCGCCCCCGGGTCCGGGTGAGGCCATGTGCCCCTGGGTCCGGGTGAGGCCTTGCGCCCCTGGGTACGGGTGAAGCCGGATCCTGGGTCCGGGTGAGGCCGTGTGCCCCTGGATCCATCCGGGTGAGGCTGGGTCCCGGGCCCGGGTGAGGCCACGTGCCCCTTAGTCCGGGTGAAGCCGTGCCCCTGGGTCCGGCCGAGACCAAACCAGAGGGAGTCGGACCTCCGTTACCACCATTTGTCCACCATCCAGAGCTGAGGGGTCAGTGCTGACATGTACACATAAGGAACTGGTGGACATTGAAATTGGGTCTCAAAAGAACTGTTGGTCCAGAAAGAAACTCACTACAGACTGATGCATTTGCCTGTCAGCATAACTATTATTGCTCGTCTCACATTCAGTTCTCATAAGTATATATCTAGTGACATATGATCTCGCTCATCTAGGGGAAATGATGAACAACATAGACTGAGGAACAAGAACAGAACCAGAAGCAAGGAGGCATCGATCGGACTATCGGGCCTCAGAGGGAGCATAGGGGAGGGTGGGGGGAGGGGGAGAGTTCAACCAAAGGACTTGTGTGCATGCATATGAGCCTATCCAATGGTTAACTTCAACAGGGGGTTGGGGCATGCGTGGGGAGGGGGGTGGGATGGGAATGGGGGGATGAGGACAAATATGTGACACCTTAATCAATAAAGAAATTAAAAAAAAAGAAATATTGCTGAACAAACATAAAAAAAAATAAAATAAAATAAAATAAAAATAAATAAAAAATGATTTAGCATGAACTAAGTCAAAGCCTTGGTATACATTTCTTATTTACATTTGAGGATTTTAAATCAAATTATAGAATATTTGTAGATTGTTGCTTAATAATTATGGATACATACCATTTGAATAGAAATATTGTTCATTACTCATTTAGTAAATAATTTGGTACTTACTTCAAGGCAAAGTGAACATGAAAGTCTCTGCTCTCAAGGAACCCAAATTTGATGAGACCCATAAACTAGTAATTAAAATACAATATGATAGATGGAATTAGTACATCATACATATTGTGATGGAATTAGTACAGGTTGTTATAGTATACTCATCTCATTAGGAGGAAAGACTGTCAAGGTACAGAGAGCTGGCTCAGCTGCTTGGAACTGAATTTAAAAGTCAGTTTAGTCACAACTTGGACTAAAAAATTGATGATGTTATATATCATATCACTGTCAGAATTCAGATTCCATACATTAAAAACTTGATAAAAGATGAGAATATGTCATTTCTAATCATGAAAATATTTACAGTATATTCAGCTAGCCCTTTTAAAAAACTGACCATTTGTAAAACTTATTTTTTACATAATCAAAAATTTTGCATTTGTTATGACCAAGCTTAAACATAATTAGCTAAACTGAAATGCCCTGTTATCAAAATACTTAGCTTGGACTCTGAGAATTTGCACAGTGATATATTTAAATGACATTTGAGGGCAAATGGCTAACTATTGGTCTAACAAATGTAAGGATCTTAACCAAAGGACTTATATAAAACACCCAAGGGAGATAGCTAGCCAGTAGTACTTATGTTTAGCTTTAAAATGATAATGTCTGCTACCTGCCACCTAAATTTTATTAAGTCATCTTAAAGTTCTTAATAATGGAGAACAGACTTTCAAGATAAAAATAACAGAGGTAATTATATTTAGTGTTGGAATGTGTTTAGGGGTGTTCAAAGGTGGGGTATATCTGCTTTGTGTTTATTTTCCATCTTGTTTAAAATCTGATCAAATGTATTTGTTATGTTTTAAGAGTATGAAGAGGCATCCATGGCTTTTGTGTAGGATAAGTCTTTTTAGTTATTTCCAGGGGGAAAGGGTATTAAGGTACAGTTGATTTGTTATTTGAAGTAGTTATGTTCTAGAAAGTAGCTGAAAATACTGAACCACTGTTCCTAGGGAAAATACAGGTTCCTATAAGCCTCTGGTCACATCACATTTTTGTCAGCCAGTCAATATAAAACCTTGTTTTATGTGTGTTTGTTTAATTAGAAAAAGAAAATAAAACAAGGATAGTTTAAGGGACCTTTGGGATAATATGAAGTATAATAACATCTGCATCATAGAGATAACAGAAGGAGAAGAGAGACATCAAAGGATCAAGAGTGTATTTGAGGCGGGTCGGAGCAGCTTGGGCAGCGGCAGTGGCCAGGCAGCCCAGGTTCACCGAGCCACTAGGCGCGCCCAGCACGCGCCCAAGAGGAAGTTCAGCTCTGCGGAGGGGGCGGCCAAGGAGGAGCAGAAGAGGAGGTCGGCCAGGTTGTCAGCCAAACCTGCTCCTGCGAAAGTGGAAACAAGTGGAAACGAAGCCCAAATAGGCGGCAGGAAAGGATAAGTCTGCAGACAAAAAAGTGCAAACAAAAAGGAAAAGGGGAGCAAAGGGAAAGCAGGCCGATGTGGCTGACCAGGAACCTAAAGAAGATCTACCTCCGGAAAACAGAGAAACTAAAAACGAGGAGAGTCCAACCTCAGATGAAGCAGGAGAAAAAGAAGCCAAGTCTGATTAATGTCCTATACCATGTCTTATCAGTGGTCCCTGTCTCCCTTCTTGTACAATCCAGAGGAATACTTTTATCAACTATTTTGTAAATGCAAGTTTTTTAGTAGCTCTAGAGACATTTTTAAGAAGGAGGGAATTCCACCTCATCCCATTTTTTAAAGTGTAAATGCTTTTTTTAAAGAGGTGAAATCATTTGCTGGTTGTTTACTTTTTGGTGCAACCAGAAAATAGTGGGATATTGAATATGGGAGATTTTGATTGTCTTGGGTGTCAGCTTAACATTCCATAGATGGGGGTAGTTTTTATATCCTATAATACAAAGCATTCTCAATGTCAATTTGGAGTCAGTCATGTGTTTGCTATGTCTTGAACATTTTAAATTACTTCTATTCACATGTATTTGGTAGAATTGTTTTCTAAAGAAAACCACTCCTTGATCTTGGCTCTCCCTGTCAGAATTCTGTGCATCTGTAACATCTTTGGTGTGGTAGTCCAGTTTTCCTAGTAACTTTGTCTATGTGCTGTGAAAGATGGAAAATTTGATTATGTAGTATATATGATATTAAATTGTGAATTAGTGGGACTTTGATGTAACAGCATATCAACATTTGAAGATATTGGTACTTGATACTCTATTAAGGAAAGTTAGCCTCTAAATTTTAAGCTGGAAAGTCATTGGAATAACTGTTTAGAAAAGAATCACAACTACATGACTTTACATTTTTGGTATGTATGTTAAGAATTTTGTACAAATTGAAATGTCTGTGTACTGATCCTCAAAACAATAAAATATGAATTATGAAATAATTATTTGAGGCACATGGGGGGAAAAAAATAGTGTGTTTGAAGAAATAATGACTGAAAACTTCCCTTTTCTGTTGAGGGAAAAAGACACACAAGTCTAGAAAGCACAGAGAGTCCCAAACAAGATGAACCCAAAAATGCACACACCAAGACATGTCATGATTAAAATGGCAAACGTTAAATAAATAAAAAGTATCTTAAAAGCAGCAAGAGAAAGTTATCTACAAGAGATTTCTCATTAGACTATCAGCTGATTTGCCAACAGAAACATTTTAGACCAGAAGGGATTTACATGAAATATTCAAAGTATTAAAAAGCAATGACCTACAACTAAGACTATTTTACCCAGCAAGGCTAACATTTAAAAAACTGAAGGAGCAGAAAAGAGCTTTCCAGGAAATAAAAAGCTAAAGGGGTCATTACCACAAACTAGTATTACAGGAAATGTTAAAAGGTCTTCATTAGGAGGAAGAAAGGAAAAAAAACCAAAACAAACAGGAACATAGTTATTAAAAATGGTAATAAATACATACCTATCAATAATCAACTTATATTGATAAATGGCTTAAATGTTCCAATCAAAAGACACTGAATAAGAAAACAAGACCCATATATATGCTGTCTACAAGAGACCCACCTCAGAACAAAAGATACACACAAAGTAAAAGTAAAGAGATGGAAAAGATATTTCATGCAAATGGAAATGAAAAAAAGATGGGGTAGCAACACTTATAACAGACAGAATAGACTTTAAAACAAAGGCTATAATAACAAAGGAGGATACCACATAATGAAAAAGGTATCAATCCAACAAGAGAATATAACCATTGTAAGAGTGTATGCACGCAACATAGAAACACCTAAATATATAAAGCAAATCTTGATGAACATAAAGGAAAGACTGACAGTAATACATAGTCATAGTCATAGTAGGGGATTTAACATTTATCCCACTTACATAAATGACTAGATCTTCCAGACAGTAAATCAGCAAGAAAACGCCATCCTTATATTCTTTTCAAGTGTACATGGAACATTTTCTAGAATAGACCACTTGTTAGGACATAAAACAGTCTCAATAAATTTCAGAAGATGGAAATCATATCAAACATCTTCTCTGACCACAATGGTATGAACCTATAAATCAGTTTCAAGAAAAAAAACCTGAAAAACATACTAACACATAGAGGCTAAATAACATATTACTAAACAATGAATGGGTTAGCAATGAAATAAAGAAATTAAAAGATACCTTGAGATAAATTAAAATGACAACACAGCATACCCAAATCTATGGTACACCACAAAAGCAGTCCTAAGAGAGCAATTTATAGCATAAAAGGCCTACCTTAAGAAACAAGAAATTTTTCAAATAAGCAATCTAACCTTAAATTAAAGGAACTAGAAAAAGAACAACGAAGTCCAAGTAAATAGAAGGAAGGAAATAATAAAGATCAAAATAGAAGTAAACAAAATAAAGTCTAAAAAAAAAACACGATACAAAAGATCAATGAAACGAAGAGCTGATTCTTTTAAATATAAACAATATTGATAAACCTTTAACCAGACTCATCAAGAAAAAAAAGAGAGAGGACCCAAATAAACAAAATCAGAAATGAAAGAGAGGTAACAACAGAAATACCAAGAATTATAAGAAGACTAGAGGCCCAGTGCATGAATTTGGGGCCGATAGGGACCATGGGAGGTTGGCTAGGGGAAGGGGCTGTGGGAGGTTGGCCAGCCAGGGGGAGGGGCCATGGCTGTGGGAGCACACTGACCACCAGGGGGCAGCTTCTGCATTGAGCATCTGCCTCCTGGTGGTCAGTGCATGTCATAGCAACCGCTCGACCCGTCCTATGGATATTATGAACAACTATATGCTGACAAACTGGACATTATGGAAGATTAGATAAGTTCCTAGAAACATAAAATCTTCCAAAACTGGATCAAGAAGAAACAGAAAATTTGAACAGACCAATTTTCACCAATGAAATTGAAGCTGTAATAAAAACAAAACAAAACCTCCAACAAGCAAAAGTTCTGGCCAGATGGCTTCACAGGTGAATTTACCCAATGTTAAAAAAATAATGAGCACCTATCCTCAAATGACTAACAAAATTCAAGAGGAGGGGAGGTTCCCAAGCTCATTTAATAAGGCCAGAATTATCCTAATTCCAAAACTAAAGACACAATGAAGAAAAAAAATATAGGCCAATATCCATGAAGAACATAGATGCAAAAATCCTCAAACAAAATATTAGCAAATAAATTCAGCAATATATTAAAAAGGTCATACATCCATCATGATCAAATGGGATTTATTTTTGGGATAGAAGGTTGGTACAATATCTGCAAGTCAATTAACATAATACACCATTTAAACAAAGTGAAGAATAAAAATTATATGATCATATCAATAGATGCAGAAAAACACTTGTATCTCAACATAATAAAAGCCATATGTGTCAAACCCAGAGCTAACATCATACTCAATGTGGAAAAGCTAGAAGAAACATTTCTCTTAAGATCAGGAACAAAACAAAGATGTCCACTTGCACCAAAACATAGTATTGTTGGGCAATATTTTTTTTGGGGGGGCGGGTGATAGCTTTTTCTATTTTGTATTGAAAACAGTAATGGAATCATTCAATATGTTTTTTTCAGAACTATGTAAATATGTCTGCAATATTAATACTTCCTTTTAGAACAGATATAAATTTTAAAAAGAGGGGTTTATTTAGAGAAACTGTTCTAATTGAAATTTTTTATGCTAAGCTAGTTAGATTATAATTGTTGAAAGAAAAACACTCACTGTAAAATAATGTCAACCAATGTAATGCCGTAATAAATTATTTTGTACACAAAAATAATGTACAAATCATGGATTATAACAACTATAGGAAATGAATAAATATATTATGATCATATTATTATTAAAGAATGATTACATAGTATCTTAAGATTTTTAAATATTCTTGGAATCAGTGGGTCCTGGGAGTGAAGGGAAGCAACAGGTAAAAAAACAGCAATGGCACAAAAGAACTGGATGGGTGGGAGGGAAGGGAAATTGTTCCTTTAGAAAATGCTTGATGGAAGCTTGTGGCCTCCATTTGTATGCTTAATGCACGCATAAAATGAAAGCAACACTGCCAATTTATTTATTTATTTATTTATTTATTTATTTATTTTTAATTAGGTACTTTTATTTCCTGTCAAAATTATTTAATCTAAACAATCATACATTTTCAGATGGGGAAACTGGCAGAATAATGGATAAAGGCATCGTACTGTCCCATTTGGGGTCACTTGATTTACATCAGTGTAATACAAATAATTTATATCACAATAGGTTCTGGTGACAGAAAACCTGGAATCAAATTCTGCCTTTATCTCTTACTAGCCACAGGTAAGTGACAATTTCCCTAACCTTAAGATTCCCCATCTGCTAAGGGGAATAAAAGTGTCATTCATTTTTTAATGTGCTATGACAATTAAAGGAAATAATATATATTAAGTGCTTATTTAAATTACATACACTGTTTTTTTCCTTGAGTGTATTTATTTTTAAACTTTTAATTATATATATATATATATAATTTTTTAAATTGTTGATAGTACTACAGATGTCTTCCATTTTCCATCCATTTACCCGCCTCCGTCCAGCCCCTACCAATCCCCCCAAGTCTTCATCCCCCTATTTTCTGTGTCCATGGGCTATGCTATATGTATACAAGTTCTTTGGTTTATCTCTTCTCATCCTCCCACTCCTAACATCGAAGTATGTCAGTCTGTTTTATGCCTCCATGCTTCGGGTCTTATTTTGTTGGTCAATTCATTTGATTCATTAGATTCCACAAATAAGTAACATCATGTGATATTTGTTTTTCTCAGATTGGCTTATTTCACTTAGCATAATAGTTCTCCAGGTCCTTCCATGCTGTCCCAAAGGGTAAGAGATCCCTCTTTTTTACAGCTGCAAAGTATTCCATTGTGTAAATGTTCTACAGTTTTGTTTTGTTTTTATCCATTCATCTATTGATGGGCACTTGGGCTGTTTCTAAATTTTAGCTATTGTAAATAACACTGCTATGAACATAGGGGTGCATATATTCTTTCTGATTGGTGTTTCTGGGTTTTTAGGATATATTCCCAGAAGTAGGATTGCTGGGTCAAATGGAAGTTCCCTTTTTAATTTTTTGAGGAAGCTCCATACTATTTTTCATAGTGGCTGCACAAGTCTGCATTCCCACCAGCAGTGAACTAGTGTTCCCTTTTCTCCACATTCTGCCAGCATTTGTTGTTTGTTAATTTTTTTTTTTTATGATAGCCATTCTGATAGGTGTGTGGTGATATCTCACTGTGGTTTTATTTGCATTTCTCTGATGATTAGTGACTTTGATCATTTTTTCATTTGTCTCTTGATTATATGTATGTCCTCTTTGGAGAAATGATTATTCAGGACATCAGCCTATTTTTAAATTGCATTTTCTTTCTTTTGTTAAGTTGTATGAGTTCCTTATATATTTTGGATATTAAACCTATAGCAGATGTATCATTGGCAAATATGTTCTCCCAAAGAGTGGACTCCCTTTTCATTTTGATGGTGGTTTCTTTTGCTGTGCAGAAGCTTTTTATTTTGATGTAGTCCCCTTTGTTTGTTTTCTCCTTAGTTTCCATTGTCTTAGGAGATGTATGCATAAACATATTGTTACTAGAGATGTATGAGATTTTGCTGCCTATGGTTTCTTCTAGGATTTTTATGGTTTCACGACTTACATTGAAGTCTTTTACTAGTATCCATTTTTAGTTTATTTTTTTGTACAATGTAAGTTGGTGGTCTAGTTTCATTTTTTTGCATGTAATCTGTCCAACTTTCCCAGCACCATTTATTGAAAAGACTCTCTTGACTCCATTGTATGCTCTTGCCTTCGTTGTCAAATATTAATTGACCATAATGGCTTGGGTCAATTTCTGGGTTCTCTGCTCTGTTCTTATACCAATAACAGGCTGTTTTGATTATGGTAGCTTTGTAATATAACTTGATATCTGGTACTGTGATTTCTACAACTTCGTTCTTCTTCCTCAAGATTGCTGTGGCTCTTCAGGACCCTTTTTGGTTCCATATATATTTTTGGAGAATTTGTTTTAGATTTATGAAATATGATATGGGTATTTTAATATGGATTACATTGAATCTGTAGATTGCTTTGGGTGGTACAGACATTTTAATGATGTTAATTCTACCAATCCATGAACACATTATATTCTTCCACTTGTTTATATCTTCCTCCATCTCTTTTTTCAAAGTCCTGTAGTTTATTGAATACAAGTCTTTTATCTCTTTGGTTAATTTTATTCCTAAGTATCTTAATATTTTTGTTGCAATGGTAAATGAGTTTGTTTAGTTTCTCTTTTAAGAATTCATTATTGGTGTATAAAAAAGCCATTGATTTCTGGAGGTTGATTTTGTATCCTACTACATTACCAAGTTCATTAATTAAATCTAATAGTTTTTGGGTGGAGTCTTTAGGGTTTTCTATTTGCAATATCATGTCAACTGAAAATAATGAGAGTTGATTTCCTCCTTTCCAATTTGGATGCCTTTTATTTCTTCTTCTTGTCTGATCACTGTGGCCAGGACTTCCAGTACTATCTATATATATATAAAAGCCTAAGCGACCATTACTACCAAACGACCAGAACAGCCAGAATGACCAATTGTCCAGTCCCTATGATGCGCACTGACCACCAGGGGGCAGAATATCAATGCAGGAGATGCCCCCTGGTGGTCAGTGTGCTCCCACAGCTAACCTCCTGTGGCCCCTTCCCCTGGCTGGCCAGCCTCCTTTGGCCCCCAGTGCTAAACCATTTGTAGAGACCTGTTTCTGGGTTGGAGTTTCATAGGTAGCAGAGCAGCTCCCTTGCTGTGATCTATTGAAGTCAGCCCTTGATACAAAGGTTTGTCTTGCTCCCATCCTCTTCCTTCCTCGGAGAAGGAAGGAAGATGGGGGGCATGCGGGGAGGTGAGGAACTGTGCAGTGGCATCAGCATCAGGTGTCTGTTCCTTCTGTGCCCAGCCCAATGACTGTCGCCTCCTCTCCTGACCCCACTGGGTCCTCGGGCCCAGACTGGGACAGGGAACTGAGTATGGGGAGCAGCGGATATGGCCCCTTTCCCAGGGGGCTGAGGGCTGGTTCCCTCCTTGGAGCCGGTGGCCAATATCCCGTGGTCCCTCCCCCTTGGCCATCCAACCTCCTGCGGTCCCCTCTGCCCCCCGTGCACGAATTCGTGCACTGGGTCTTTAGTGTTGAATAGCAGTGGTGAAAGCGGACATCCCTGTCTTGTCCTGGTTCTTTGAAAAGATAAACAAAATTGATGAACCCCTAGCCAGACTCATCAAGAAACAAAGAGAGAGGAGTCAAATAAATAAAATCAGAAACAAAAGCGATGAAGTAACAACTGACACCATGTTCTTAGGGGAAATGGTTTTAGTTTTTGCCAATTGAATATGATGTTCACTGTAGGTTTGTCACATATGAACTTTATTATGTTGAGATATGCTCCTCTATTCCCACATTGCTGAAAGTTTTAATCAAAAATGGGTGTTGGATTTTGTCGAATGCTTTTCCTGTGTCTATTGATATGATCATGTGATATTTGATATTTGTCTTTCAACTTGTTTATGTGATATATCACATTTATGGATTTGCAAATATTGTGCCAGTCTTGCATCCTATAACAAATGCCACTTGGTCATGTTGTATGATCTTTTTAATATATTGCTGAATCAGATTTGCTAAAGTTTGTGAAGGATTTTAGCATCTATTTCATAAGGGATACTGGTCTGTAATACTCTTTCTTTGTAGTGTCTTTATCTGGTTTTGGAATTAGGATAATGCTGGCCTCATAAAAAAAAAAAACTTGGAAGTGTTCCTTCCTCTTGGATTTTTTGGAATAGTTTGAGTATAGGTGTTAATTCTTCTTTGAATGTTTGGTAAAACTCCCCTGTGAGAGCCATCTGGACCTGGGCTTTTGTTTGTTGGGAGTTTTTTTTTTTGTTTTTTTTTTTAATACTGCTTCTATTTCCTGAGTTGTTATTGGCCTATTCAGGTTTTCTGATTCTTCCTGATTCAGTTTTGGGATATTGTATTTTCTAGGAATTTGTCCATTTTGTCAAGGTTTTTCAGCTTATTGGCATATAGTTGTTCATAGTATTTTCTCAAAATTCTTTGTATTTCTGCAGTGTCAGTTGTTACTTCATCGCTTTTGTTTCTGATTTTATTTATTTTGGTCCTCTCTCTTTGTTTCTTGATGAGTCTGGCTAGGGGTTCATCAATTTTGTTTATCTTTTCAAATAACCAGCTCTTGGTTTCATTGATTTTTTTGTATTGTTTTTATAGTCTCAATGTCATTTACTTCTGCTCTAATTTTTATTATTTCTTTCCTTCTACTTACTCTGGGCTTTTCTTGTTGTTCTCTTTCTAATCCTTTAAGTTACAGGGGTAAATTATTATTAATTTTTCTTTTGTGTGTGTGTGTATTTTTTTTGTTTGTTTGTTTTTTTGTTTTTTTAGGTAGGTCTGTTGTTCTGTGAACTTCCCTCTCAGAACTGCTTTTTCTGTTTCCCAGAGATTTGGGATTGTTTTGTGTTCATTTTCATTTGTTTCCAGCAAAATTTTTATTTCTTTATTTATCTCATTGATAACCCAATCATTGCTTAATAGCATGCTATTCAGCCTCCAAGTGTTTGAATTTCTTTATTGTTTTTATTGTAGTTGATTCCTAATATTATGCCATTGTGGTCTGAGAAGATGCTTGATATGATTTCAATCTTCTTAAACTTGTAGAGACTTGTTTTGTGACCTAACATGTGGTCTTATCTTTGTGACTGACTCAAGTGCCCTTGAGAAGAATGTATATTCAGCAGCTTTGGAGTGAAGTGTTCTATACATGTCAATTAAATCCATCTGATCCAGTGTGTCCTTTAGAGTCACTGTTTCCTTGTTAAGTTTTTAGCAGGGTGTTAAAATCCCCTACTATGACTATTGTTATAGATTTCTTCCTTAAAGTCCTCTAAAAGTTTTTTTGTTTGTTTGTTTTTGGGGTTTTTTTGTTTTGTTTTGTTTTGTTTTTTGTATATTTAGGTACTCCTATATTGGTTGCATATTATGTTTACCAGGGTTATATCCTCTTGTTGGCTTGATCCATTTAGTATTATGTAGTGTCCTTTATTGTCTCTTGTGATGGCCTTCATTTTGAAGTCTATTTTTCAGAAATGAATATTGCTACCTCAACTTTTTTTGCATGGACAATTTGTTTTATTCCTTTACTATTACCCTATCTGTCTTTTGTTCTGAGGTGGATCTCTTGTAACAGCATGTGGTTGGGTCATGTTTTTGTATCCGTTCAGCTACCCTATGTCTTTTGATTGGAGTATTTAATGAATTTATATTTAAGGTTATTTTTGATAAGTACTTATTTATTGCCATTTTAATTCTGTATTGCTATGTTTCTTTCTCTCTTTATTTCTTCTTACTACAGCAGTCCCTTTAGCATTTCTTGCAATGCTGGCTTTGTAGTGATAAACTCCTTTAGCCTTTTTTTTTTTTTTTTTCTGGGAAGCTCTTTATTTTAATGATAGCCTTGTTGGATATAGTAATTTTGGTTTCAGATCCTTGCTTTTCATTACCTTGACTACTTTATGCCATTCCCTTCTGGCCTGTAGAGTTTTCTTATGAGAAATCAGTTGACAGCCTTATGGGAGCTCCTTTGTAGTTAACAAATTGCTTTTTTCTTGTTGCCTTTAAGATTCTCTCTTTGCCTTTAGTTTTTATAATTTTAATTATGATATGTTTGGACATGGGCCTGCTTGGGTTCTTCTTGCTTGGGACTCTCTATGCCTCTTGAATTTTTGTGACTTTTTCCTTCACCAGTTAGGGAAGTTTTCTGCCATTATTTCTAGACATTCTCTATCCCTTGCTCACTTTCTTCACCTTCTGCCACACCAATTATGCAAATATTGTTACATTTCATGTTGTCCCAGAGCTCCCTTAAGCTGTCCTCCTGTTTTTTAATTATTTTTCTTTTTGGTTCTCTGATTGAGTGATTTTTTTTTCTATCCTGTCTTCTAATTCACTGATCCAATCCTCAGCTTTCCCTAATATGCTGTGTATTCCTCCCAATGTTTTCTTTATTAGTACTATGCCATTCTTTATTTCCAACTCTTCTTTTTTCATAGTTACTATATCTTTTCTCATGCTGTTGAGCATTTTACCATCATTATTCTGAATTCTATATCAGATAAATTTCTTATCTCCATTTCATTTATCTTTTCTTCTGGATAATTCTCTTGTTCTTTCATTTGGGAATTGTTTTTTTTTTGTTTGTTTGTTTTTTGTATCCCTATTCTGGCTGCCTCTTTGGGTTTGTGACTATGTATTAGGTAGATATTCTATGCCTCCCAATTTCTAATGCAGAACAGTGTCAAATACTGTTTCTGACTAATTAGATCAGGCAAAGGCTCAAAGCTTCCAGAGACCTGCCTCTGCCTGCAGACTGATTGGATTCAGTCTTGAGTAGCTCTCAGGCAATCGTCCATAGGTGTGAGGAGAGGTTTTCCAACAGGGTGGGGTAAGTGCTTCTGCCTGGAGGCTAATTGTTATTCTCAGTCTCTTAATAGGCCTCAGAAACTCAACACCATGGAGCTAGGAGTTTTCCCATAGGGTAGATCAACTATCTTCCCCTCAGGCAAAACCCACCTGGATAGTAAATGTCTGCTTGAAAATATGTCCTCCACAGAATGAGGGGATGACTCAGCAAACCATGATGTCTGCCTTCTGAGATCTAACCCCAGAGCCCCCAACCCTGGCTTCGGCTAATACTGCTCCAGTCCACTCTACCCTCCCTCTGCTGGAGCACATGTGAGTGGCTACACACGAAATTTTGTGTATTGACCTTTTAAGAGGGTACCTGCATTTCCAGCTGTCACTCCCTGGCAGACAGCAACCCTGCTGCTTTTCACAGCCAGATGTTATATGGGCACCTTTCTTAGTTCTGGTGCTGTCAGCTGGGGGGCCCAGCTTGGAGATAAGACCCCAGAGTTCTCAATGGCAATCCCCCACAGCTGAGATATCGCTCCTGAAGTTTAGCTTCTGTCTGTGAGAACCAGGCCAACCCTTTCACACCTCCACACTTACTACAAATCTCTGTGTGGTCTCCTCTTTCAGAGCTTGGTTATCAGGGTTCTCTCCAGCTAGTCTTCAGTTGATTATTCAGGATCTTGGGATTTTCTTTTGTATTTTAATAGTAATTCCAGTTTGGATCTTGGACCTTCTCTGTGTAGCATCCACTTACTCCGCCACCATTTTTTACTTCTCAGATATCTCTTGTAGCAATATTTTTGCTGATATATCTCCTTAGACAAGAGAAACAAAGGGCAAAAATAAACAAATCGGAGTACATCAAACTAAAACACTTGTGCACAGCACAAGAAACCATCAACAAAATAAAATGGAACGCACTGATTGGGAGAATGTATTTGCCAATGATACATCTGATAAGGCCTTAATTCCAGACTGCAGTGGCTTTCAGGTGTGAGGCCAAAAGGACCTTCTAAACATTTGCATCAGGAATAGTGGTGTGGTCCTTCCACACTATCCAGGGCAGGGCTGAGTCTTTATTTTAAGAAGATGTCTCTTTGGAATAATGACAGAGAATAGTTGTCATGGCCACTGGCAATTTGCTAAGTAAGCATTCTGATGATCAGTTTGGTGACACAGGAGAGTATCTTTGAGTACTGTTGGAGTGTTTTAAACAATCTGACTTCTAACTGGGGATACCTTTCTAGCTAAGAAACCTGTAAATAGGAATCTGTAAAGTGAGTTATTTGCCACATTTTTATTTGTCTCAGCTGATCTTACTCATATTCCCTAATAAGCTGCTTATATAACACTGACAATAAACATAGGATCCTTAATCTTAAAAAAAAAAAAAAAAAAGCTGTGGTACAGAATGGAATATTATGTGGCCATAAAAAAAGAAGGAAATCTTACCTTTTGGGACAGCATGGATGGACCTGGAAATTATTATGCTAAGTGAAATAAGCCAGTCAGAGAAAGACAAATAACATACAATCTTAGTTACATGTAGAATCTAATGAATAAAATAAAATAATGAACAAAATAGAAACAGAAGTATGGATATATGGAGCAGACTGATAGTTGTCAGAGGTATGTGGGGAGGAGGGTACAGGATGAAAGAAGGTGAAGAGAATAGCCAAAGAGCATATATGTACTCCACCTAGACACTGACAACAGGGTGGTGATGGCCAGAGGAAAGTGGGGATAGGGACTAGGTGGAGATGGGCTAAAGGCGGGGGTGGGGGGAATGGGGACATTGGTAACAGTGTCAACAATTAAAATAAAGTAAAAAATTTTATCTTCCACCCTCTTTAGTTTGCCAGATTTCCTTTTAGAAATTCTTGCCACAATCATTCTGCCATTCCTAGTCAATGTTCTTTTGCTACTCTCAGGATAACTTGAGCTAAAAACAAGTTGTTTCTTTTTAAAACTTTTCTAGGTTCTGAAAGTGAATTGAAGGTTACATTTCTTAGGGGATAGCATTGAAAATCCAATTATTTTGATAGATTTTGCTGTTACCATTCTGTATCTCTAAGGCATTTACATGGAATTGAAAAACAACGATCCAAAATATTTAGAAAATTTATTTCCACTTAGATAAATGAGATTCTCAGTTGATGATAAACAGACAACCAAGAGCCCTGAGTAAATATTTTATTTTATTTATTTTTTTGTATTTACTGGGATTAGGTTAAAAAGATAAAGAAATTTTTGCAGTCCAAATAATTGAAGATTATTTAATCTCTTTCAATGGAAGACTTGAGGATGGAATAGGTTATATCCATGCCTATAATCAGTGAAAATAATAAGAAAACCCACTTATTTAAGAACCTCACACCCTCAGAGGTATTGATTGCCCCCCGCTCCCAAGCCCTATGTTCTTCTTATACTTATATGTAGAAAATGGAATTCTCTTCCTCGATGAGAATGGAGTAGAAAGGGAACCACATTTTATATACTGCTACTAAATGCAGGCTCGGTATTTAGGTACTGCCTGTGCATGATCTCATTTAAAATACAGAAGAATTGGTCAAATAGATAATCTCATGTAATAATAGGGTCTATCTAAATGGGCACAATTATACTGCAAGGACAATTTGGCAATTCACATCAAAAGCTTTATAATTTTGTGTGCCTTTTAGATTATGTCCAAACAAGAATGTTTGGAAAAATGTTAGGAAAATTTTTCGTTGACTTAATTACAGTTCAATTACACAATGAAACATGTTAAAGAATAATGGTTAATGATAGAAAACTATTCATAAGATGTTGTTAAATTGGAAAGCAGGTTCTGAAGTGTGAGTACATTTTTTAAAATTATGTACACATAGCTTGCCACAATGAAAGATGACCAAACTTATACACTCAAAATTACGATTGTTTCAACAAGTGATTACTTCTGAATGGTGGAATAAGAATGATTTTTCTTGTCTCTATGGCTCATCTGTGTTTTCTACTCTATGTCACAACGAACATGAATTACTTTTTAAAAATAAAAACGCTCCCAATTAATTTTACTTATTTATCATTTGGAAACTTCTAAGGCATACATTATTCCTTAATACTAACTTTAAAAGAGAGATCCTCAGTTTATAAATGGGATACACAACCAATACATAAAATAAACTAGTTTTTAAAAATATTTTATTGATTTTTTACAGAGAGGAAGGAAGAGGGAGAGTTAGAAACATCGATGAGAGAGAAACATTGATCAGCTGCCTCCTGCACAACCCCCACTGGGGATGTGCCCACAACCAAGGTACATGCCCTTGACCAGAATCGAACCTGGGACCCCTGAGTCCGCAGGCCGACGCTCTATCCACTGAGCCAAACCAGTTAGGGCTAAACTAGTTTTTTGACAAAATAAGAATCTTAGCTTCAACATCTAAAACACTATAAAATATTTTAATCTACAAAATATACATTTTTAATAGCTTTCAACTATAACTAATAATAGTACAGTTTAATTAAAACATACTGAAGTGGCCCATATGTAAATTCTGAACATTTCCTTATTTGGTTTTAATCAGTTATCAAATTCTATTTCAAGAAAGCATGGAAAGCAGACGAATGAAATAACTCAGAAGGTCATTGATAGATTGCTTCATACAAAATTGTTGTTTTGAAAAGAAAGAAATGATTTTAATCCATTCATTTATTTATTCTGTTTTAGGTACCTAATACACACAATATTGTGATTTACTGTCTCTATATATTTTGCCTGAATTGATTTAATAGAAATATACTCCCAACCAAAATGTGTCAACTAATAAGTAAATATAGTACAGTTTCATAGACTTCTGTTCTTCTTGAATGTATGGTATTTTTCTTCTTTGTGCTATTCCTTTATGTTCTAATTGTTATGTTAATTTCCCCTAATTACAGCAATTATTTTCCTTTTATCTCCCTGCATTCTAATTTCTGTTTCCAGCTTCTGCTCCCATTTTCTCTGACAAATGGCTGTTACATTTTCTGGTTCTTAAAAACGTTTTATGCTTTAATTTTTATAAATGCAAGATGTAAAGCTAGTATTTCCATATGTTCCTGATGCACAACTGTCATGGCTGACTTGGAATCATGTAAGAGATGGAATCCTTATTCTCCCAATTCATTATTTTCAATTCTTTTAAGGAAAAGTAATGTATTCTTTATTTGCATCTATCAAGACAAAAGAGAGCTTTCCTTTTGCCAGTTCATGCCACCCAGGTTTATTAGTTGATAAAAGACATCCTTTGCAAATTACATAATTGACCCACGATGTTCAGCATTACGATTTGTCATTGCAGTTTAGATTTATGTCCCAATTTATTTCTATGATTGAAAGGTATATTCGTGTCTATCAGTATGGCTCATAGAGGCTTGAAAAAACTGTAACTGGTTGGCTTGCTCATAAAGGAAGACTATATATCACAAAGGGAATACTAGTACAGACAAAAGATTGTGCATAGTTAATGCAAATCCTTTTTCACTATTGGAAAGAAAATTGACCTTTGTCAGTAGATTAGTTACATTAGCAATTAAAAACCTAAATGTCCCAAGGTCAGGCAAATAATGTATCTGAGTGAAAAGTGCTAGAATTTTTTTTAATAATATGATACAATTGCCAATTGACCTTTTTCCTCCATATTTGGAAACTGTGGAGAACTGTAGAGTACAAATTGCTACTCATCTCTTCCCATTTCCCCCTCTCCCCTTTCCCTCAGCTCCTGGTAACCACTGTTCTACTTTCTGTGTTTATGGATTTGACCACTCCAGGAACCTCATGTAAGAGGAATTATACAATATTTGTCCTTTTGTGACTGGTTTATTTTATTCAGCATAATGTGTTTAAGGTTCATCATGTTGTAGAATAGGTCAGAATTTCCTTCTGTTTTTATGGCTGAATAATATTCCATTGTATATACATACACCACTTTGTGTTTGTCCATTCATCCATTGATTTACACAGATTACTTCCATTTTTTGGCTGTTGAGAATAATGCTGCTATGAACATGGGTGTACAAATATCTGTTGAGAATAATGCTGCTATGAACATGGGTGTACAAATATCCATTTGAACCCCTGCTTTCAATTCGTTGGGGCATATACCCAAAAGTAGAATTTCCGGATTGGGTAGTTATTTTTAAAACTTATTCAAATCTATAATAAGAAAAGGTGGTTTGGGGCATCCTTACCAGCAGGATCAGTGGGCTGAAGATACCCACACACAGCGGCTCTCTAGAAGGGACTCTGTTAAGCATTTCAACAGTTTCACAGTCATGACTCATAGACAAAGAATCCCCTCAAGTTACTTCAGTCAGTTCAGTATATTTTTAATTCTGAATGAGCCAACTTCTCCCAGTGTGTGATTCAGTGACTGCAAATTAGGCATTTCAGAAGGTATAGTCATACTTTTGGAAAAAATAGTAAGGTCTTACAACCGTGCCACAAATGGTACCAAAATGGCCTTAAAAACTGCACATAACTCTCATAAGTTCCCCTGGGTGATGTTTAGGTTGTGCTAAAAGGCAACTGTGAGTTTTCTGCAACTCCTGTGTACAATTCAGCCTTTTTAGAAAGCAAAGGAGGTTGAAAGCCTCTGAAAAGTGTATGCTGGAGCTGTGAGAACTATTTCTTTGGTGGGAGCTGCCATGATAATCTGTAAATTTGTGTTGCGGACATAATCCAAACTTCCATACAAAGAGGCCCATAAGGATGGCGAGACTGGTTCCCTGAAGGCTTGCAAATGCTGCTGTCTGCTCGGCACAGTCTTCCCTAATTGCATAGGGAAAATAGTCTCAACCAACCTCGTCTGGCTTGAATGTCATGCACACGTGGGGAGGATCTCACAGTTTTTCTTTGAAGAAAATGTGTTCCTTTTTAAAGCTTTGATGGTCCTTCCTAAATCTTCACTTGCAAGGTGTAAAACATTAAGGGATCACCTTAATTATTTTGTCCTGTTTGAAGCAATAAACAGCTGCTGACGCTGATTTAAAACAGAAGACAAGCTCACACGTATTCTCTGTGGACAATTTATTTGGATTATTCTCTTAAACTGAACTAATTATGAGCTAAAACAACAAATTTGAAGGTGCAAAGGAAAGGAGAGGTTTTCTTCTCTGCCTGTGAGCACCGTGAATGTGCGACACAGATGTGCTCAGCCAGGTCTGTGGTCTCTCTTCTCAGAGTTCTGCAGAATCTGCTCAAACAGACGTTCCTGCAATGCTGGCTGTGTGAGAGTTCCATTTTTGGATAATACTGTTAATAATTTCTTCAAAAAGGATATTTCTTATTTATGCCCTTTAGAATCAAAGGGCATTCCTTCCGTTTCAAAGAAGGAATGAGAAATTCTTTATTAGCATTACAAAACCCTCAATTTATTATTTAAAAATAGTTTTATTGAGATTTAATTAATATACAAATAACTGTACATATTTAATATGTACAATTTTATGAAATTGTACATCTGTAAACACCCATGATATTATCACCACAATCAAAATAACAAACATATCCAACATCTTCCAAAGTTTCCTTGTGTGGCGCGCGCACGCGCGCGCGTATGTGTTTGTGTGTGTGTGTGTGTGTGTGTGTGTGTGTAAGAACACAACATAAGAGCTATCCTCTTAACAAATGTAAAGTGCACAACATAGTATTATGAACTATAAGCAATAAAATGTACTCATGTGGCATAAATGAAATGTTATACCCACTGAACATTTCCCCGGCCCCTGACAACTACTATTGGTTTCTCTGATTCTATGAGTTTGGCTATTTTAGATACCTCATGTAAGTGGAATCATACAGTATTTGGCTTATTTCACTCAGTATAATGTCATCCAGGAGAGAAACCTTCAATTTATTCTTAGATTATTAGATGTAATCCTGGACCTTTTATTCAGAGATCAGAGGGATTAACATGAATGTCTTTGACTTTCCCTTCCCTCAAAGAAAACTTTAGTGTTCTAATTTCAAACTCCTTCTTCTGTCTTCTCTCTCACTATTCTTCAAATACTAGAGGCCCGGTGCATGAAATTCGTGCACGGAGTGGGGGTGTGTCCCTCAGCCCAGCCTGTACCCTCTCCAATCTGGGACCCCTGGAGGGATGTCCGACTGCCCGTTTAGGCTCGATTACAATCAGGAAGGCAGTCAGGCATCCCTCTCACAATCCAGGACTGCTGGCTCCCAACTGTTCACCTGCCTGCCTTCCTGATTGCCCCTAACCGCTTCTGCCTGCCAGCCTGATCACCCCCTAACCACTCCGCTGCCAACCTGATTGATGCCTAACTGCTCCCCTGCCAGTCTGTTTGCCCCCAACTTCCCTCCTCTGCTGGCCTGGTCACCCCTAACTGCCCTCTCCTGCAGGGTTGATCACCTCCAACTGCCCTTCCCTTGCAGGCCTGGTCCCTCTCAACTGCCCTCCCTTGCAGGCCTGGTGCCTCCCAACTGCCCTTCCCTGCTGGCCATCTTGTGGTGGCCATCTTGTGTCCACATGGGGGCAGGATCTTTGACCACATAGGGGCAGCCATATTGTGTGTTGGAGTGATGGTCAATCTGCATATTACTCTTTTATTAGATAGGATATTCTACATGTACTCTGGTCAAAAAAAACAAAAAATCACGACTCAGATGTGCAAACATCTATTTCCTTTCATCTTTACATGTCTTTCCACTGATGGTTGAAAATATGACTTTGCAATTAAAAGTGTCTAGCCTCTCTTGATTTACAATAGCTCCCTTGGGTTAACTGCCACAGCTTTCAGAGTTTCCCCCTCGTTACATGGCAGGGGGAGCTCTGGGAGACTGAGGAACCTCCACCTAAGTTATGTTGTCTTGTTTGCTCTGCCATCACCAGCTTCCTCCACCCTGTGGCCCTGCAGAGAGTGTGGCTTCTCCTGGTCACTGGGTGTCTGTGTGGGAGGCCGCCGCCACGTGGCTGGTGTTTGAGTGTTGTGCTGGCACCTGTGCTGATGCCTGTTGTCTGCCAGGGATTCTGGTCATAAGGCCCCAACTCAGCAGCCTCACTTAGGAACCCCTCCTCTTTGGCTTCTGCGTGAGTCTTTTCAGGGTGGCTGGGCCCTCCCAGGGGGCTGGGACCTGCTGGCTGCTTTCCAGCACCCACGCTCTGTGTAGGGACTTGTGGGGCTGCCCTGAGTTTTCCAGCTTAGACATCCTCAGCCAGGTCAGGCATGGTGCTTTGTAGACACTGGGATTCTTTAGACGCTTGACCTCCTCCAGGCTCACTCTCATATTTGTTTATTTGCCTCAGATTAGTAGGCCAAGCATTCACGGGCAACCTCTTCCCCTTCTCTTCCTCACACTGCCCCATGTTCCTCCCCAAACAGGAGGGTTTCACTCTCCTTTGTGTGGCAGGACCTTTTTCAAATCCTCTTTTTCATCCTGCTCTGAGGCCAACCCTCCAAGCCTTGGTTCTTTATGCAAAAACTGTGACCTAAGAGATCTGAGAAAACTTCCTACTCCTGCTTGAAAGTCTAATTTTTTGAGACTCTTATTTATCTACAGACTAGATTCAGATTTTAAGAATCTGATTTGAAACTCAAAGCTGAGCAAGGACTTCTTTGTTCTGGGGAGGGTTCCAACTCCCTTTCCCTGTAAAAAAATCATCTTCAGCCTCAAGGCTGCAAGGTTTTAAAAACAACCAACTAACCAACCAACCAACCAAACAAACAAAAAATAACTCTGGACACACTAAGGAGGAAGAAATACATAATATGGTATTTCAAAGTATTGCCCACTGTGATTAGCCAAACTAAACCGCTTCTCTTCCCCAAACATGCTGGACTGTCCTGTTTCCACACTTTGCCTGCGTTGCTCCTTCCATCTCAAATACATCCAGGAATTCAGTTTTAATTTCATACTTGCTTTGCTGTTGCCTGGCTTTTTAAATTGTTTGATGAACGGATTTCTCCTTTGATTCCAGATGTTTTGAAAGAAAAACTAGCGATGAAGCAATGAAAATGACTTCTGACTGATTCCAGAGCTGAACTGGGGTACCACACACTTTCTTCAGCAGCCGCGTTACACTTTCAAAACAAATTAAAATACATGATACATGTGTGGTAGGTAGGAACTCTGTATAATAACCTGATGTCCACTTCGAGCAGCTGAAAGTTCTCTAGCTCGTGGGAGTGACCTTATCCACTACCATTTAGATAAAATTGGCTTGAACCTACATAGAGTGAAATATTCAAGGAATTCTCCAGTGGAACATGAATTCTCCAGTTACCTCATGAATCTGGTCATGACTTGCTTCCTCTAAATTTTTAATTTTTTCAAGTCTTGCTACTCGCAGCTACTCTTCTTTCTTCATTTCATCCCCTTGTGACCTCAGATATCTAACAGGCCCCTTTTCTTTGATTTTTGAAAAATATCACTCTCCATAGCAAATACGAGTAGGAGACATTTGTGGAAGACTCTGGAGGTAAGGAAGGACCAAAGAAAGCATTACTTTGTAATACCAAACTCAGTTCTGTCTCCCAGCCATTCTCACGATGAAGAGCCTTGTTGGACTCCTCTTCCCTAGCCACCTATTTTTCTTTCCCACAGCCTTGCCCCATTCCCAGCACTTTCTCCTCCCCCACTCCATAATGCTATCCTCACAAACTTAAATATTTCTATATCAATTATTTTTTTATGTGAAGCATTTTTTATTTATTTTTATTTTTATTACATTTATTGGGATAACATTGGTTAATAGAATCATAGACTTTCAAGTGTAGATTTCTATGATACATGATCTGTAGATTGCATTGTGTGCCCAGCATTCAAAGTCAAGTCATCTTCCGTCACCACATATTTGCCTCCCTTTACCCTTTACTATGCCCCACCCCCTTTCCTCTGGTAACCACCATACTGTTGTCTGTGTCTATGCATTTCAGTTTTATAACCCACATATGAGTGAAATCATATGGTTCTTAGCTTTTTCTGACTGACTTATTTCACTTAGCATAATATTCCCAAGGTCCATCCGTGCTGTTGCAAATGACAGTATTTCATCTTTTCTCATGGCCGAGTAGTATTCCACTGTGTATATGTATCACCTCTTCTTTATCCAGTCCTCTATCGGAGGACACTTTGGTTGTACCTATGCCTTGGCTAATGTGAATAATGCTGCAATGGACATAGGGGTGTAAATATCTTTGTGAATAAATGTTTTCAAAATTTTCAGGTAGATACCCAGAAGAGAGTTTGCTGGGTCATATGGTAATTCTGTTATTAATTTTTTGAGGAAACTACATGTTGTTTCCATAGTGCTCAATTAGCTTTTGTTGCTTCACAAACCATTCCAAACAACCATCTATTTAGCTCACGATTCTGCTGTTCAGCAATTTGAACTGGACTCAGCTGGGGTCCCTCATGAGTCTGCTGTCAGTGGCAGGTTGGTTGTTTCTGCTTTCCACGGCTGGGCTCTCATGAGTCTGGGCCTCAGTTGGGACAAATGGGCTAACTTCACTTGGTGCCCAGCAGTCACTTATTCTCCAGTAGGATAGCCTGAGCTTGTTCACATGGAGGTTGGGCTGGGTTCCACAAAAACAAGTAGAAGCACCCAAGACTTCTTAGGGACAATTGGCACACCATGTCTTCGGCGCTATTCTATTGGTCAAAGCAAGATAGCAGTCTCCATTTGATGGAATGAGCAACAGAGTCACATCAAAGAAGTGAGCATACACCAGGGTACACGTGGGATGGGGAATAATAATAGCCATGTTGGCAAATAACTTACTACAGTTTCTTGCTTCTCTTACACAGAGCTATTTAATCTTGACCTCACTCTGAACCCAACCAGCACAACTCCTAAGGACTATCTTTCCACAATCAAAATAATTCTTAAATTGTTTTTACTACAAAGACATTTCTCTACCCTCAGATTTTTACAGCCACCTGTTAAATTTCCTTTTTTTTCCATCCCACGAACACATGGAAATAATGCTAGTATGGTGAGGGTGGGGGTGGTGTGAGTGTGTGGGGGTGTGTGCATGGGTTGGGGGGGTTATAAAAAATAAGTTATTGTTTGGCTCCTGGGATTATGGTGATAATTTAATTTTTAAATTTTAAAATGTGTTATAGTGACTTTAAGATAAGCAAGCACTAGAAAACATATTTACTTATGCTTTATTTTATTTTATTTTATTTTATTTTATTTTATTTTATCCAACACAGAATTACATAAGGGCAGGAATCCTAATACCCCATTGTGGTGATCAGACAGGTTTCTAACTACCCTGACATTTGCTGTAGAAAATGGGTCAACCACAAACCGTGAAATAGATTTCAAATACACTGGAGATAATTACTTGTTAAAAAAATATATCATAAGACAAAGATCCTTTCTATAATTTAATTTTAAATAATGGTATAGTTAATAAAGAACCAAAAGAGAATCAAAACTTCTGTAAAAGTAATAAAACAAAAAAGGAAAATGAAAGGAGCTGATGAGAAAAAAAGAATCAATTCTGGGAAAGCAAATTTCAACAAGTTAAGGACACTAGCAGAAAAAGGACTTGATGAGAAGAAAGGAGTCAAGAGGAGCTGGATGCTCTTTAAACAAACAATTTTGGCAGGTGACCCACCTCTATGGGAAGTGTAGGACAGGGAACAGCTGACCAAACTGGCAAAGCAGAACTGTGCAGAGTTCTGAAAGGCAAATTACAGAACCGAGGAAAGCTGTCCAGCCAGATCACCAAGGATGAACAAACAGAAGGAGCACAATGGTATAGGGACCACATCAAAAGTAAGAAAGATAATAGTGTAGGGTGGACATAAAAGACATCAGGAAGCAGTTAATTAGCTGCATTTATAAAACCCAAGTTGTTATTGACCATGTTACCATTTGGTTAAGTAATCAGTCCTGGACTTCATATATCTCTCTGCAAGCCTGGCACCACAATCAGCATCGACTAAGACACATTCAGCTGCAAATAGCAGAAACCCTAACTCAAAATGTTTTTTTAAAATGAAGGGGATTTATTAGTTTCTGTAAATGTAAAGTCCAAAGGTAAAGTAATCTTCAGGTAAAGTTTCACCAGGGTTTGAATTCTATTTTTCTGAAATTATCTTGGCTCTGCCCTCTTCTGAATGTGGCTTTATTGTCAGATGCGTTCCCTCATAGTTGCAAAATGGCTGCAGCATTTCCAAATCTCACCTCCTCACACCACACAGTTCAGAGAACTTTGTCTTCAGCCAGCCACTAAGCAAACTCTCTGGGCTTCATGCTGATGGAGTTGATAACACAGATTAGTTTAGGCCTAGGTGTGTCCATCCCTGAAGAACCAAGTAATGGGATGCATTTATGCTGATGTTCTTGGGTCATACAGAGACTGGAACATGGGGGCTGCATCTCATCCAAACCACACTGGTTCTCAGTGAGGAGGGTGGGAAGTGGAGGGAGGCAGCCATTAAATGCCTGCATTGGCCGGGTGAGGCCATGTGTCCCTGAATCCGGGTGAGGCTTCGCGCACCTAGGTCCGGGTGAGGCCACGCGCCCCTGGGTCTGGGAGAGGCCACGACCCCCAGGTCCAGGTGAGGCCATGTGTCCCTGGATCCGGGTGAGGCTGGGTCCCGGGTCCGGGTGAGGCCTCGCGCACCTAGCTCCGGGTGAGGCCACGCGCCCCTGGGTCTGGGAGAGGCCATGCGCCCCCGGGTCCGGGTGAGGCCATGTGTTCCTGGATCTGGGTGAGGTCTCGCGCACCTAGGTCCGGGTGAGGCCACGCACCCCTGGGTCTGGGAGAGGCCACGCACCCCTGGGTCTGGGTGAGGCCACGTGCCCCTGAGTCCGGGTGAAGCCGTGCCCCTGGGTCCGGCCGAGACCAAACCAGAGGGAGTCGGACCTCCGTTACCACCATTTGTCCACCATCCAGAGGTGAGGGGTCAGTGCTGACATGTACACATAAGGAACTGGTGGACATTGAAATTGGGTCTCTAAAGAACTGTTGGTCCAGAAAGAAACTCACTACAGACTGATTCATTTGCCTGTCAGCATAACTATTATTGCTCGTCTCACATTCAGTTCTTATAAGTATATCTCTAGGGACACATGATCTCGCTCATCTAGGGGAAATGATGAACAACATAGACTGATGAACAAGAACAGAACCAGAAACAAGGAGGCATTGATCGGACTATCGGGCCTCAGAGGGAGGATAGGGGAGGTTGGGGGGAGGGGGGAGAGATCAACCAAAGGACTTGTGTGCATGCATATAAGCCTACCCAACGGTTAAGTTCAACAGGGGGTTGGGGCATCCGTGGGGAGGGGTGTGGGATGGGAATGGGGGGATGAGGACAAATATGTGACACCTTAATCAATAAAGAAATAAAAAAAAAAATAAATAAATAGTGAGAATAACAGCAAAAAAAAAAAAAAGAAAAAAAATGCCTGCATTGGGTAGTTTGGGCTGTGAAAGAGTAGCATAAATAGATTCTCCTTCACTAGTCTGCTCTGGTTTGGGTGAATGAAAAGACAAGTGATCAGAAACAAGGCTATCATGTAGCAAACCACAGCAGGTTAGAGAATAATCACAGGGATGAACCTTAGCCTAACTCTCTCCCCTGCTTCTGCCTTAAAGAAAAGCAATAGTTCCATGTAATAAAAAGTGTGAATAGCTGCTGTGCAGCCATCTACCTTCTAAATTACTGTAATCACTAGATTTGTGGGGTGTAAATGCCATCTTTCACACTGGATCTTTAAAAAGTTCAAACATTCTTTTGCTTACAGCTCATTTCATAATAAAGCTGGAAACATTTCAATGTAAATTCAGTTGGTCTATATGTCATTATTGTCTGAATAAATTCTGTTTTAATTACAATGACATTTAATTGGTGAGAATAAATGTGTGTGATACACTTTTATGTCTCAAATTAACAGTGATTTTTTTGCTCTGTAAATTATACTTTATTTTTTCCCTACAATTATGAGTCTTAAGATACTTGCAATTTCTAGAAAAAAGTTTACTTCTTAAATAAAATGTTTAGAGCCAGCCTCTAAGCTTCATCTGCAAAATAAGAATAATTACACCTACTTCTTAGGGTGTCATGAGGATTAATATTACCACTTCAATTGCTTATAAACATTGCATTATTTGTATGTATGATGATTTATTTAATTCTTGCTAACATTTAGATTGCTTTGAAATTTGCTTTTACAAAACTGGTATTGAACATCAAGGAGTTTTATTTTTAAAGGCAACTGCTCACATAAAAAAAAACACACAACTATTATAACTTTCAAAAAATTCAAGGGAAAAAGCAAATAAAACCAAGTAGATAAAACAAAATATTAAAAAGCCAAAGAAATTACGTAGAAATTGAAAACAGCAAAATAAAGCGAAAGAATAGCAAATATGTTATTAAATTAATGTAATGGATGAATGTACCTTTTAGGAGGTTAAAACCCTGTGTTTGGATCAAAAAAAAAAACCTCAACTTTATTCAGTTTACATAACGCACCACAAGAAAAGTCTCACATAAAAATTAAAAAGATAAGCAAACAGAAATTAGGCAAACAGTTACATGCAGGGCCTGGATTCTTTCTGTCTCTCTGCTCTGACAGCCTCTGTGATGATTTTTAGGTTTATAGCAAGACGGCTGTAGCAGTTTCAGGGGCCATACCAGAAATAGCAATATTCAGGCAGAGACTGGAGACCATGGCTCTTGCTCAGGAGAAGGAAACTTTCCCAGCAACTCCCCACCTACCAGCACACTTCATTTTGGCCAGCATTGGATCTCATGCCCAATAGCTAATCAACTAAAAAACGAATGGACTCATCCTTCACTTAGCTGCATGGGGAAAAGGTGGCTACCTGAACAAAATTGAGGTTCTATTGGAAGTAGGAGGGATAAATAAATTCAGGTTGGGCAACCAGTGATGATTACAACACCGATAAATATTTACCAAAGGAAAGCTGAAATATACTAAGCAGACTTAAGGGCAAAAAAGCTTTATTAAAGATTAAGAGTGGCTTTACTTAATGATAAATTAATTCACCAGGAAGACTCATTGTTCTGATTCCATAGTGACCTAAAAACATAGCCTCAAAAATACTTGCAGCAAAGAATTAGCTGATATATAAGGTGAAAATTTAACAATCTACAATGATAGATCATAGTGAAAAAATTGCATAACTCAACAAAAAAACCAATGAAATAAAATTATAAATGTAATCAATAGCTAAAGGTAGACAAGAAACCAATAAATTCTGGAATTAAAAAACCCACTTCTAATCAACACATGGGTTGAAAAGAAATCATCTTGAAAATTAACATATAGAAATTATTTACAACATAAGCCTGACATAGTAAAAACACACAGAATTATTTGCAAGGAAGATTCCTTCTGAGAAAATGAGCTAATCTTTTTTCCTCAGCATATTTCTATCCAAAATGTTGAAACTTACAGAAAAATTTAGGAAAACATTTTACTTCTTCCATGTACATTGGGAAGACTGGTCTTTGTTCTTTCCCTGGGTGTTTTCATGAAGTCTCAGCTAGAATCCATCTGCTGTTCATTTTCTCTTTATTAAGCATTTTTATGGTAATTTTATGGAAATGGGCAATCTAGTAATAGTCAACCTTTCTGCACATTGGAATGCTTTTGTTATTCTATCAGGTGTCTATTAGGAGAGTGTCCTGCTCTCCCTGTGGGCACTCCACAAAGAAACCTAAATGCCCAGGTATTGCCCATCGGACCATCTCCTAGTGAACTCCACCATTGTCTTCACAGCTCTGCTCATTGGTAGCCTCTTCTTCCTAGAGTATCCACATATGTGAATTTAAAAAACCTATAGAAATGCAACATTTTTCTTCTAGCAATAACTCAAATGAATTGGGTGATCAAGCTGATACAAGGAAGGAGGAGAAAGAAGTTAGTATTTCAGTGTTTGCCCTGTTATAAAGAGGGGTTGCAAACTCTTTCACTTGATTTGTCTAATGGGGATGACAATAAACCCCAAAAAGGAAGGTAAATAGAATAATTTCAGCTTTCAGGGTATATTATAAAAATAATGCTTTATTCTTTTGTTGAAAATGAATTTCTTCTCATGGATGCTTAAAATGCACAAATATTTTTACAGAGCATCTGTTATAGTAAAGAGTGATTTTGCACATGGTTGCATTAAGGAAAACCCATTTTAGTTTTCTTTGACTTCATTCTAAGATCACAAATGTTGGCACTCTAAACTGAACAAAGGATAGACTTCCTTAAGTATGTTTCATGATAATAGCTTTCATTTTATTTTGGTTGGCTAGATGTACATTGCCTCTCCGAGACCTCAATTATGTAACCTAGGATTTCCATATTGTTTTTGACAGAAAAGTAGAACAAAAATAAGTTATGCAGACCAAATTTGAAACACATGATATGGAATTGAAAGGATTTGGTGATGAAAACATTGCCTGAGTTAGTGGTAATCAAATCTTGAAATAGATTTCTTCTTAAACAAGCAAACAGCTCGAAGTATTTGGCTTTGCATCACTATTTTTTCAAGCTTGAAAATATTACATTGCTCCATCTCTCAACTATAGTATATTTACAGCTGGACTTTGAAATTGGTGAAGTAAACATCAAACTCTTATTCCAATCTTGAATTATACTCTCCATTAAGCAGCCTCTGCAGGGCTCTGGCTTCAGTATCTTAGAGCAAGCAAGACTTTGTACACTTGAGGGAAAATAGCAAGGTTTTGAAAACCACGGACTGCTGCAACAGATGTTCTGCTTTTGTCATTCCAAAGAATTAAGCTGCTTTAATGTTCTAATATTGTAGAGCCAGGTTATATTCAACTCTTATTTAGTACGTATCATTCAATGCCTTATAGATTTTTAATCTATTTTGGAGTCATAGATACTTTTGTGCATCTGCTGAAAGTTATGGAACTATATCCTCAAAATTTTGACTCATTTCAGTGGACTCATAAATCACTCATGGACCTCAGTTAAGAATCCTGACCCTAAAGAACCTGAGAAAGTAAACTCTGTAAAAAAAAGAAGCAGTTTTTCTTTAGTTTTCAGAGTATAAGACCCACTTATTGAACATTGGATGTAGAGACCTTCCTTTTCAGGTAAATTTTTAAAAAAAGACTTCAGGAAGATTTTTAAAGAAAAAGCATATGCAATTGTTAGGATTTTAACATTTGCAATATTTTTTCCAAAAATCTACATCAACCTCAAAAATAAATACTTAGTTTAGATTAGCCCAAGTGGCTAATTTGTTCCATGCCCAAGTGGTTTTACTTTTACCTCTTTATTGTGTTAGATAAAACTCTAACTCACAATCATAGGTCATCAGAACTGGCAGAACATGTTTTATGGCTCTGACAAATGGTTCTGGATATTTAGATGGAAATTATGGAGAATTTTCCAACTGAGGACTACTTTCAGCATTCTGCAAAGGTGAAGTCGAGGAACATACCTCACTCCAAAGATGGACTATTGTATGCTTTGAGTTGAGAGCTGGGACAAATGGTTTCCATTCTTTGGTTGCATTAGACTGGGAAGCATTCCCACTTCTATTGTAGCATATGGGTGTGATTTTATATTATGCCCAATATGATGTCATTTCTTTTTCTCTAAAAATGGAAGAAAATTGAGCATTTGGTGTTTGAAAAGAGTCATACACACAGTGATAGAGTTGTTTGC
This sequence comes from Eptesicus fuscus, assembly GCF_027574615.1. Classification (NCBI taxonomy): domain Eukaryota; kingdom Metazoa; phylum Chordata; class Mammalia; order Chiroptera; family Vespertilionidae; genus Eptesicus; species Eptesicus fuscus. The sequence goes on from NC_072477.1 coordinate 95,556,010, forward strand.
ACTAGTTTGATTTTCTCGAAAAATTTCATTTTATTTCAACATTAAAAAATTAAGGGAGAAACCAAGATGGTGACATAGATAAACACCTAAACTGCTGCCTCACGCAACAATTTCAAAACTACAACTAAAAGACAAAAGGGACATCATCCAGAACCACAGGAAGGCTGGCTGAGTGGAAATTCTACAACTAGAAGGAACGAGAAAAGCACACTGAGACTCACAGGAGCTGTGGAAGGCAGAGGTACAGAGGCACGCGCACAGAGAGGAAGGCACGCACACGGAGAGGGCTGGCAACTGAGTACACAACTGGTCTTTTCAAGCTGGAGGGAGACACAAGCTCCCGACTGCTCTGAACTCCAGTTCCAGGCAAGACTCTGGGGACTCAGACTCATATGGGGGAAAAACTGGACTGTCTGGCAACAGGTGAAACTCGAGGGTGGCTTTCTCTCAGAGGTACTTGCAGCGACTACCACAGGACACTGAGACCCAGGGGCTTCTTAGGCAGGGCTGACTGAAAGCCATTGCTGTGTGCTCCGCCCTGAGATCCCGTGCCATGAAGCCATTGCTGTTTGCTCCACCCTGAAACTCCGCCCCATCCAAGCTGAGCACAGAGGTTTTTGCATATGAATAGCCTGGTCCTTTGAATTCTAATCTTACCTAACAAACTGCAGCTGAGTTAGAGAGCCCCAGAACATCCAAAAGAAGACCCAAGGCCCTGCAGCAGCTTGCATTTCTTCACAGCTGGGCCTCACCTGGGCACCTCCAAAACCCAAACAAAGAAGAGGAATATGCAGATCTCTCTGTAGCCCCTGCTGGGTGGCCTCAGGCAGAGGCTAAATTAGCACCTCCTTGGAGATCCAAGAGCCAGTGTACCCAGGGGTCAGAATGGGACCATCCAGATTACAACTCCTCAGATCCATAAGGGACACACTCTTGTCTCATAAGGGTGTCTCCAGCCCAGAAGTTCTCCCATCATAGACACAGCTGATCCTCACAACCAATTAGCCTGAAGGTCAATTCCTCCCAGTGATATCAACAACAATCAAGGCTTAACTACAACAAGACTGTGCACACAGCCCACAAAGGGGTGCACCAAGAGTGTCCACCTCAGGTAACAGGGGAGGCTGAGCCACTGGGCCCTATTGGACACCTAACAAACAAAGCCACTCTATCAACACAGGGAAGCAGCCAAAATGCAGAGACAAAGAAACAGGTCACAAATGAAAGAAATGGAGGAAAGCAAATGACTGGATATAGAGTTCAAAATGACGGTTATAAGGTTTTTCAAGAATTTTCTAGAAAAGGTCGATAAATTTAGTGAGACACTCGAAGATATGAAAAAGGACCAACTAGAAATTAAGCATACACTGACTGAAATAAAAAATAATATACAGAGACCTAACAGCAGACTAGAGGATCGCAAGAATCAAGTCAAAGATTTGAAATACAAAGAAGCAAAAAACATCCAACCAGAAAAGCAAAAAGAAAAAAGAATCCAAAAAGTTGAAGATAGTATAAGGAGCCTCTGGGACAACTTCAAGGACACCAACATCCAAATTATGGGGGTGTCAGAAGGAGAGAGCAAGATACTGAAAACCTATTTGAAGAAATAATGACAGAAAACTTCCCCCACCTGATGAAAGAAATAGACTTACAGTCCAGGAAGCGCACAGAACCCCAAACAAAAGGAATCCAAAGGGGACCACACCAAGACACATCATAATTAAAATGCCAAGAGCAAAAGACAAAGAGAGAATATTAAAAGCAGCAAGAGAAAAACAGTTAGTTACCTACAAGGGAGCACCCATACGACTGTCAGCTGATTTCTCAACAGAAACTATGCAGGCCAGAAGGGAGTGGCAAGAAATATTCAAAGTGATGAATAGCAAGAACCTACAACCAAGATTACTCTACCCAGCAAAGCTATCATTCAGATTTGAAGGTCAGATAAAGAGCTTCACAGATAAGAAAAAGCTAAAGAGTTCATCACCGCCAAATCAGTATTATATGAAATGCTGAAGGGTATTCTTTAAGAAGAGGGAGAAGAAGAAAAAGGTAAAGATAAAAATTATGAACAACAAATACATATCTATCAACAAGTGAACCTAAAAATCAAGTGAATAAAAAATCTGATGACAGAATAAACTGGTGAATATAATAGAATCAGGGGCATAGAAAGTGAGTGCACTGACAATTCTCGAGGGGAAAGGGTTGTGGGGGGTGCGGGAAGAGACTAGACAAAAATCGTACACCTATGGATGAGGACAGTGGGGCTAAGGGCAGAGGGTGGGGTGGGAACCGGGTGGACGGGAGCTATGGGGGGGAGGGGGAAGAAGAACAATTGTAATAATCTGAACAATAAAGATTTATTAAAAAAATAAATAAAATAAAACAATTAAGTTATTTTGAGCTCTGAAGTGACAGAATCAAGCTATTAACAAAACCTAGTAGACTACAATATATGCTACTTTAGCTAACCATTTGAAATCATGGAAACCATTTTTACTGGCATTTTAAAAAGAAATTGAAATGTAATATAACAGTTCTTTTTGAAATTGAGACCTTTCTTCTCACTTTAATGTATGATAAAGCTGAATATCATACATGTTGTTCATTTGTTCACTGAGCATACTGATTATAAATTATGACCAATGGATATAATTATAGCCCCATTTCCACTATTACCACAACATATAATAAAAAATAGGAAGTATATTTATGGCTACCATATCAGTTAGGACATAGACACTGCTGAGGGTCAAAACAAATATAGAGTCCAAAACAAGGGAGAAGCTTATTTTTCTCTGTCATACAAATACCCACAAAGGTCTGTCCCATAAAACCATTAGATATCCCTGCTCCTCTCTTGGCATACTGTTATTCTGGTGAATTGCCCTTGTCTTCATAATCCAAGAAAGCTCACCAGATCCATAAGTAATGCATGACAAGGAACAGAAAGGAAGGGAGGGTACAGACCTTAGAAGTTGCATATCCCAGTTATGCACATATCCCATCCAATAGAGGACAGTCATATGCCCACTCCTGGCTGCTAGAGAGGCTAGACAATGTCACCTTCATTCTGGATGGCCATGTGCCCAGCTAAAATAGTCTAAACCATTTTTAAAAAGGGGAAATGAACATAGAGTACAATTGGCAGTCTCTGCGATAGCCTGTGAATCAAGCATTATGCGTCTGACTTTCAGTTGTAACCTTTTATTCTCAAGCAACACTTGTCTTCCACACAGAACTTGTGCTGCATGGGAATTGTTTCTAACTCAACATTTTTCTAGTCTTCATCATGGATTGTAATAGTTAACTAAACAAACATATTTTGTCTCTAATAAAGATTTTTTTGTGATAAAAAGAATATTATAAAACCATTGAGCAATTTCTCCTAATTTTTTCATAGTACATATTTTTAATATTAATATTAAGCATATAAATAATTTAAACCAATCATAAAGCAAAATATCTGTAGATGCACACACACACACAATTAGAGTGTTTTTTTTTTTAGGCCCAACTCAAATTGAGAACTTGTTGGTTTTGGTCATAAGGACTTCCAAGGGGTGATGCTGGTTTCCAGCACCAGTTGTCTAGAATCTGCATTTGGGGAATAGACTTAGGGAATATATTAGTTAATGCAAATAATAGAAATTGTCTCTGGCTAGCTTAAAGAGATAAAGAAAGGATTTATCACAACAATACAGAGATTGCACCTAGAAGAGAAAGCAAAAGGATCAGGTTTCATGAAGTACAGAAACCAAGGCAGGGCAGCCCTGGGGATCTAATGGAAAGACCCTTCACGACACACATAACATAGTGAATCAGCCCTTGCCATGTTCTCCACCGTCACTGTGCTCTGGTTTCAAACTCCTGGAAGAAGACTCTGAAGCTTAGTGTTATGGGCTGACTTGTGTGCATCATCCTCCCACCCCAAACTCATATGTTGAAGTCCTAACTCCCAGTACCTCAGAATGTGACTATCTTTGGAAAAAGGGTCTTTAAAGAGGTAATTAAGTTAAAATGAGGTCATTAAGGTGAACCCTAATTCAATGACTGGTATCCTTATAAAAAGAGGAAGTTTAGACATAGACACCTACAAAGGGAGAACGCCATGTAAGCATGAACATGGTCATCTGCAAGACAAGGAGAGAGGCCTCAGAAGAAACCCTGCTGGCACCTTGATCTTGGATTTCTAGCCCCAGAACTGTTACAAAGTCAATTTCTATTGTTTAAGCCACCCAGCTGTGGTGCTTTGTTATAGCAGCCATGACAGACTAATTCATTGTGATTATCTCTTTCTTAAGACTGCATGTAATGAAACAGAGGTGGCCTAAATAAAGAAGGGGAAAGAAGGGAAAAAAATGTCCCAAATAGAAAACATTATATATATATATATATATATATATATATATATATATATATATATAATCTTCAAATAGTTAAAGTTATTCATGTGGTAGAGAGATTAAATTTATTCTGTGTTACTCCATAAAAGAAAATTAATGAAAAAAGAGAAAAATGAATGTCATTGAGAGTTATGAGAAAATACATAATGGCCTAAATATTATAAAGAATTGCCGAATAGAATAGAATAGAATAGAATAGAATAGAATAGAATAGAATAGAATAGAATAGAATAGAATCAATTCCCTTATAATATAATAGTAATTGAAACAGCTATTATCACTTTTATAGGTAACATTGATTGAGTACTACTAATGTTAAAACTGTGGGGGGTACTTTTCTGCGTTATGTTATCTAACACAGCAAACAACATCTTGACCAAGTGACCATTATCATCCCCATTTATAAAATGACAAAACAAATTACTAAGCAATAAAACCAGATGTTCAACTCAGGCCTATTTGGATTTGGAGCAAGAATTCTTATCCTAGCAAGCAATACTACCATTAATAGCATTAAGACAGTACTTCAACTTGTTAAGGAGGCAGAAATCATAATTGCCATTTTCCAAATCTGTGATCTTTGCTCCAGCTCTTGATTTCAGGAGATGATGTACTGTGTAAGATAAATAGAAATTGCCAGATGAAAACAAATGCTGGGAGTGTTCCCAAGATGTTTAACTCCTACTTGGGTTAAAGAAAAGGTCCTTCAGTCAGAGTTCATATGTTTCGTGTCTTCAAATCACTCTATTCCGAATCTTGTAACCATAGACATGACTCAGTGCTATTTTTTTTGGTAAGAAGCCTACTTTTTGAGGTCAGCCTGAAATGTTTAGGGGCATCTCCTCTGTAATGTATCATTCTTGTGAGGGTAGCATCTGCCAGCTTAGGCTGTGCATTAGAAAACCTGAGAGAGCTGTGAAACAATATATTAGCCTGGGCCTCATTCACAGAAATGGTAATTCAGTTGGTCTGGGAGGGGGCGCTGGCATGGGTGTTGTTGCAACTTGCCCCCAGTGCTTCTAAAATGCAGTCAGAGTTGAGAACCACTGTCTAAGAATTATACAATCTAACTGGACTTCAAACTAACAATGAAATTTCATTTTTCTATAAGAAACCTACCTGAATTTTTCCTAAGTCAAAAGCATCAAACTCCGTCTCTGGCTTTTATCCTTCCTAATAAAAGGTTTTATAGTATTAATAAATCCATCTTGTCAAACAATGCAGGCATGAAACTTTTTCTCACTCACTATCAGTGCAGGTGATTTCTGATAGAGTTGCAAAATTTGACAAAATGTCTATACCTTTGTGTTTTAGATTATTATACTTTTGTATTCTGTTTTAGTTTTTAAAAATTATGTACATGAAAGGAAGTTGCTTAGAGATGGAACGTAGTTGTTTGCTTATTTATTGTGACATAACTGCATAACAAACAGCCACAAGCCTCACTGACAGAGAATGTTAAGTGTTCACAGCTCATGCATCTGGGGTGACTTGAGGATTGACTTAGCAGTTTTGCTGATCTTGGCTGGACTAGTTCATACCACGGGGGTCAGCTGGCCATTGCAGGTGACTGGACATGACTTGGGTGGCGTGGCTCTGTCCACATTTCTCACATCCTCCAGCAAACTCACCCAAAGATATTCTCACAGTAATGGTGGAGGTATCAGAGAGCAAGTCACAGATGCCCTTTTCAAGAATCTGCCTGTGTCAGGTCAGCAAACATCCTATTAGACAAAGCAAGTCATCTGACTAAACCCAACATTAAAGGATGGGCAGTTACTCCACCCAATTAAACGAGAGGGCAAAAGATATGAATCTAGGAAGGGAGAATTGAAGCTGGCAAAACAAATTCAATAATATCAAGCTCAGAAATGAAGTATAGAAACTAAAGAAAGATGATGATATGTTGACATAAATGGTTGGAAATATTATTTTTAAGCAAAAATGGGAGACCAATGATGTAACTTTATCAGCTTCCAATCTGCTAAATTACAGAGACTATGAAGGAAGAAATTGGTTCCTACTCACTACTATCTCTCTTCTAATTTAATATAGGACTGTTAAACCCTATGGAATATGGATACATTATAATGTATTCAAGGAAACTTGATGAAAAAGAAAAACATGTCCCTGTGAGAACATTTCAAATCAAGCAGCTAAATTGTATCATAGTAGCCAGATGGTGTTGCTCAGTGGTTGAGCGGCAATCTATGAATCAGGAGGTCACAGTTTGATTCCTAGTCAGGGCACATGCTGAGTTGCTGGCTAGATTCCCAGTAGGGGACATGCAGGAGGCAGCCAATCGATGATTCTCTCTCATCATTGATGTTTCTATCTCTCTCTCTCCCTCTCCCTTCCTCTCTGAAATCAATAAAAATATATAAACTGTATCATAATATATCGATGAAGTCACTAAAATTATCAGGGACTAAATGTGTTTGAGTCAATTACTAAGGAATTTGTACATGGATTAGGTACAACAAGCTATATCCTTAAATCTCTTAGTAACTGCAAAATCACCTTTGAGATGCTATTCTATCAAATTTCATAGTGTTTGTTTACCTGGTCTTAAGCAATAAAATAGATGTTTGGTAGAACATTATTAAAATAATGAGCCTAGCATTTTCCCAATAGCTCTATACTGCAGTTCCCTTAGTCTTCTCAATTTCAGTTAGGTGTTCCTTTAAATTGTTGCATTTATATGCAAACCCAAATAAAAGTGTTCTTAGGTCTTTTATCATCCCAAGTTTAGCCTGGACCTTTATCTGAATAACCAGATATAGTTTTTTAAACTTTACAAAAATACTTTGAACTGACTGCATAATATTTAGTAAGATGATCACATTATTTTGAAATTTTGGAATACAGAAGTTGAGTTTCTGTGTTAATGCTAAAATTGCTTTCTCTCTGGATCAGATTAATTACAGACACAAAGGAAGTACATATTACCTCAACCTAGTACACACAAAAGTAAAAATCTGTGGCAGAATTTTAAAATCTGGCATAGCTAAGATAATAAAAAAATTACATAGTACATATGGTTTTTTTTAATGTTTAGCTATCATTTTTTCCACATTAAGGAGTACTTTTCCATAAATGTGTTATATATGTGGTATTGGAACATCAGTACTGAATTTTTTAGACAAGAACATTTTTGTACTTAAAGAAAACTTAGAGGTCACCTTATTTGGCCCCTCAATATATACAGCTGGAAAATAATCCTCAAATAAGTTGAAGTGATTTGCCAAAAATCATGCAGCAATTTAACCATCATCATAATATCTAATACTTATGTAGTTTACAAAGTATGTCCATTAATTTTAATAACACCTCTGTTAAAGTATGTAGGACAGTTCTCATCATCTTTATTTTTTTAATGAGTAAACCAAGGCACAGAGATATTATATAATTTATCCAGCATCACAGAACGATAAAGGGACACAACAGCTCCATTATATTACCTAGCCTCCTTACAGCATCAAAGTAATTCCCACTTGGAAATGCAAGTTAAAAACAAGGAGATGTGTAATTCTACACACCCATTAGAATTATAGTGTTTAACTCAAAAAGACTGGCCATACCATTTGACAGTGATGATGTGGAAGGAATGGAACTCTCATATCCTGCTGGTAGGATGTGACATGGCATAGCCACTTTAGATAATAATTTGGCAGTTTCTATAGAAGTTAAGCCTACCCCTACCATATTGACTCAGCCTTTCCACTCTTAGGTATTTACCCGAGAGAAGAGAAAGGCTTGTACACAAATGTTGATAGTAACTTTTTTTATAATAGCCATAAACTGGAAACACAACAATATCGATGACCATCAAAACAGTTATATACTGATTGAAAGAAGCCAGACCCCCCAAAAAAGTACATAATTGATTATTTCATTTATTTAAAACTCTACAAATTTTAAAGTAATCTTCAGTGACAAAAGCAGATGAAGTAGTGGGAGGATAGGAAGGATCTGAAAAAAAATAGAAAGGGACAAGAGAGAACTTGGGGGTGATGAAAATGTTCATTATGCTGATTGTGGTGATGGTTTCATGGTATATATATGTCAAGATTTATCAAATAGTATACTTTAAAATATGCAGTATGCTATATGTATCAATATGTAAAAACAAAAGGGTTAAAAACAAAAACTGGCCCAGCTGAAGTCAAGATTCTGAAAAATCTGTTTAATTATACCTAAACTTGCTAGATCATACTGATCTGAGAGTGTCTTCCTACTCTTGACTGAATAAACCATAGTAATAAAAAGTACACAGATATAGAAAACAAAATAACAATAGCATTGCCACACCTTTATGCCATCTGCTATAAATTATAACAAGACATAAGTGGTGTGTTTTGTTGATTTGTTTTATTTTAGTAAAAACAGGATTCAATGAGAAAGGCATGATTAGCCTATACTGCTGGGAGTGCAAATTAGAACAATCTTTTGGGGACATAATTTGGCATAGCTGTTTCAAGAACCTTAAAAAGCATCTTATTCTTTGGTCAGGTAATTATACATTTAACCTAAGAAAATGTTTTCAAAACAAAAATATTTGTGTGAAAAATTGCTCCTCCAAGCATTATTTATACTAGCCAAAAATGGAAACAAATTTAATGTCCAGAAATAGGGGAATTAAAAAAAAAAGTTACAGTCACTCAAAGGGCTATTCTATAGCAATTAAATAAATAACTAGTCATGGTTTTTAGAGGATCACCTGAAGACTTCCCTGGAAAAAGTGAAGCTAAATCACAAACTATCCCTCCTCTTAAAACTAATGAAATGAGCAAAAGTAGGTAAAAACAAAAGAAAAAAAACACAGCACTCTAAGAGAAGGCCAACTTCTTACAACAATACCTGAAAAGTGGAAGTCAAGTCATACTTAAAAAGAGAAAAACCAATCAGTTATGTCATTTATTAGAGCTCCTAATTCTCCATTCCTGAGCAGTGGGGAAGTGAGAGGGAGATAGAAGGTGAGTAAACAAAATCCTAAACATCCTTGTGAATCCTTCTCAGTTTGGGGAAGGCTTATTTGGGACAGAGGAGAAAAAGAAACCCAGGAAACCCTTGTGGCAGGGAAAGAGGGCCCTTTCACCCATGTCAGTATCTTAGCAGTGCTAAGGAAAAGTGTCCTGTCTCACCATTGTTGTCTTTGTTGACTAGAAGACATGGAGGGCACTGCCGAGTCATTAATAGTAAAATGCAGACAAGCAGCTCAGCAATAAATAAGAATGTACCAGAAGAGAAAGCAAAGGAGAAAGCAAAAGAAGGTAAGTCCATTTGCAAGAGCACAGGATGGGGTGGAGCAGTGGAGAATTTCTACCATTTCTTGGCTTCTCACACCCCTGCACCAAACCCTTCCATTTTCCCCGCTAAAACTCCTGAGGCATGGTAGCATTATTCACAATAGCCAGTAAGTAGAAACAACCCAAATGACCATTAACTAATGATGAATAAACAAAAAATGTGGTATATTCATACAGTGGGGTATTATCCTATCTAAAAAGAGGGAATATGCTAATTGACCATCACTCTGTCACAAAGATGGCTGCACCCACAGCTGAGGCCAAGTTCCCATAAGGAGCCTTAACGAGCAATTAGCAGGGAACTGAGGCTATGCCCTCCCCTGCCACTGTAGGGCTTGACAGGGGACCTCAGGCTGCATCCATCAGCTAGCAGGGCTTGACAGAAGATCTCAAGATGTGCTTCCCGTCCTGATGTTGGGCTAGGGGACTTCAGACTGCACCCCCTGCCCAGCAGGGCTTGACAGGGGACCTCAGGCCATGCCCCCCACCCAGCGGGGCTTGACAGGGGACCTCAAGGTGCACCCCCAGTGCTGGGTCAGGGGAACTCAGACCGTGCCCCCGCCCAGCAGGGCTTGATGGGGGACCTGAGGCTGTGCCCCCCTCCCGGTGCTGGGCCGGGGGACCTGAGGCTGCACCCCGCACCCCCCACCTGGCAGGGCTTGACAGGGGATCTCAGGCCATGCCCCCCACCCAGAGGGGCTTGACAGGGGATCTCAGGCTGTGTCCCCTACATGGCGGGGCTTGATGGAGGACCTCAAGGCACGCCCCCTGCCCTGGTCTGGGCTGGGGGACCTCAGGCCACGCCCCCCATCCTGGCGCTGGGCCAGGGAACCTGAGGCTACGCCCCCTGCCTGGCAGGGCTTGACAAGGGTGGGACTGGCCGGGTCTGGATCTAACCCAATGGGGGGGTGGCCAGCTGGGTCTGGGTCTCACATGATTTTGAGGTGCATGTGGATGGGTGGGGACTTGACTCTGGGTCCCATGGTGAGCCCCAGACTCTGACAGGAGGAAGGTTTTCATATACATTTTACTAATTTTCTTTCATCTCTGACACTTCTATTATAGAGAAAGGGCAAATAGCAATATTAAATTATTTCTTCTAATTAATCTCCTTTTAATGTGCATGAATTTCGTGCACCAGGTCACTAGTTTGGAAATAAAAAGAAATAAAGTACTGAAACACATAGAAACTTCATTTATTTAATATGACCTTTTCTTCTTTCTTTCCTTTTGATTCAAATTGGCTTCATCCAGCACTCTGACTCACCTGCCTCCCTTTCTCTTGCAAGACCACTTCCCTTAATCATTAAGCCCTCAGGACAAGGAGGCTCTGATTAGCACCAAATAATCTTAGGAACAAAGCGTCAGGTGTGTTGAACACAGAGACAGAGTTTTGGTCAAACTATAGGTAACATCTAGGCCTCAGTTGTGGTTCAGCTCTGGACCAAGAAAAGCAGCAAAACCAGGCAAAGCAACGCCATGGCTGATATCAGGATCAGATACACTGATCAACTACCTCCTACCCTAGCACTGACCATGACCCTAACTCTTTTAATCACAATGATTAATGATTTTTCCCTCATATAACCCATTCCCTGGAAGTTATCAGACAACAAGGTCTTTAAGCATTAGCTCACCTGTGTCTCTGAATGTGGACTACTTCCTAAAAATAAACCCTTACTTCCTTTGCTGCATGTCTTATTGGGCCTTATTTTGTACAGGCAAATGGACCTCTTTAATCGAGTAACAGCACTGATACATGCTACAACGTGGATAATAAAAATGTGGTATATACATACAATGGAACATTTTTCAGCATTAAAAAAAAAAAAGGAGACATGTGCCCCAACCAGGGACATGGATCAATCCTGCAACTGAGAATACAGAACCTGAGATTAAATATGGCAGTGGAGTAAGTGGATGTTATACTGATACACCCCCAGGAAAAACTGGAATTACAACTAAAATATATACATATACATATATACTAGTGGCCCGGTGCATGAAATTTGTGCACGGGGGGTGGTGTCCCTCAGCCCGGCCTGCACCCTCTCCAATCTGGGACCCCTCAGGGGATGTCTGACTGCCGGTTTAGGCCCAATCCCCTGCGGGCCTAAACCGGCAGTTGGACATCCCTCTCACAATCCGGGACCACTGGCTCCTAACTCAGAGAGCCAGCAGGTCTTTCTTTATTTTTATTTCTATTTCATTTTTTTTAGGGCAAAAGTCTATGATTTTTAATTAAAACTGAAAAAATGTCAGGGACAGAAATGACAGAGGACCCATCCTAGGTGGATGGGATCCTGGGGATGGGGAGTGGGGAACATTGTTGACACAGTTGTCAGAATTCAAATGGGGTCTGTGGATTGAACCTTAATACCATTTGAATGGAGATTTCCTCATGTGGTTGGGTGGAGAATTGTTATGTAGGAGTGTCTGCTTTTGGGAAATACACAGGGGAGTATCTGGGCATCCTGTCATGTTTAGAGCATGCTCCAAAACAGCTCGGAAAAAGACTGGGGGAAATGGGCAGATATGTGTATAAATGCACACACTCACACACAGTCTAACCTTGCTCTTTTCGACTCGACCTTTGTTTCCATAACTCCAGAACCAAGGCTTGCAGAGCTTCCTCGGCCATTGGATCACGGCCAGAGTGCAGGAACCCTGCAGACAGACCCACGGGTCTGTTTCACGGCGGGTTACGTTGGGCTTTGGGCATTTCTGTGCTTCCTGTGGCATCTGGCTGTGTGGGATGGCCAAGCTGGCGTGACAGTGGCTGCCAGTTCCCTGAGCCCGAGAAGACTGTGCGGTAAAATATGGAGAAAAGATCGTGCTGTAAGCAAGTTCAGGCTGCCCCATTTCAACCCCAAGGAATCCACCGCACCCATCACATACGGTGTCCTTTCCACGGAAACACAGAGAGCGCTGCCCCGAGCACGCACCGTGCCGGCTCACGGGGCCCACAGACCAGCAGCGATGGCCACTTGTGGGTGACATCATAAAGTCGTGACACTGAGGCGACACCAGGGGTGAGTCCGGCTGCCAAGGCCACATCCTGGCCCATGTCTGGACCTACGCCCCACAGTGAAGCCTGCGGTCGGGCACCGACAGGTGGCTCGGGGAACGACATAGCCCTGTCGGTACCACCGCAGTTTCTCTATGCATGTTTAAACCATCCGCTTTCTTCCAGAAAGAAGGGCTTTTTCTCCCACTCTGGACGGCCACGCTCCCCCAGTGGTGCCCAAGGTCCTAGGGCCTATGTGGCACCCCAGCCTCACTGACCCCGTGGGCCACTGCCCTAACAGCTCTGTACCTCTGCGGCCCTCTGCGCAGCCCACCGGCAGTGTCCAGCACGGTCCATCCAGCGCAATCTGTCCATCTGCACGACCCCCCAGGCCACCCGGCCACATGCGCTTGGGACTCTTCTGCCTGGACTCTGCTTTCCTGCGCCTGGCGGTGGGCCCAGTGCACCTATGCGGAGCTCCCGCCTGGACCGGTCGTCCGTCTGGTCATGACAGCCCTAGTCTATTATTAGTATAGATATAAAAAAAAAAATCCTGAATAATAAACTGAAGACTAACTGGAGAGAAACCTGATAACCAAGGATGGAAAGCGGAGACCGCATAGAGACTGGTAGAAAGGGTGGAGGCACAAAAGGGCTGGCCAGGCTCCCACAGACAGCAGCTGAAGTTCCAGAGAGATATCTCAGCTGTGGGGGTTGCCACTGAGAACTCTGGGGTCTAGACCCTAAATGGAGCCCCCTAGCCCAGAGCACTAGAACTGAGAAAGGTGCTTACTTATCATCTGGCCGTGAAAGGCAGCAGGGTTGCTGTCTGTCAGGGAGTGAAGGCTGGAAATGCAGGCACCCTCTTTTTTTTTAAATCTTTATTGTTGAGAGTATTACAGATGTTCCCATCCCCCACCCCACCCCCACATTGATCACCTCCACCCAGTTTTTACCCCACCCCAGGCTTTCACCACCCTACTGTTTCCAGAAGTAAGATCTTTGGTTAATCTCCCCACACCCCCGCTCCCGCTTCCTCTGAGATTCGTCAGTCTGTTCCATGCTCCCATGCCTCTGATTCTATTTTATTTACCAGTTTATTTTATTCTTTAGATTTCTTATTTGTTTATTTTTATTTTTAGATTTAATTGTTAATAGACATGTGTTTGTTGCATTTTATTATTCATATTTCTTCCTCCTCCTCCTCCTCCTTCTCCTCCTCCTCTTCTTAGAGAATAACCTTCAACATTTCATATAATACTGGCTTGTTGGTGAGGAACTCCTAGCTTTTTCTTGTTTGTGAAACCCTTGATCTGACCCTCAATTCCAAATGATAGCTTTGCTAGGTAAAGTAATCTTAGTTGTAGGTCTGTACTATTCATCACTTTGAATTTTTCTTGCTAGTCCCTTCTGGCCTTCAAAGTTTCTGTTGAGAAATCTGACAGTTGTATGGGCACTCCATTGTAGGTAACTAACTGCTTTTCTCTTGCTGCTTTTAAGCTTCTCTCTTTATTTTTAACCACTGGCATTATTTTAATTATGATGTGTCTTGGTGTGTGTCTCTTTGGGATCCTCTTGTATGGGACTCTCTGGGCTTCCTGGACATATAAGTCTATTTCTTTCACCATCTAGGGGAGGTTTTCTGTCATTTTTCTTCAAATATGTTTTCAATACATTGCTCTCTCTCATCTTCTTGTACTCCCATAATGTGAATGTAGATATGCTTGAAGTTGTCCCAGAGGCTCCTTACACTATCTTCATATCTTAGGATTATTTTCTCTTTTTGCTCTTCTGTCATTTTTCTTCAAATATGTTTTCAATACATTGCTCTCTCTCATCTTCTTGTACTCCCATAATGTGAATGTAGATATGCTTGAAGTTGTCCCAGAGGCTCCTTACACTATCTTCATATCTTAGGATTATTTTCTCTTTTTGCTCTTCTGCTTGGGTTTTTTTTTTTTCTTCCTCATATGCCAAATCATTGATTTGATTTTCAGAATCCTCTATTCTACTATTGAATCACTGTAAATTATTCTTTATTTCAGTTAGTGTATGCTTAATTTCATGTCTTTGACATTCTCACTAAGATCCTTGAAAGTCTCATGAAGATCCCTGAGTAACCTTATAACCATGGGGTTCAACTCTGTATCCAATAGTTTGTTTTCTTCCATTTCTTTTATTTGTGACATGTTTCTCTGTCTCATATTTATTTGTGACATGATTTTGGCTTCTTCCCTGTTTATTTCTATGTATTAGGTGGAGCTGCTATATCTCCTGGAATTGGTAGAGTGGCCTTGTGTAGTAGGTGTCCTGTAGGACCCAGTGTCTCAGCCTCCCCAGTCACTTGAGCTGGGCACTCTAGGTGTGTCCCTATGTGGGCTGAATGCACAGTCTTTTAGTTGAGCCTTGATTGCTGTTGCCGTCCCTGAGAGGACTTGACCTCCAGGCCAGTTGGCTACAATGGAAGAGCTGCTGTGCAGGAAACACCCCTATGGAGCAGGACTTGCTTCACTGGGGCTTTGGTACTTACTGAGTCTGCCTCTTGAGTATGTTGCTTGTGAATGTGTAGAGTTGTAATGTGGTATTGTCTGAAGCTGTCCACCAGCTGCACTGGCTCTAGGGCCTCCAGGGAGGTGCAAAGTCAGCCACTGCCTGAGGCCACCCAGCAGGAGCTACAGAGAGATCTTCAGACAGCTGCAATTTGCTATTTGTATTGGGCTTGGAGTTCCCCAGACAAGGCCCAGCTGTGAAGCAAGGCAGGCTGGTGCTGGTGCTGGGTCTTGGGCCTTTTATTGAATGGTTTGGGGCATGCTGTCACCAGCTGCAGCTTGTTTGAGAGATTTTAGCAAAATCTGAAGGCTAAGGTAGGACAGGCCATTCATATGGAAAAGCTTCTGCAAACAGCTTGGGTGGGGTTGCAAATTGGATGGGATAAGTCTCAGAAAATCACCAGGGTGGAGGAAACACTATGGGCCACACTGATGGAAACTCAGATATGGCTCCTAGTCAGCCCTACAACGGGGGGAGTGGGGGGTGTCCCAGCACAGGAACAATGAACCCTGTGAGCACCACATCTAGGAGAAAGCTGACCCTAAATTTCTGCCCCTATGCCAGATAATACAGTTCCTCCCTGTATGTGTCTGGGTCCCCCAAGCCACACAGTGCTAGGAATCTGAGTAAGTTTGTGCACCAGCCCTTTAATTGGAAAACCTGAATCTCCAGCAGTTACTGTGTCACTCAGCCACAATTCCCACTGGTTTTTATAACCAGTAGTTGTGGGGACTTCTCTTCCTAGCTCTGGAACCCTGGGCTTGGAGTTGGTATGGTGTTAGGACACCTTGTTATTCACAGGCGGCCTCTGCAGAGACAATCTCCTTCTTGTTTAAAAAACAGCACACATGGGTGTTGGACCAGCCTGTTCCATGCCTCTGCCCCTCCTACCAGTCTCAATGTGCTTTCTTCTTTACTTCTCTAGATGTAGGACTTTCATTCAGCCAGCTTTCATGTGGTTCTGAATGATGGTTGTTCTGTATTTTAGTTGTGGTTTGGGGAAGTGGTGAGGACAGGCATTTACCTATGTTACCATTTTGATTATTCTGAAGTTTTGTCTTTCTAGACACCCTCTTAAAAGGCTAATGCAGGAAATCTTGTGTGCAGCCACTAACTCTGGCAGTGGGAGGGCAGAGTGGACTGGTGAGCAGAAGCCAGGGTTGGGAGCTCTGGGCTTAGAGCTTGGAAGACAGACACCCAGGTTTCCTGTGCTGAGTCATTCCCTCATGCTGTGGAAGACACCTTTCTCTGAAAGACCTTTGCTATACATGTGGATTTTGCCTGTGTGGGGGATGGGGAAAGAAGGCAGTTGCCCCACCTTGTTGGAAAATCTTTTGCCCCACCCTGTGGATATTTTGAGGCCCATTAAGAGACTGAGAATAACAATTAGGTTCCAGGCAAAAGCAATTGCCTATGTTGAAAAATGTGTCACCCTACCTGTGGGAAATAGCCTAAGGCTACTCAAAACTGAATCCAGTCAGTCTGTGAGCAGAAGCGTGTCTGGAGGCTTTAAGTCTTTGCCTGATCTAATTGGTCAGAAACAGCATTTGACACTGTCCTGCACTAGAGATTAAGAGACACAGCAGATCTACCAAATACATAGTCACAAACCCAAAGAGGCAGCCAAAATGAGGAGACAAAAAAACAATCTCCAAATGAAAGAACAAGAGAATTCTCCAGGGCCAAATGAAATGGAGATAAGAAATTTATCAGACATATAGAGTTCAGAATAATGATGGCAAAGATGCTCAACAGCATGAGAAAAGATATAATAATAATAAAGAATGATATAGCACAAATAAAGAACACATTGGAAGGAATACACAGCAGATTAAGAGAAGCTCAGGATCAGATCAGTGAATTAAAAGATAGGGTAGAAAAATTCACTCAATCAGAGAACAACAACAACAACAAAAACAATTAAAAAATAGGAATAAAGCTCAAGGGAGCTGTGGGACAACTTAAAACGAAACAACATTTGCATAATTGGAGAGCCAAAAGGGGAAGAAGATGAACAAGTGATAGAGAACATGTATGAAGAAATAATGACAGAAAACTTCCTTAACATGGTGAAGGAAAAAGTCACACAAGTTCAGGCGGCACAGAGAGTGCCAAACAAGAAGAACCCAAACAGGCCCATGCCTAGTCATCCTATCTAATAAAGAGGGAATATGAAAATTGACTGTAACTCTGCGACAAAGATGGCAGTGCCCACAGCCAATAAGGAGTGAATTGAGGGTCACTCCACGACAAAGATGGCTGCACAAGTCCTACCTCCTGGCCCAGAAGGTATGTGATCGCAGGGACATCCACCGTGGCAGGCCAGATTGACATCCTCCTGACCGTGCCATGGGGTTTTGCAGATCTGCGCAGCCACAGGCCTCCGGTGCATGCATCCTCTCCTCCCCCCCCTGGAGTGCAAACATCCCCCAGCATGCTGTCACCCATGCATGCCTGCAACAGTCCCAAAAAAAGGGACTCACACATACTGAAAATGAAGGAATGGAAAAATATCTATCAGGCAAATGGAAATGAAAAAAAAAAAGCAGGGGTAGCAATACTTATATCTGACAAAATAGACCTCAAAGTGAAGACCATAACTAGAGACAAGGAAGGCCACTTAATAATTCTAAAGGGATCAATACAACAAGAGGATATAACTCTGGTAAACATTTATGTGCCCAATGCAGGAGCACCCAAATACATAAAAAAAAATTCTGGAAGATATCAGGGGAGAGATTGACAGCAATACAATCATAGTAGGAGACTTTAATACCCCATTAACATCACTGGATAAATCCTCCAGACAAAACATTAACAAAGAAACTTCAATCCTAAACAACTCACTAGATCAGATGGACTTAATCGATATCTTCAGAACATTCCATCCCAAAGCCACAGAATATACATTCTTCTCAAGTGCACATGGGACATTTATAAAGATAAACCACATATTGGGACATAGGCAAAGTCTACCCAAATTCAAGAGGGTTGAAATCATATCAAGCATCTTCTCAGATCACAATGGCATAAAATCAGAAATCAACTACAATAAAAACAATCACAAAAATTCAAACACTTGGAGGCTGAATAGCATACTATTAAACAATGAGTTGGTTACCAAAGAGATCAAAGAAGAAATAAAAAAACATCCTGGAAACAAATGACAATGAAAACACAACAATCCAAAATCTTTGGGACACAGTGAAAGCAATCCTGAGAGGGAAGTTCATAGCATTGCAGGCCTACCTCAAAAAAACAAGAAAAACTGGTAATAAACCATCTAATTCTACAACTTGAAGAATTAGAAAGAGAGCAACAAGAAGAGCCCAGTGGTAGCAGAAGGAAGGAAATAATAAAGATCAGAGAGGAAATAAATGACATAGAGGACAACAACAACAACAACAACAACAAAAAACACAATACAAAAGATCAATGAAAACAAGTGCTGGTTCTTTGAAAGGCTAAACAAGATTGATGAACCTATAGCCAGGCTCACCAAGAAGCAAAGAGAGAGGACCCAAATAATCAAAATCAGAAACAGAAGAGGTGAAATAACAACAGACCCCACAGAAATATGAAGAATCATAAAAAAATAATATGAGCAACTCTAATCCAACTAACTGGTCAACCTAGAAGAAATAGACATATTCCTAGAAAAATTCGACCTTTCAAAACTCAACTAGGAGGAATCAAAAAAATCTGAATAGTCCAATAACGATGGAGGAAATTGAAGCAGTATTCAAAAAACTTCCAACAAACAAAAGCCCTGGACCAGGCGGCTTCACATGGGAGTTTTATCAAACATTCAAAGAAGAAATAAAACCCATCTTCCTCAGACTATTCCAAAAAATTCAAGAAGAAGGAGCACTTTGAAGCTCTTTCTATGAAACTAGCATTACCCTAATCCCCAAACCAGATAAAGACAATACAAAGAAAGAGAATTACAGGCCAAAATCCCTCATGAACATAGATGCCAAAATTCTCAACAAAATTATAGCAAATTGAATCCAGCATTACATTACAAAGATCATACACCATGACCAAGTGGGATTTATTCTGGGGATGTAAGCATGGTACAATATCCACAAATCAATAAACATGATACACTCAGATATAAACAAACTGAGAGATAAAAACCATATAATCCATATCCACTGGTGCAGAAAAAGTATTTGACAAAATTCAACACCCTTTCTTGATAAAAACTCTCAGTAAAGTGGGAATAGAAGGATCATACCTCAACATAATAAAAGCTATATATGATAAACTCACAGCCAACATCATACTCAATGGGCAAAAACTAAAACCATTTCCTCTAACAACAGGAATAAGACAGGGATGCCCACTCTTACCACTCCTGTTCGACATAGTACTGGAAGTACTAGCCATT
Source organism: Eptesicus fuscus (assembly GCF_027574615.1). NCBI lineage: Eukaryota > Metazoa > Chordata > Mammalia > Chiroptera > Vespertilionidae > Eptesicus > Eptesicus fuscus. The sequence goes on from NC_072477.1 coordinate 95,575,681, forward strand.
GTGATCAGACAAGAAAAAGAAATAAAAGGCATCCAAATTGAAAAAGAAGAAGTAAAACTCTCCTTATTCGCAGATGACATAATATTGTACATAGAAAACCCTAAAAACTCCATCAGAAAACTACTAGAACTAATAAATGAATTCGGCAATGTAGCAGGATACAAAATTAACACCCAGAAGTCTATGGCTTTTCTATATACCAATAATGAACTCACAAAAAGAGAAACTAAAAAAGCAATCCCACTTACCATTGCAACAAAAAAAAACTAAGATACTTAGGAATAAACTTAACCAAGGAGATAAAGGACCTGTACTCAGAAAATTTCAAGACGCTGAAAAAAGAGATAGAGGAAAACATGAGCAAATGAAAGAATATACTATGTTCATGGATCGGTAGAATCAACATCATTAAAATATCTATACTACCCAAAGCAATCTATAAATTCAATGCAATCCCCATTGAAATACCAATGGCATACATCAAAGACCTAGAACAAACTCTCCAAAAATTCATCTGGAATGAAAAAAGTCCCCAATTAGCTGCAGCAATCATGAGAAAGAAGAAGAATGTTGGAGGGATCACAATACCAAATATCAAGCTATACTACAAAGCCATTGTTCTCAAAATTGCCTGGTACTGGCACAAGAACAGACATATAGACCAGTGGAAGAGAACAGAGAACCCAGAGTTCAACCCAAGCCATTATGCTCAATTAATATTTGACAAAGGAGGCAAGAGCATACAATGGAGTCAAGACAGTCTCTTTAATAAGTGGTGTTGGGAAAATTGGACAGATACTTGCAAAAAAGTGAAACTAGATCACCAACTTACACCATACACAAAAATAAACTCAAAATGGATAAAGGACTTAAACGTAAGATGGGAAACCATACAAATCTTAGAAGAAGCCATAGGCAGCAAAGTAGCAGACATTTTTCATAGCAATATATTTAATGATACAGCTCCGAGGGCAATGAAAACTAAAGAGAAAATAAACAAATGGGACTACATCAAAATAAAAAGCTTCTGCACAGCAAAAGATACCATCAACAAAACAACAAGAAAGCCCACTGCCTGGGAAAACATATTTGCCAATGTTATCTCTGATAAGGGTTTAATCTCCAAAATTTACAGGGAACTCATACAACTTAACATAAGGTAGATAAACAATCCAATGAAAAAATGGGCAAAGAACCTAAATAACCACTTTTCAAAAGAGGACATTCAAAAAACATGCTCAAAGTCAGTAATCATCCAAGAGACGAAAATCAAAACAACATTGAGGTGTACCACCTCACACTTGTCAGAATGGCTATCATTAACATATCAACAAATGACAAGTGCTGGAGAGGATGCAGAGAAAAAGGAACCCTCCTTCACTGCTGGTGGGAATGCAGACTGATGCAGCCACTGTGGAAAACAGTATGGCATTTTCTCAAAAAATTAAAAATGAAGCTGCCATTTGACCCAGTAAAACCACTTCTAGGAATATATCTCAAGAAAACAGAAACACCAATCAGAAAGGATATATGCACCCCTATGTTCGTAGCAGCACAATTTACAATAACTAAGATTTGGAAACAGCCTTAATGCCCATCAGCAGACGAGTGGATTAGAAAACTATGGTACATCTACACAATGGAATAATACGCTGCTATAAAAAAGAAGGAATCCTTACCATTTGCAACAGCATGGATGGAACTGGAGAGCATTATTCTAAGTGAAATAAGCCAATCAGTGAAAGAAAAATACCACATGATCTCACTCACTTATGGATAATAAAAAAATTATAAACTGATGAACAAAAATAGATACAGAGGCAGAGAAGCATCAAACAGACTGTCAAACTACAGCAGGAAGGCTGGGGATGGTTGGAGGAGGAGGTAAGAGATCAACTGAAGGATTTGTATGCATGCATATAAGCATAACCAATGGGCACAAGACACTGGGGCGGGTGGGAGTGAGGGCTTGTGCGGGGGACGGGGGTGGTAGGGAAGGCTGGGGGGAGGTCAATGGGGGGAAAAAGGAGACATATGTACTACTCTTTGTAATACTTTAAACAATAAAATAAAATTTAAAAAATAAAATGAATTTAAAAAAGAATAGAAAGAAGTTGAGCAATAATCTGTAGACTTTAAAAGATAAAATGATTACAGGGTAATTGTCTAAGTGAACAAAATAAAGTGAAGACATGAGGAATTATACAGATCATATAATTTGTCTGCCATGTACAAAGTTAAAGTCTTTTAGCCTTCATGTATTTGTATACAAAGAGTTGCTAACTGAATACACATTTGAGAAATGGGAAAAATTACTTAAATAAATTATTAGAATTCTAAAAAATAAATAAGGAAGTGGTCATCGTTTGAGATATTTTGGAAATAAGGAGTTTTCTAAAGTGAAGTGATTCCTCCTTAGTTTTCCCTTCCTTCTTTTTACGACTTTAGTACCCCCATGACATTCTCTGAGAAAATAATGCCATAAATAACATTTTCTTGTTATCAACTTGTCTCTGTGAAAGCAACCATAGTTCCCCCTGCCTAGACCGACAGGGAGGAGCTGGAACTGCTAGGTGTCTGTGGGTTTAGGGTGCCCCCCCCCCCCCGCCCGGCCCAGGAGACAATGATTCAAGGAAGCGAAGGCCCTCACCACACCTGGCTGAAGACAATTTCAGAATGGCGTGTCTTGTGGACAGTTTGTGAAAACTATCCTAAGCCGCTTATGAGTTTCTTCCACTTTTATAAGGGCCAGTTAACCCTGAGCCACATGAAAAAATTATACACTAAAGGGATTTTTTTCCCCTCCGTTATGTGATTAACATCTGAAACCACTCAAATTATGCTCCAATGAGGAAAACTTAAAAAAGGCTCTCTTGAACATTAAAAGAATTTTCTTGTTTTGTAATCTGCCCTTTTATTTCCAAAAGTCCTTCACCCCAGGTCTAATTCTGCAGGATCCTCCAGCCCGGCTTTTCTAGGCTGCATACTTTGATGTTAGCACTCACCTTGTTGGTGGATGGTCACGAGTTTTGAAGTATTTTGAAAGCAGTTCTTGTCTGCTAATCATGGAGACACATGAGCTTCATGTGTCGATCCTTTGATGGTGAGAATCTCTGACAGGATTTGGACACTCAGAGGTTTGCTTATAGTTATTCTGCCAGGTTGCATCATCTGAATTGTGAAATTTATCTTTTTCTTTCCTATCTTTCCTTTTAGAAAACATTTTTCCTTTTCTTTGATCTCTGTATGCTCTTACATCAATTTTAACTTAATAGTCACCTAAACAAAAAGGGAGCTACTTAAAACTAATAAAAAGTGGCAGCAAAACACAGAGTAGAAAAATCTTCATGTTGAAATCAGGCAGCCGCTATAGTCAGACCCTATGACTTGAAAAAGGTATCAATCCATCTGAGTTACCTCAGCTTCCGCACCCATAAAATGGGGTTAAGCACACCTCTCTGAGGCAATTTCCTAGACTTAATTACAAAAACAAAACAAAACAAACAAACAAAAAACCACACATAACCCTAGTGTTAACGCAAAGTCTCAAATGTTTTCTAATTTAATGCTACTGAGCCATGTGCAAACATAAAACTGGGTGTGAATTCTTCATGCTTATGCTTCTTATACCAATTGTATAGTCAGCTACTACTAAAATCACACTGCATAGCTGATATATCCCCAAATCTCAGTAACTTACAAATGAAGTATTTGTTTTTCTTATTCATGGTGGGGTTTGGCTGATCTCAGATGGGTTAAGTGAGGATTACCACTGGTTGCAAGTAGATTCAGTCTGTTCCCCAGGTCTTTATTCCTGGACTAGAGGCCTGGTGCATGAAATTTGTGCACTGGAAGGGTGGGGGTTCCTCAGCCTGGCCCACACCCTCTCGCAGTCCAGGATCCCTCGCTCCTTACTGCCTGCCTGCTTGCTGCTCCTTACTGCTCAGCTGGCTGCTCCATAGCACTGCTGCGGAGGCAGGAGAGGCTCCCGCCACCCACTCTGCGCTCATCAGCCTTGAGCCCAGCTTCTGGCTGAGCAGCGCCAGGGGCCAGCTTCTGTGTTGAGTGTCTGCCCCCTGGTGGTCTGTGTGCATCATAGCAACTGGTCGTTCTGCTGTTGGGTCGATTTGCATATTAGAGTTTTATTATACAGAATTGGAAGCTCCAGGGGAAATGAGGTTTTAGTTTGGTTGTTTTTTGTTTGTTTGTTTTTTGTTTTGGGTGGTTATTTTTAATGATGTGTCTCAGGACTTTAAAGGACTAGCAAAGGCCAAACCAAATCACACACACACTTATTTAAAGCCTCATCTTGTGTGGTGTTCTTAACATTCCAACTAAGTGCACCCTCCATGGGCAGTGAATTATACTCTGCTTCCTCTAGTGGAGATTCTGCAAAGTCCCACAGCAATGAGCATGGAGCTATGAATCTATAACAAGGAAGAAGTGAAGACCTGAGAACAATAGTTCAGCACAGTCTCCGTCACAGAAATTATAAAGAATCTGTCACCTACAGGCCAACAGAAACAAGGACAAGAAATAACAGTAAATTATATGGTGGTCATTGGTCTACAGGAACTCTGAAATCCTGTTATGAACATACTGACCAATTTCCCCCGGGGTTTGCCGCATTCCTTTACCAGGCCCTGGCTCTGCTCCCTGAGAGTAATGCCCCCATCCATTGTTCTCGTGGTCCCACGCCGCCTCAGGTATGACCTTCCTTTTCCCTCATCCTTCCTGGCCCATTTTAAGAGAGTACTGGAGAATATGAGCGGCCCTCTCACCCACATGGGCTCCTAATTGGGAGCCCATACCTCTTTCTCTGTCTCCGTCTCTTTTAATCTAGCATCTTGGAACTTTTGCAAATATAGCTCTCAAAAACCTGTTGGTTTTGATGCAGTTAATTATTGGCAATTCCATATGCCAAATGCCACACTTGTAAGGTTAGTGAGGTGTGTCTTTGTAAACTTAATTACAAGAACTTTGGGTACATCAGGCACCAGTGGGACCACTTATGCAGCCACTTTTCTAAAAGTCATTTTGTCCAAGTAAAAGTACCTACTGTTGGACATTGCCTTGAGGTTTGTCTTACTTGTATGTAGCACTCAGATTTTGTCATTTCCCTGAGGCTTTTTAGTAGATCTTTCAAATGCAAGGTATGTTTCAATTTTATCTTTTACTGATTAGAAATGAGAAGCAATTTTATTTATCAACCACATCTTCTGGAATTTCTTGGCTCTACATTCTCTCTCCATTGTGATTACAATCTGGCCGATTCTTTTCTGGGCGCATCACTTTCTCATTGTACCTTTTCAAATGCATTAATTGAAACCTGTAAACAGTATCAACATTCTGATTCAGAGCCTCCTTGTCCAATGCCACAAGTTATTTAGGTTAAATGGCAGTTTTGCCAATGTTTCACTGCCACATCACGCATTGCCTTCCTTCCAGCCTTTGGTGACATTCAGCCTTCTCTAGGGAGAGGTACTGCAAAGTCACAGGATACAGGTCCGTAATAAAGAGGAAGTGAAAGATTGGGAAGGATAATTCAATTTGTCCACTGATCTAAATCAACACAAAATTGTCAATTTGTTAAAATTCTGGTCAAAACTCAACAGAACAGCATTAACAATGTGATACTGCCTTGCTTATACCAAATCACAGTTTAAAATATTACTATGACACTGCTATGATGCATCCTTGAGAATATGACCTGACTACCATGGGTCAGGTGATGACTCAAATCTCTGAGCTGGCGGCTCTGCAAAGCCATCATTCATTTCATGTGATATGGCCTCTACTTGGCATATATGTGTCATTTACATGTGTGTCTGCCTTTGTGCCTTTCTCATTAATCATCTCAACTAAAGTAGCACAGTGAGATATGGTGTGACTCTTGGGTTATAAGTAGTGTATGATTATAAGATAATCCTCCTGGTAATACAGAATATGCTCAAGTGTTTCCTGTCTTCTCAGCCTATCGATAGTGATGGTATTGACTAAGAATGCCTGAGGGCATTCACCTGGGCTGTATTACTTATATGAGCCCCCGTGAACATTTCCCTAAACCAGAGCCAATGTGGCTGGACCAGCCCTTGTGGTTGTTACTATGTTTGCAAGACACAATGCACCTCAGTAAAACCACCAGGGAACTCTAAAAAAAAGGCTTATTATTCACGAGTCCTGGAGGGTACACAGCACAGCAGAGGGCCACACACTGATGTAGTGGGTAGAGAGAGAGAGAAGGAGCCTGGACTTGGGGCTCTAACTTTATTGGGTCCAAGGGTGGGGTACCTAGGGTTTTGTGGGTTCACTTTTTATTGGTAAATTTAAAACATAAGAGCAGGAATTAGGGCTTGGGAAGGGAAAAGCAGGGTCATTCATGTGGTCCGTTATGCCGATTACCAAGAGCTTTTAAAATGGGAACTCAGTGCCCATGTAACACATATGTTCATTTGAGATGGATGTCTTTGAAATGGATCAGAAGCTTATTGTCAGGTACTACATTGTGGTGAACATTTTAATATTAGTTTTGCTGTGAAAGCACAGCATTTTTAAATCTCATCACCTGTGTACTATTGAGAATATAGTTTCTAGAACCCCAAGCTGATAACACTGATCTGAAGGATTATTGGGGGTTTTAAATGACATGACATTGTTTAAAGAGCTTAACACAATACTTGAGTAAGTGCTCAATAATTTTCAGTTTCCTTCCCTTCCCTTTTCACTTTATAGATTAGAGTTTCTTAGTCCGCTGTGAGCATTAATTTGTTCAGCTCTGCCTTCAGGTGGAACATCTGTATAAATCAAGTTTTTGTGAATATTTTTAAACTGAGAGCTTTTCCATCTGTTCTGGAGTTATAGCCATCCACATTATCCTCACTTGAGCTCTTAATGATATATGTGTGATGGAATCAAGACGTTTTAATGCGTAAGTATTCATAACCTCCCCATTCCTGTCTGTGCAGATTCTACCATTTCCTACCATCTGAGGCATTCTTCCTTAGCCAGTCTAGTTCTTGGCATTTTTGTGATACAAAATTAGGAGACAGGGAGAGTTACCAGGCCAGAGATGCATGAAGAAAGGGGAAAGGTTTTGGATTTCTGGGTCAGCCCTGGGCTCGTTCTTGTATAGAATCCAGGTAATGAGCAAAGCAGAAATAAAACTGTAAAAAAAAAAAAAAACTCCCTCAATTCCAAATTGGTCTAAAGAAAAAAGCTTGAGGTAGAGGCAGGAGAATGAAGACAGATGAATCTTAAAAGGTAGATGTCAGGAGAATAGGGGAGTTCAGGAAGACTCTGGAACAAATGTAGAATATGAAAGAAGTGTGGAAGAGAAGTGATATTTTTAAATGTATTATTGTGGGTTATAAAATAAATCTCCATAAAATTTCTTGAGAAATGTACATAGAATATTGAAATTCCTTGTAAATTACTTTGGGCTGCTGGAGTTTATATTTCTTCAAATGGAATGCTATGTTAAAACTAATTTATCTGAACCCCATGCACACACGTACCTTTGGGTCACATGCAGTCCTTCCTAATGAAACAGCTAGCAGCAGGATCCCATATTCTCTTCAAAGCTCAGCAAAATCACCAAGGTTCATTTTCTGTTGTGTCTTCTGTGTATTTCATGTAAGATTCTCTTTTGAACATTCTCTCAAGAGAAAGTTACTAATATTGATATTTCTTGTAAACATGGGTGCTTCTGTCAGACTTCAAAATCCATCTTAAAAATTACAAGTAAGGTGATTTTATGCATACACATAGAGTCACAGAGTGTGAAGATAGCTAAGTGATCCTCAGTCCATCCTCCCTCATCAAACATACAGTCGAGACTGGATTCCCCAGCTTCCCTGGCAGCTAATTGGCCATTGACTGTGAGCAGTGGAAAGTGAGCAGAGGTGATTACGCAAGTTCCATATCAGACACTTAAAGGGAAATTGCTTGCTCTTTAGATTCCTCCTGCAGGCTAAACTGTGGACAAGGAGCTGAATCAGTTTCAATCACTTGGGTAGAACAAGATCATAGTAACAACAACACAGAAAGAACCCAGTCTTTCCATGATCTTTTGCCCACCCAACCAGGGCAACCACTCCTCCCCAAACTGTCAGCATGAGAAAGAAGTACACTTCTAATATGTTTTAACCAGTGACTTATGATAGTATCTGTTAGTACAACTTAGCCTATAAGTAATAATACTCATATATAATCAATACATTTAGAATATGTTGCTTTCAGTTAAGGAATTATTGACTAACATGTAATATAACATATATACTATTGTCTGTATTATGCAAATAACCTGTTGTAGTAAAAACTACAGTCATTGGGGTCATTATCAGGTTTGAGAAATACCATGCACTGGTATGAAAATTATCTTCCTGTACAATTATGTTGAGTTCAGATGAGCAAAACTAGAGCAAACAATTGTAGTGAACCAGCTGATAGCTGCACATTCTTACAGCATCCATTCACTTAACAATAAAAATATCAAAGGATTTCTAGTTTCCAGTCCAGTATGTAATCTCTCCCATCCACACAAAAGAAAAAAGCTGGACTAACTGAAAGTCAACAACTCCTCTTAGTTCCATCAGGGAGAACAGAGGTCAAAGGGCAAAACTCTGCCCCCAAATTGTAGAGATAGACAGGTGGATCCCACCAGGAAAAAGCTCCTCAGGAACCAGTGCCAGAGTAGAAATACCCAAACTTTAATTGACAAGTTGCTGGAGGCTCCATGTGAACAAGTTTGAAAATTAAAAACTCCAAGGAAGGTTTGGCCTTAAGGATGTCGGGGGGCATTTTATAAGTTTTATCTCCTGGAGCCCTACCAAGGTCTCATAGTAAATATAAGAGAAAAGTCCCCTCCTGTTTCTGGCAGGGGGAGGGGAAAATAGTCTTTCTAAATACTCGCAGCACAGTCTGTTGTTCTTACAAGGCCTGCCTTCAAGAGAAACTGTTTTTTCAAGAACCTAATCTACTGAAGTTATACCAGAGCCTAACTAGCCTGGAGGAAGGGGCATACCCAACTCTATCCTATTCTAGCCATCCTGTCCCACCTAAGGTTGGGGAGGGAGCAATAAACAGAGAGAGGACACTAAGAAGGATATGTGAAGGTCACAGCCCTGGGCACAGGTTCACTAAAAGACTGAGCCCTAATCATAGGACTATAGAATGCTTCCCCCCACACACCTCACCACATCAATAGTGCTCCTGTGTAATAATAGAGGAATGTAACTGAAAGAGCTCTGTGTCTCAGATGATATCTATGTTTATAAAAGCCTAATATGCAAAGTGTCCCCTGGGAGTTTGACTGGGAGATCAGGAGTTGGATTGTTCGCTATGATGTGCGCTGACCACCAGGGGGCAGCACGGAATGAAGGAAGGCCCCAGCCAGCCCTGATCCCTGGCCAGGCCTAGGGATCCTACCCATGTACCAGGCTTCTAGTTTAAGAATAAGTCTCTATACTAGGTGGGGGGCGGGGAGGGGGGTGAGGGCATGTGCTGGGAGGTGTAGGTCGCTGGGGAGAGATCAATGGGTGGAAAGGGAGACATATGTAATACTTTAAATTTTCTTAATTTAAATTTAAAAAAAAAGAATAAGTCTCTAGCCCTAGCCAATTTGGCTCAGTGGATAGAGCATCTGGGGTCCTGAGTTTAATTCTGGTCAAGGGCACATACACTGCAGGCTCCTCCCCAGCCTGGACCCTGGTCAGGGCACATGCAGGAGGCAACCAATTGATGTGTCTTTCTGTCTTTCCCTCTCTCTTCCACTCTCTCTAAAATCAATGGAAAAATATCCTCGGGTGAGGATTAAAAAGAAAAGAAGAAAAAGAACAGAATAAGTCTCTAGGCAAACCTAAGAAATATTGCCTACTATGTACCAGGAAATATAATATTTGTTGAAGATATAGTGATGTTGTATAAAAGCTCTCCCTTCATGGAGCTTATATGCTAGTATAGAAATAGGACAATAAACCACATAATTTCAATTAGTGATAAGTGACATGAAGCAAATAAGGAAAGCCATGGCTGGGTGGCTTGGTTTTTTGGAGCATTATCCCATACTCCAAAAGGTTTTGGGTTCCATTCCCAGTAAGGGCACATACCTAAATTGTGGATTCCAACCCCAGTTGGGGTGTGTATGGAAGGCAACCAAAAGAAGAGGGAGAAGAAGAAGAAGAAGAAGAAGAAGAAGAAGAAGAAGAAGAAGAAGAAGGAGGAGGAGGAGGAGGAGGAGGAGGAGGAGGAGGAGGAGGAGGAGGAGGAGGAGAGAAGAAATAAAAAAGAAGGAAAAGCAAGGGCTGGGAAATGATGGGGAGGGAGGACACAACTATTTTAGACACTGTGGTCAGGGAAGATCTCCCTGAGCTGAGGCCTAAATGGATGAGAAGCTCATTTTATAAAAGCAGAGAGATCCACATTTGGTCCCTTCAGATTTTGGTTCCTCAACCACTAGGCATACATGAACACTGTGGATCCCAGAGAAGTTGATGCAAACATAGACCAACCTCCAATGTATCTGAAAGATCAACTGCTTGATCCCTGAGGTCTGAGCTTACTATGGGGCAGTGATGAGAAAAATAAAGTCATCATATCTCTGAGCAAGTCATGTGATAAGTTTGTGACCAAAATTTGCCCCCCCCCCCAAAAAAAAATACCTGTCGATCTTTCAGAGAAGCCCTTCTGAATTTCATGACCTATTTATTGAAATTGCTTTTCATAGGTTGATTGGTTAGTCAGAGTGTATTATGATAATGTTCCTTATTAAATAAATGTTCTGTGTTGGTTAATACATCTTCCCATTTATTAGAATAACTTTATTCCTACATGCTAATCAAATATACTATTTCTGGCTGGTTAAATATAGTATCTGTAGTAATTTTTATTTTAGAAATTGGGTGTTTAGTTTCCCCTTTGGTCCTTATTTTAACATTATTTCTATGAAAAGTCAGAATCAAATGATATCAAATTATGTCACTTTGATAAACAATGCTCTTTCCAGAAAAAGAAACTGGATTCCATATATAAAACTAAAAAAGTCTAAACACAATGGTTTCACACTCTTTCTGAGCAATGATAGTTCTACATGTTAGTCATAAATTTAAGGCTAGTCTCAATGAAGTATGATGAGATATCAGCACTTGCCCTCCCCATCCCACTTTCTGTCTTTCCTGAATTTATGACCCAATGATTCCACTGCTGGGGATTTATCTAATTCAAAATAATACATCTACCCTTGTGTTCATTGTAGTGTTAGCTGCAATATAGCCAAGATATGGAAGCAATAGATGAGTGGATAAAAAAGGTGATGATACATATATTCAATGGAATATTACTCAGCCATAAAAAAGAATGGAATCTTATCATTTGTGACAGCCTGGATGGACCTAGGGGCTATTATGCTCAGTGAAATCAGTCAGTCAGAGAAAGACAAATATCACATGACTTCACTTATATGTGGAATCTAAAGAACAAAATAAACAAACAAAATTGAAACAGACTCATAGACACAGAGAATGGTGGTTGCCAGAGGGGAAGATGGTTGAGGGACAAGGTGAAAGAGGTGAATGTATTAAAAAGTACAAATTGGTAGTTACAAAATAATCTTGTGGATTTAAGTAAAGCATAGAGAATATAGTCAATAATATTGCGATAACTATGTATGGTTGCCAGTTGTGAAAATATCAATGGGAACATGATGTAAAGTATATGATTGTCAAATCACTAAGCTGTACATCTGAAACCAATACAAAATAAAGTTGAAAATAAAATAAAATGACAAGAAAAATTCAGAAGGCATAATTAATGAATAAGAAATTGTTCAAGAAATAATTTTTGCTGAATTAATAAATGACAATAAATAAAATATGCACTACTTGAAATAAGGCAATTGGGCTTGGCTCAAAAGATCTAAATGTAAACTTTAGGTACAAAATATAAAATTTTCTTTGGTTTATGATATTTGAAACACCAAATTCTGTATATGAAGTTTCTGTGTAGAAAGTAATTTGGTATATTCATGATATGAAATAGAAAAAAAAATAAATTTCATCAAAGGAGAGTAAAATAAGTTTAAATCTAGCTATAAAGTGTGGATTAAAAATTGATAACTACAACCCTGGATGGGTAGCTCAGCTGGTTAGAGCATCATCCCAATACACCAAGATTGAGAGTACAATCCCGAGTCAAGGCACATACAAGAATCAACCAATGAATGCATAACTAAGTGGAACAACAAATTTATGCCTCTCTCTCTCTCTCTCTCCCTCCTTTCCTCCCTCTCACACCTTCCTCTTCCTTTCTCTCTCTGAAATTGATCAATAAATAAAATTTAAAGCAAAAAGGATCCAATCTAGGATCACACACTGTTAAAAAAATGTGATAACTAAAACAACTCAACAATTATAGGCAAAGCTGCTATTGTATGTAGTGTTCAGACTTATATCCATAGCCTAGCCACTATGCTATAGAGAAATAGCTGTCTTAGTTAGTTTTACAAATATTTATCTATACCAGTAATACCATAAAGGTCATTATTTTCATCCCTACCCATGTCCCCATCCTTCTCTATGATGACAGGATCTCACTGGGTGCCATTTGTTTTTCTAGGATAAGAAGAGAAAGACTGAAATAAGCTATAGCCAAGCCCTTTATAGCCTTGCTGTTGAAATGTGGTCCTTGGACCAACAGCACCGCCTAGGAGCTGACTAGGAATGCAGAACTTGGGTCACAGGGCATCAGAATCTTATTTGAATACTATCCACTAGTGACTTTGTATGCATGCTGAAGTTTCAGAATGCTGCTTTTCAATTTTTCACTGACATCAAGCAGCAAATACACTCCTTCATGCTGAAAGTAAGGCCTAAAATGCTACCTACCTAAATAAAATACTTCTAATCCTAACATACCCACAAAACTCAGTAACTCAGGTTAAAGATCTGGAAACTAGAAAAATAACTAAAATTAAAATCCTATCTAATAAAAGAATAATATGCAAATTGACCCATCACTCCGACACACAAAATGGCTGCCCCCATGTGGTCAAAGATGGCTGCCCCATGTGGACACAAGATGGCCACCACAAGATGGCCAGCAGGGGAGGGCAGTTGGGAGGGACCAGGCCTGCAAGGGAGGGCAGTTGGGGGCAATCAAGCCTGCAGGGGAGGGCAGTTAGGGGTGACCAGTCTGGCAGAGGAGGGCGGTTGGGGGTGACTGGGCCTGCAGGGAAGGGTAGTTGGGGGGTGGACCTAGGCCTGCAGGGGAGAGCAGTTGGGGGCGACCAGGCCTTCAGGGGAGGGCAGTTAGGGATGACCAGGCCTGCAGGGGAGGGCAGTTAGGGGCAAACAGGCTGGCAGGGGAGCAGTTAGGCATCAATCAGGCTGGCAGGGGAGTGGTTAGGGGGTGATCAGGCTGGCAGGCAGAAGCAGTTAGGGGCAATCAGGAAGGCAGGCAGGCGAGAAGTTGGGAGCCACCAGTCCTGGATTGTGATAGGGATGTCCGACTGCACGTTTAGGCCCAATCCCGGTAGGGGTCCAAGATTGGAGAGGGTGCAGGCTGGGCTGAGGGACACACATCCCCGTGCACGATGTTCATGCACTGGGCCTCTAGTATATGTATAATGTCCTAGAGTTTCAGACCCTTCATAAATTGATGTCTCAAGGAATGAAATGAAGCCTAAATCATTTCCTAAAGGATTATCTCTATATAAAAGCCCAGTGACCGTTACAGCAGAACAACCAGAACTACGGGTTGCTATGATGCGCACTGACCACCAGGGGACAGACGCTTAATGCAGGAGCTGCCCCCCGGTGGTCAGTGCACTCCCACAGCGGGAGTGCTGCTCAGCCAAAAGCCAGGCACATGGCTGGCCAATGCAGCTGCTTAGCGGGAGCCTCTCCCACCTCCGCCAGGTGCAATCTCCAGGGAACAGACTGCAGTCCCGATGCGCAGGTGGTGGGGGTGTAGCTGGAATGACCATGGATCAGCCACCGCCAACCCCTGGAACTCTCCCTCCGGACCCTGCGGCTGCACCGCACCCCTTACCTATGGCCCTCTGGATTTCGGATGTGGGCTCGGGAGAAACCTGCAGAGACACTTCACGCACATACTGCCTGGGCTGGCCCCCATCTCCAGAGCAAGCACCTGTGAAGTCCAGCCCAATGACCAATACACATGCGTGTCTAGAGGTGAGTCCTTCACAACTTCCACCTACCACCCTGCCCCGGCCCCATCTCTCAGGAAGGTGGGCATCTTGGCACCGAATACCCGCTCCTGGATCCCTGCAGAGCGCTGGTCAGCTCCGGTGGGTGGAGGGGCAGCAGCAGGTGTTGGCCTGACCTGTTTGGTTCAGGCAGCCCCACACTTGGGCCCGGAGTTGCATGGAAAAATCACCCCCTATACCCTGCAGGTACAATCTACTGCAAACAAATGCAGTGCGGAACATTCGCGTGTGACCAGGATGACCCTGATACTGACGCCATCCCCCTGGAACTCACCTCGGGCATCAGGGCCACATTCCAGCCCTTAGCTATTGCCATGTTCCTTCGGATGCGGAACTGAAATACTAAGAACGCACCCGGATGGCAATCGGCCTCTCCCTCCTTCCCTCCTACCACCCCCAGCTGCCACTTCCAAGCTGGACCTGTCCCCACCTCCCGGGAGAGTCCCGGAAAAAGTGAGAAAATCCCAATCTGACAAGCGGGTCTCCCACGCATGTCCGTGGCCCTGCATTGCCCCTTCCCCCAGCCTGGCCAGCATCTGGGCTCCCATGTTCCCAAGCGGTTCCCCAGCGGCTCCCGTGGGTGGGCCGGCTGGCGGGCCCACAGACAGTGGCTCCTGTGGACAGTCCCCCGGTGGTGCTGGTACCGGCCCGAGGACGCCCACAGCTCAGCCAGAACTTGCCACGAGGCACATACCCCATAAGCCTACAGGTACAATCTCCGGAAAACAGATGAAGCTTGGACACTCGGAGTAACCAGGATGAGCCTGATATCACTGCCAGGCTCCTGGAACTCTGCTTGGTGCATCGAGATCAAATCTCATTTCTTACCAATTGCCACGGAGCTACAGAGGAAGGCAGCAACATAAAAATGACCACAAGGTGGCGACTGACAATCTGGGTAAAAGTCAGCGAGATGGATCTGAAGGGTGGGGGGTTGGAGGCGGGGAGAGAGAGCACCCTGCCCTCCAAGATCCCCAACTTTGTATTGTTCACCTGGGAGCGTCTCTTATCCGGCTCCGAGCCGTGGAAAGTGTCCAGCACAGCCCAAGGCATCCACTGGGGACCTCCCAGTCCACAAGGTGCAACCCTGGCTGCAGAAGGGACATTTGGAAATATTTTTTCAAGAAGCTGTGGGGAGGAGGACGGTCTCCGCAAGCGACTTCGGGGGGCGGGGGGGGGGGGCTCACTGGGACGTGGAAACTCCCCCGGCTGGGGGCGGGGTGCGGGCTCCTGATTTTCATTCAATGTGTACAAATCCGTGCACTGGGTCACTAGTTCTGTAATAATTGCCCCTGTTAAAAATGGATGTTGCCTGGGTGGGCTTTAAAAAAGACCCTGATTCCTGCAACTTTAGGTGTTGGGGTATGTGTTAATCATTGTAGGAGCATCAGAAGATAAACTCATAGAAAGTCTTCCATAAGTGTGATTTCATTTTGATTCATCAGAGGTCCCAAGTCTAATAAACTTTTAAAAGTAAAAAAGTAAGTTCGTACACACATGCATACATAAGTACATACCATTTTAAAAACACTCCCAACAACCAGTACCACCCTTAGATCCAAGCAAAGAGCCACTGCTCTGAACCCTTCTTTAAAGACTTACGTTACACACACATACACACACACACACACACACACACACACACACACTCATGTGTGCGTGTGATAGTATTAAAGAACACATGTTGCCTCTGTTGTTGGGGATTTAGCATGCTCAACAGGATGCAATGTAACTTTAAACCCAAACATCTCCTCTGTGACTAATACCATTCGGGGCCCATGGAAATGCTCCTACACAGTGTTTGCCCTGTGTCCTCAAGTAAAGGTGATCACATCCCAATGTCCTAAAGGTTTGCTGTTTGTGACCTGCTGCTAAGAGCATGGGGGGTGAATACTGCTTCCAGGAGCAGGGGGGAAAGACAAGTCCCCTGAGGCAGTATAGCCTCACCTCATGCAGTGCTGTTTCCCAGTGGTGCCTGGCATCATATTTTTGCTTCTCCAGTATAATCCTTCTCTGAGATAATTAATATTCATATTTCAGTGAATCTTTGCAATAGTTGCAGCTGGCAAAAAAAACAAACAAAAAAAAACCATTTTGCAATATTAACCAATTCCTACAACTCCCAAATTTGTAAGTCTGTAGATCTAGAAAAACCACTCATGAAATTTGATGCCAATACTTTATATAGATAACCAGCTGTGCATTGAACACTAGCATTGCAAATAATTGTCTTTGTATAAAACATTCTTAATTAATTTTCAAAAATTAAAGTTTTCAGTTTTTTAAAAATATTATATTCATTAATTATAATTTTTATTTTCTATTATAACTTTTATGTATAATTTTAGTATTTTTGAAGAAAATAGTATTTTACAAATATATATTAAAATAAGCTTAACTTTAAAATTTTGTTTTAATGATGAAAATATATTCAAATTGTGGACACTTTTAGTAGAATTACATTTTATTTGTATCCTTCAGAACACAGATTATGACAGAATATTGATTATAATAACATAATTAGTGATTTTTGCTGAAATGAAGACAAATAAACTTAATAGAATAAAATGCATGACAAATTATGAATTATGTGTCTTTCATTTTATTACTCATCTAAACATTGCCATCCAACAACAAAATATCCAGACATGTGCAATAACAATTAAACTTACTTATCTTTGATATTTTCCCAACAAAAAATCATAACTTTACACAGTTTTTAATTTCTCATTGTGATAGTATATTTGTCAAGATAGAAGGACATATTTTATTTGTTTTGATTTATAGATAATGATAGGCAATTACAAATGATTAACAAATTGATTTGTAACCTTTAAGTATTTAGACATATGGTATGTGGGCATTCATTTCTACTCGTGCCTAGAGGCAGGCCTAACAACTATAACAAATGGAAACAAGACAAAACCAAACAAAACAGAGACAAAACAGCAAGAAGAAGATTGTGAACTTGTAGAGGCCACTACCATCTGCTTAGGCTTCTTAATCAAAGCTACTGGGGTTCACCCCACCAGCAAGATATGCTGCATATAATCATGCTGTGCCTACTCTGAAAATAAAGCAACATTTCAGGATTACCGAGGCTACTCCAAAGCATGTTGTGTTCCATTGCTCAGTGGGAAGGAAGGCCTCTAGATTTAGAGAACTCACAGAAGACTCAGCAGTTATTGGCTTTTTAGTGTGAGTTCACATCAACATTGACAGAACATACAGAACATATGCGAAGACATTATATTCCAGGTGACACTGAGGTTGCATTTGCTCCCTACCTACGAAAAAGATCACATACAGAAGTGAAAATGAACACGTTGGCATTGACTTAAGTGAGGAGCCAAAAGGTATGCAACTACATGGTCACCTGTGCCTACAGTTAACTGTGCCTCCTGATACAGTCAAGTGTTCAAAGCGCTTCCTCTCTGTCCTTCCTGTGCACTTCAAAGAGGCAGTGTAATCTGATTCATCACAAAAGCTCTGGTGCCTGCCTGACTCCCTTCAAATTCGGGCTCCATCAGTTTATCAACTTGTGTTATTCTAGGCCTAGGTGTCCTCTTCTACCATATGGGCACTAATGAGTATTTACCCCGAAGGGTGGCTGTAAGAATTATATGGGTTAAGTGCCTAGACTAGTGCATGGGCACTCAGTAAGTGCTGTGTGTATATTGTTCAAATTTTTATATGTCCTTAATTATGTTCCCACCTATAAGAGTCTGGCAGAGCAGTATCAGGACATGTGTTTTGCACTGACTGCTACTGCAGGTCCAAGATAAACAAACGTGGCACTTGGATATTGCAAGGATCCCTTTGACCTAGACCTTGGGCGATTTACGTTGCACAGTTAATTGACATACATCTTTTTTCCTTTTCCCCTCCTCCTAGCCCAAACTCTCTTCTAAATTAGAATTTGTGGTAGCTACAACATGAGAGCCCATTTAAGAAAAATCAATGAAAGAGATGACTGATTACTGATGGTCACTACGTAGTCTCAGGTGCAGACCTGACCTTTTCCTCCTGCCAGCTGCCTGCTGGCTGGTCAGTGGCCCAGACACTTGAGCAAGAATTAGTCTCCTTGTGCTGGGGAGCAGGGAGCCGTCTCTGTAGAGGCCTCAAGAATCAATACACCACCCCACATGACAAGTTTATTCTCGACTCCTCTCCTCCAACCCCCTTTCCCTTTTGCACTTTTCCACAGTAAGAGCATGAAAGTAGGAGACCCAAGGAAGGCCTGGACAAGGGAAGGAGGAAAGGGAGATCTTAAGCAAACCTCGGTGTGTTTACACTTACTGTATATTTTTTTTCAACGGAAGTCCTAAAAAATCTCTCCTGAAACCCAGAGGCTTTTGGCATAGAACATGAAAAAGTCTGATGTAAGAGGTGAAAATGCTATTTTCCAATCAGGCTCAAATTTCTGAAACAAGGATCTCTTTTCGCATGTTTTCGGGAAAGATGTCGGTAATGTGGTTACAAAAATTTTAGCAGACACATAAAATGGCCTTTCTATCATCTTCAAGCTCCCTCATGCATTTCTACAGATGATTTACAGATTTACTGGGTTCAACAATCTTTTTATCAGACATCCTAAAACATGAGATGAGGTATATTTGTTTCCCTAGGCTTTCTTAACAGGCTTATAAGTTAGGCAAAAATCGTGTTTTTTAAATAAAATTTGATGCAGTTCTTGGCACAGGATTTTGCATGCAGGTGCTCCATAAATATTTATTGTTGATTATTTAAAAAATAAAAAAAAAAACAATGAAAAAGTAGTTCCAATTGTGTGAGGGTTTTTTGGAAGGGAGGGAGTGAGCCAGAAAATAATAATTCTTAAAAATTATTCACTATTTTCTGTGATTAGAAAAAGCATAAGCCTCAAAACCCAAACACCAATCACATGTCTAAAGGTATATTAGTACCTTTAAAAAGTGGTTAAAATAAAAGAACATAGTATCAAAAATATTGTAGAAAATAATTAGGCTGAATCTCTAAACACATGCAACTCGTTTTCAGGAGGAGGAGAGAAAAACCACTTTTTTTATTCCATCTTTTTTCCAATTCTCCCTGGTATGGCAGTCCCTAGTCATCTAAAAAGCACTTTTATTAAGCCAATCTGTGGTAACCAACATCATCTGTGTGCAAGTGTGCATTCTGTAGGGTGTAGGCTGAGTTCCTTTAGCCAGGAAACACCAAAATACAGTGACATAAACCAGGGAAGTTTATTTGTTCCCCTTAACAGTCCAGAGCTGAGAAGTCTAGCGCTAGGGCTAGCAAACATAGCCTCTGCTCAAATCTAGCCTGTTCTTGTTTCTGTTTCTGTGGTAAGAATAGTTTTCGCATTTTCAAATGGCTAAAAAGAATCAAAGAAAGGATAATGCTCTGTGGCACATGAAAATTATCAGCAAATTCAATCTTCAGTCCACTAAATAACGTTTTATTGGAACACAGCAACACTCATTCATTGATTCATTCATAGTCATCATTATCTAGGGCTGCTTTTACACTACAATGGCAGAATTGAAGAATAGCACCAGAGACAGTATGCCCCATAAAGTCTAAAACACTGCCTGCTGCCTAGCCCTCTACAGAAAAAGTTTGCTCAGCCCAAGCTAGGGAGCTCTCACTCCTGTGGTCCATTCAAGGCCCCAGGTTCCTTCCATCTTGCAGTTCTTCTGTTCTTAACACATCCATGTTTCAGCGGTTGGTTACATGGAAGAGTTAAGAAGGAAGGCAAGCAATTTTTTAAAACATGTGAAGCAGAAATCGCACCATCACTTTTGCTCACAGGAATTCCTTTGGTGAATTTATTAAAATATCATACACATAATGAAAGCAAGGAGACTGGATTTGGGGCTGGGGTTGTCAGCCAAAAGCTTGATACTGCATGAAGTACAGAGAATAATGAAATATTTAAAATCTATTGAGTACCTGAAATCCATTAAATTCAAAATATAGTCATACTAGCCTATGGTCAGAAGTCTTTACTATATTTATTAAAATGGCCACTTTTGTTGTAAGGCAAGCTGATGTTCAAGTTAGAATAATCTGCTGGAAGGAATTCTAGTGTTTCAATGGATGTTTTGAAGATGAAATGTTCCTCAGGGTTCCCTCAGGACCCCAGTATATAGAGTATTTTCATGTGCGTAACGTAGTGGAGACTCAGTAATTGTTGCAGGTTACTGAAGACACTTTGATATCAAGGGAAAAGCTGGGGTGTTGGAGCTCCAGTTTACTTCAGGTCCTGTCTCAAGCTCTGTGAAGTAGCACAAGACATTAGCCCACCTGTATCTCAGCTCTACTAACTGGTTATTGTTTGTATCTTCTGCACTTATAGGTAGCTCATGTTTTTTAGAAATGGTGATGATAAAGTACTTGCATTTTTGTCCAGAGTGAATTTGACGAATGTACAACCATATTCAAGGTTCTCATCTTGACTGGCTACTTGGTGAAAAAAATTAATTCCCATTCCATTAAAAAACTGAATAAAAATATAGATGCAGTTTACTTCTTCAAATCATGGATGCAGGGGCTCATCACTTTTACAAATTAATCTTATATTGCTCGGGATTGGTTATCACCTCATCATGTGATGTGTTTGAAAATCTCTGTGCAGCCATACTCTACTCTGAAGACCATGGCTGCCTGAAACTGCTCTCCTGCTTCTGAACAGGTCAATGACGGAATAAACAGCAGTTTCATCCTGGAACAGTATTGAATTAGCCTTCTAAATTAGAGCCATTACCAGGCAGTGCACGTAACTATTTCAATACTTGACATGTTCTGAAATTAGGACAGAGTAATATTGAAAGTCTTTAAAGTGCAAGATGGTTTTCAAATTGTGAGGTCTATTGTAAATTTGTTACAGTCTATTAGTGTTTTGCAACATCTCTCAAAGCCTTTTTATTTTTATTGATTTCAGAGAGGAAGGGAGAATCATTGATCAGATGCCTCCTGCACGCCCCCTACTGGGGATGGAGCCGGCAACCAGGGCATGTGCCCTGACCGGGAATAGAACCATGAGCTCCTGGTTCATGGGTTAACACTCAACAACTAGCCACACCAGCCGAGCTCAAAGCCTTTTTGGACCAACCTACATATGGAAAAGAATTCACTACACTTATGAGAAAAGTTGTTTCTAATCAATGGGGGAAAAAGTCTTTAATAAGTGCCATAGGAATAATTGCCCACACAATTGGAGAGAAAAAAATCAGATTAGATTTCTATCTCACAACATATGCAAATTAATTTTAGGAGGATTACACAACCAAGTGAAAACAATTATTTTAAAGTATTAGAAGAAAATATAGGAAAAAATCTTTGTAGGAAAGTCACAAAACCCAGAATCCATAAAGGAAAAGATAGAATTATTGACCTATATTCACACTTAAACATTTAGTAAAGCAAAATAGAAAGTAGGTAAAAGGCAGACATTAGACTAGGTAACATATTTGCAATATATAAAGCATATAAATATAAAAAATTATTTACAAAAAAACCTTTATAAATTATAATAAGAATGCAACTAATAAGAATGTAAGCAACAGTCCTGGCCCGTGTGGCTCAGTAGTTGGAGTATCCGTCCACACACTAAAGGGTCTCAGGTTCGATTAGTAGTCAAGTGCATATACTTGGGTTGCAGGTCAACCCCTGGCCCCAGTTGATGCACAAGCCAGAGGCAACCAATCATATAGATATCTCTCTGTCATCTATGTTTCTCTTTCCTCTCTCTCCCTCCTATCCTTCTTCCACTGTAACCCTTTGCACTGGCTTGCTTTTTTCTCGATTTCTTTATTCTAATGCTAACCGTGTCGAGTCACACTGGACATCCGAGTGCAAAAGGTTAAAAGTCAATGGAAAAAAATATCCTCTGGTGAGGATTAACGGCAACAAAAAAGAATGTAAGCAATGGCCATAAGCAAATGTCTTCAATTGCAAACTAGAAATGACATAAATAAGTGAAAAGGCTCTCAAACAATGGCATTATTTTACTCATCATGTAGGCAAACATTATATAGACTGAACATATACAATGGTGTATACGCATGTGAGGCAATGGGGACATTCATGTGTTAGTGGGGGAGTAGGTTGAAGAGAAACTTGGAAATATCTATCAACATTTTTAAAATCATGTTTCCTTCAACCCAGTAATTCTATGTCTGTAGCTATCCCTATAGAAATATTTACACACGTGCAGAAAGGATCTTGTACAAGAATGTTCGATGTTCATAATAATGAAAATTAGAAAGACAAAAACTTTCATAGGGGAATGGCTAAATGGATTATACAACAGTTAAAAGGTGTTATATTCATATATACTATTATGAACGTTCTCTGTGAAATTATTGAGTTGAAAAGGCAAGTTTTAGTTTAATACATCTCTTTGGGTGTATACACTTATGTAAAGTATGGTATCATTTATTTTAAAAATGAATGAAACAAAACTATAATGTTTTGTCTGTATTCCTGTATGTGAAAGCATAGAGAAAGGTAGAATTGATGTACATCAGACCAGCAATGGCCACCTGTTGGTGGCTGCCTCTGAGAAATGTGATTGGGTTGAGCTAGTTGAAGAGGAACTTCCACTTGTACTCTAATCTTTGGTTGCTAGAGAGTGAATTTATGGAAAAGACCCTCTGTGAGAGAACCTATTCTGTATTATTTATTCGCTTAAAGTATAAATAAAGCAAAAATACCTGTGAGGTATTTGCGGGCCACCCATTCTACTAGTTTGCTCACAATGTTTCTGCAGCTGTGTCTTCCTGTGTTGTTCCAACATGTATCTCTACAGGTCTGACTAGCCAAGTGTGAGGTGAACCTATCTGTTCATAAATTTATTATTTTATGCCATTGGGACAGGAAGAGACAGTCATTCCATGTTTTGTAATTTATTTAATTGCCTATAAGTAATAATTGGAAAAGAGAGTTTAAAAGCAATCATTATTTTCAAAATTATGACCAATATTTGTTCTGAAATGTCAAGTTCCTTGGTAAAATATCAACATGCCAAAAATGAAGACTTCTTTTCCCCCTTCATTAAAAAGCAAAATTATACTTATAACCACTCACAGTCCAATAGAATTAATTTAGATTTCTGCTAAATGTTCTTACTTAACATTTTTCTAGCTTTAGCAATAAGTACCTTTCACATTTAAAAACTATCTTGATGAGAGCATAAGACAAGTTTATGGAAAACTCCATCATCTTCATTTTACACTTCAGTAAATTCAGGTTAAATCAACATCAAATTAATAGAATTAAGATTAGGGATCACGTTTTCTAACTCTGGCCTAAGTTTCTCCCCCTGCTACATATAGCGATCTCCCACAAACTACATACACTTTTTTTTAAGTCTTTCTAAAACTGAAAGCTTTACTTCTGAAGGTTATAATACAGCATTTCATAAACTGAGATTGGAACATAGCATAAGAAGCTGAGTAAAACACATTTTAGGAAAATGTGACATTTAAAATAATGATAAATGTATCTAAACAGTGGATTAAAATATATAAAGGATGACATGCAAAAATAAAATTTTGGTCTGTCACAAAATACATGCTCATTTGTATATTAGAGAGGGATTCTCCACACAATTTCACTTTAAATTCATCCTCCAATAGTCTTTCATTTTTAAATGAATAAACTATACTCTAAAGTAATTATCATATATTAATTTTCAGTGACTTAAACTGAGACTGAGGTGTATATTACTCCTCTACCACGTAAGAAAATAATTGCCAAAAGATATTTTGCTATATATTTTATATCAGATGTTAAGAAAACAAATCTAACATGTAAATATATCTTCAACCAAAATTCTCTAAATACATTTAAAATTGTGTAAACAAGGTAAGACTAAAACAACAAAATTAATTTGCTCTGTACCAGCCTATATTACAGCATTCAGCTGTATAAGTCAGTAGAGTAGGTACTGAGAAATGCAAGCGACTGCATACATGCCTGTTGCTTTACCTAGCACAGCTGACCAGCTATATGTCAGAGGGCGGTGTTACAGCTAATTTCATTATCATGTCTGGTGACCACATCACAGTCATGGAGACCATAGGAGGCGGAACAGGTTTCTTTTCCTCCTGTAAGTTACCCATTAGAACTACTTTTGTTGTGCACCTTATTCATAGCGAGTCTGTTGCTGAAACTTTAAATCCCTCCAGCGAGGTCTGTAAACGGTTGTCTGCACTGAGCCCACATCACAGCCAGTAGTCAAGTGCAGCTCCAATGACAAGCTGCCTGCCTGCGCGACAACAGCAAGTTATATCATAAAAGAGAGCTAAGGACATAGTGATCAAATGATGATATGTATACGCCTGATGTTCAAAACTGTGAACCTACATCTTTTTCTCCTTTAGATTGCGCCACTGCCCGGTTTGCTACCAGGTATTGGGGGCGGGAGGGGGTAACATATGGAAAATTCAGGGGCCTGATTAGTCTTGGGGGAAAATAGCTTTGATATATGAAAGGAAGGTGCTTAAGTGAGCCACTGCCCCAGCGCTGCCCAACCACCTTGAGAGAAGAAAAGGACAAATGATGCCATGACTTTCAGGTGAGGGTAGATCTACTTTCGCTCTTAAAAACAGATGAAAGGTGCCCCTGCAGCGGCGAGGCGGGCTGCGAGAACGCGGGCGTCTAGGTGCGCCAAGTCTTGGGGATCTTCCAGGCTCACAGAAGCTCTGAGCCTCCCGTTGCACCCAAACCACAACTTCGCTGCTCTTCCACTTGCGGCGACGGTGGGACGTCAAGTGTGACCGATAAGAGAATCTGATAACCATTCTCTCTTTCCTTGCACCGGTCCCCGCTCGGACCCTTCTACATTCCATTCCCTTGGCTTCGCACAGACCCCTGGCCGTGGGCTCGCCCTCTGGTCCACACCTAGGCAACGGGGCCCCCTAGCCTAGCCCGGCCCCTTTCCCCGGGCCCCGAGGCGAGCTCGGCCACTCCAGCGCGAGCCCCGGAAGGTGACTGTGTGCCGGGTTTCCAGACAGCCAGGACCCCAGACACCTAGTGACACCAGAAAAGAGGCTCCCAGGCTCCAAGCGCCTCCTGAAACGCGCTCGCGCCCTGCAGGAGCAGACCCGAGTTCCATCTTCACTTCAGCTCACCGCGAGGGAAGCGAAGGGCGCGCTGTGCATGGAGTGGCCTCTCCCGCCCAGCCGTTCGTGGTGAAATTTCCGACCCTCGAGCCAGCCAAGACACGGGGTTTGCACCGCAGCCTCTCAGCTTCCAGAGCTGCTTGCGGCCTCTCCGAGAATCTCTCCCCTAAGCGCGAGGGAAGTGGCCCCTTCTGCTGCGCGCCTGGGAGGACTCGGCAGGCTGGGGGGCTCCCCGGGGGCGCCCGCCGTGGCATCTCCTCTGCGAGGGTTAACGGCCCTCCGCACAGACGGGCGGGCGCGGAGGCTTTCTCTCGCCGGCCCTGGAACGTGGATGCCGCGCCCGCAGGATGTTCGCGGCCCGGGCCAGGCGGCCGGGAAACATGAGAAGGCCGCGGTATTCCTGTTCCCGGGCCGCGCGCGCCCGTCTGGGTAAATAAAGCCGAGACGGCGGCGGCGGCGGCGGCGGCGGCGAGCGCCTGGGATCCCGCGCGGAGAACATGCGGCGGGGATGGGAGCGCGCCTAGCCTCGACGCGGGAGAGCCAGCAGCCCCGCGGCCGGCCCCACTGCCCCAGGTACAGCTTTTGGGGTCGCCGAGTCCCTGCCCGAGGCCTCGGGATGGGAGGTTCGCTCCGGCCCCCGGCCCCTGGGCGCTCCACGCCCTTCCCCCTACCTCTCTCCTCCGACCGTCGGGGACGCGCCCGGGGGGGGGGGGCCCTAAGGCTGGCCGGAGGGTCTGCTGGGGGACTGGGAACCCACCTGGCCGCTCCCCGTTTGCTTTAAATTTGCTGGCGGGCGTTGGGCGGGGCAGTTCCTCTGAGAGGGAGCCCCACAAGCGGCAATTTGGAGTGAATCGGGGTAAGTGTGAGCACGGGAGCCGAGAGGGCGTGTGGGGGACGGACGGCGCGTGGCTCCCCGGGAGGATGAGAAGCTGCGGTTCCCACGCCCCCAGGACCCCTGGCCTCAGCACCCAGCTCTCGGGCTCCTTCCTGCCCGCTCCCACGGCGCCTGGACCCAGACCCCGGGCGGCTGGAGGCAGCTAGAGAAGGCCCCCGCGGTGCCAAACCTCGGGCGGATGCGCTGGGGCAAAACACGCCTACAAATAGGAGGACGGGGCTGGGGTTGGGGGAGACCCTGGGGCTGGGAAAGGGTGTATTTTACAAACGGCGCAGCGTCCACGCCCAGTATTGAGCGCGCGGATTTCAGTCCTGACCTTAGAGCCGGGGCTGCGAGCACGGAGATCTGCTCGCACACTTACCGCCTGGTGTGCAAATCCCAGACACCTACCTGTCTGTGCGGGAGGACTCCGTCTTAAGGGACGCGGGACTGCCCAACAGAGGTCTGACTTCCCCTCCCACGACGGGAGCCTTCGTCTAATCGCCGTGGTCACGGCCCTACAGGTCGCGTGTTGCGGCTCCTGTGGAGAGTGTGGACAGTCGGCGATGCAGAGGATCGGTGCATGGCTGTGTGTGTGTGTGTGTGTGTGTGTGTGTGTGTGTTGGGGGGGAAAGGGGGGCTGGCAGCCCACGCCGCGGCGGGGCGGAGAGAGGGGTGCTGGCTGCAAAAGGAAGGAGAGCTGTGCGGTGGCGCGAGGCAGGGAGGTGGGCGGGCCGGGGCGGCTGGGCTCCGCGGGCCGGTCCCTCGGCTGATCCACGGCGGCGCGGACTTGCCCCTGAGACGGCTGGCGGCAGGCAGAGGCTTCCGGCCGCCGGGACCCGGGAGGTGAGCTGGAGGTTTTCTCCGACGGCGCAAGGGCCGCGGTTCCTCCTTCCTCTCCAAACACCTTGCAGCCTCTGCAACGGTTCCTTGAAACCCCAGAAAGGGGCGGGCGTGGAAGGGCCCGGAGCTCCGGGATCGCACCGCGCTGTGGAAGGGGACCACACTGACAGTGGGCCCTAGGGGGGGGGGGGGGGGCTGGGACTCCCGGGGTCAAGGGCCTTGTGCGCCTTTGAACTGTCTCTACCCAGCACATCCTGGAGCGGGTTGTGACGGTAGAAAGATTTAGGGGAAGAGGGAGTGTGTGGTGCATTTGTCCATGACACCACTTAACTTTCTAGCTCTGAGCCTGCTCGCTTTCCCAGCCCTCACCCCCACCCCAGGGACGGACGCGGGAGGTTCAAGCCAAACCATCCAAGATCTAGAGAACATGAAAATCCCCGAAATCCCGGTTCGGCCTGAGACTCATTAGCTGGGGCTTGCGCATGCAGCCGTTCAGGTTACACCCCATTTCCGTTCCTCCAAACCCCTCTTTACGACCCGAGTGGAACCTCCGAGAGGCTTCAGTCTTCCGCGGTGACTGAGGACCGCGCGAGGCCCCGCGCGGATCCGCTCCGCTCTCTGGCGTGGGCGTCTTCCAGGCCAAAACCGAGTCCGAGAGGCGCGTTCAGGGGTTAACTTTCCTTGGCCGCCGCGGGTACCCTATTCCTGGGTGAAGCGCGTTGAGAGCTCCATCGCCCGGTCAAGGACGAGGGCGGGGACTTGTCCCCAGAGTGTGCGGGGGCGGAGGGGGTGGGTTAGCCAGGTGCCGGGAGGTGCGGATTCCCTGGGTCGGATGCGGCTGTGTAGCTCCTGCCCCGAACTCCGCAGCCGCTCGCCCTGGCTGCCTTTGCGGCTCGGATCGCTCAGGGTGTGAGCGCTCTCAGCGAGTAACCTGCTGCCCCTTCATCTCCTAGAACCCGAGCCCTGAGGAGCTCCCGGCGGCCCGGCTCCTAGGCGCGGTGGCCGCGCGGGGCGCCCCTGCCCGCCCGCACCATGAACACCATCGTCTTCGATAAGCTCAACGGCGCCGTGCTGTTTGAGGACCGCAGCGCTCCGGAGCGGGAGCGGGAGCGGGGCGGGCGGCCCTATGGCGGCGTCCTGGACAGCCCCCACGCCCGCCCCGAGATGGGCATTCCGGACTGCCCGCCCCTCAAAGACAACCTCGGCCTGAGACACCGGAGGACCGGGTATGCGCACACCCTCCCGGGGCCCCGGCCCACCCGCAGCCCGGAGGGGTGGGGACAGTGAGCGGCGGAGGCTTGCAAGTGGCTACCGGAGCGAGAGGGTTAGCGGCTCGGAGTGTCCCAGGAGCGCAGGTCTCCGCCTCCTGGGTTTCCGCATTCTCATTTTAAGGTCGTAGTTTCTGAAAATATCGGGGGGTCGGTTAGTCAGGACAGCTCAGAAGAGGCATGTTGGGAACTGAGGACACCTTGAACTGGCCCCGCAATCCTCCCATACTTGGACCTCAGGATAGTTAGTGGGTGACCCCAGTCCCTCTCCGAACCCCGGGCGCGGACGCGCGACTGAGAGCCAACTATCCAGGACTGAGCAGGAAGAGTAGGAACAGGGAGGGCCACACTGTTGGGGCTTCCCAAGTCAGGCCAGCCCCGTGGGCTTCCTCCGTTCTGTCAAGCAAGGCTCCGCCACGGCCTCGCGGCTCGCCTAGCCTCTGCCAGGGAGTCGGGAAGGTCGGCTTTGCCCTGGGCGCCCTAATCGCACGCGGCCGCGCCGGCTGCCAGCCGGGAGGGGAAGGCCGGGGGCTTGTGTTGCCGGGTTTCGGTTAAGCAGGGTGAGGAGGTGACCCCAGCCGCTCAGGCTGCAGACCTGTGGACAGCTGTCCCAGGCCCGGCCACCTCCGAGAGGCTACGGGAGCGCGGGGTGAGGGAGCGGGAGCGGGGGCTGCGCTACCGGCCGTCTCCACCTGGAAGATTGCATCAGCTGCTTGCTCTGCGGCGCTGCTTGGTGAGTTAAGTAGAGATTAGGTTTCCTCACAGCGTGACGACCAGTCCTTTTGGGTGGAATTGCATTTCAAAGTGTTTGAAGAGGCAAAAGCCCCAGAGACTGCGGCGCTAGCGCGGGAGCCTCCTGGAGTCGCCGGGCGCGCGGGCCTCGGCGCGGCGACACCTCCCGGAGCCTCCTGGGAACGCAGCGCCCAAGGCTGGCTCCGGGCTGCTAGTCTTTCTCCTAGGAATATGCTTTTCAAGAGGTCTTTTCTTCTTCTTCTTCTTCTTCTTCTTCGTGGAACAGAGCTTTCCAAACTTTTTAACTCTCCTTATTCGGGAGAAGACCCCTAGAGTGTTTTCCTCGTACCCTTCCTTGGGAAAGTTTCTCCTTTTCCCGAGAGGATCAAAAGAAACTGGAGAGAGCTCTAAGGGAACCAGGACGGCAGGACGGCGGTCATCCCCTGCTCCATTCCCGCCGTCCAGTGGGCGACCTTGCCTTTGACTGCAGGCGGCTGGAAGCCCTGAGCGGCAGGCAGGAGTTAAGGTTATTAAAGAGCCCGCAGCGCCCTCCCTGCAGCGCCCTGGGCCAGAACCACTAGAGGAGGGCGCAGTGCAGGCGGGCACAGATCTGTAACTTGAATAACATTTTTCTTCAAGTCACTTAACCATCGTCACCCAAACCTCTACCTTGGGTTACTGGCTTCAAGATTTCCCCCCTTTTTAAGATAAACTAGGGTCCTTCACCGCCACATGACCCCTGTGCGACAAACAGGCCACTTCCAAGAGACACACCAAGGAAAGATATTAGCTAGCACCCAGAAAATGTGTGGCCCCCTCGCCTCAACCTCGGGACGCACAGGGCGGGTTACCAAGGCTGGGCTGGGTGCCTGGGGGTGCCCTGCTGCGGGGTGGGGGGGGGGGGGACGGTTCGGGGAGGAGGCCTCGGCAACCGCTGAAATGATCCCGGCCGGAGGGATCCCCGCGGGCAACACCCAGAGAGCGCCACTCACTAGGGCCTTCTCCTCTCCCGGTGTCCCAGGGCCCGGCAGAACAGCGGGAAGGTGAGGCACAAGCGCCAGGCTCTGCAAGACATGGCACGGCCCCTCAAGCAGTGGCTTTACAAGCACCGTGACAATCCGTACCCCACCAAGACCGAGAAGATCCTCTTGGCGCTGGGCTCCCAGATGACCCTAGTGCAGGTAACCCGGGCCCACCTGGTCCTTCTCCTGGGGGAGGAGCGGGCACTCGTCCTAGTTTGTAAGGCTCTCCACCTGGCGCTTGCCCTGGAGAAGGACAGAGCAGAGAAAAGCCAGCGAGTTACTTTGCTGCTGAGGAGGATGATGGGGTTGGCCCAGGGGCAGAGCTGTGTTGTGGGAAGGGTTTCTGGGTGTTAATGCTGGTTCCAGGAGGGATCGCATGGTGTTCTGTTAGGGAGGACAGTGAAAAGTCAACTGAAAAGTTATGAGAAGTTGTCTGGGAACCTGGACTTATGGACCTTATATAGATGGATACAGGTGGACTACTCGCAGTGATTTTCAGACTGGAGCCTGCATCAGAATCGCCTGGAGGACTTGTGGAAACTCAAACCAGAGCTTCTGATTCAGTAGTAGGTCTGGGGTGGGCCCATGATTTGCATTTCTAACCAGCTCTTGGGGTGGTGCTGAAGGTGCTGGTGCTAGGCCACACTTTGAGATCCAAGTACAGGATAACTTGCAAAATTAGCATTACTGACAGATCTAGGAGGTGGGTTGAAAGGTCAAGAAATGGGGTTGGATTGCTTTTTTTGTTTAAGTAGAAGCATTCTGGGCATTGGCTAGAATCCACAAATTTCCCTGATGGCATCTTTCTACTGGGGTTAAGAAGAGGCAGATTTCAAATAGTTGGGGTACTCATCAAGTATAGAAATGGTACAAGTTTATTTCCTCTAGTGAACAACACTACTTTACATTTGATTTGCTTATTTTCCTACAAGTCTTATTTGATATTCACAAAAACATGGTGAGATATGGAAGTTATTGTCAGCATTTTATAGATGACGTAACCAAGGCACATGGAGGTTATGTGTTAGTAAGGATAGATTTAGGCCTGGAAATAATGCAATTCCAGGTCAAATGCTCTTTCCATCACACCAGTTTTCTTTCATAAATATGGTGATAGGAAATTTTATAAATGCAAACAGAACACAAGTATTCGAAAGAGTAGGAGATGCTAAATGAGCTGAGAAGTTTCATACATTGTAGTAGCACCACATCAGTGCTGTGAAATTTGGTTATTCCATTAGCTATATGTTAAAGGAGAATCCCCAAAATACAAATAAAAAAACATACAATATTTAACTATTAAATAAAAATGGAAACTGTTTTCCAGAGTAATTAAGATCATAATTTAGGAATTACTGGAAAATTTGACAAAGCATGAAAGTTGACTTGTATTCAAGTATATTAAAACTATAATATGCATTTGTCTGGTTATTTTCAGAATACTGTAATAGAGGAAAACATCTGTTTTGCTTCATATTGACAAGCAATAGTAGTAATAGTGATTTGCTGCAGCACTGGAGGGGAAAATTAATTTAGCGTTCTTGGCTTAATATCTGTTTAACATAAAGCTATGCAACTTTCAGTGATTTACAAAAGTAGTTTCTAAATAAATTATTCCTCTCAGAAAAACTTGACTTTTGAAAATAAGTGCATATGGTCAAATTTCAGTTTAAGCAGGTATGCTATTTATTTTGAAAATATAATAATTTATAAAGCTATTTGAATATTTCACAATGGTGTTAGCAAGAAAATACTAGGTTATTTTGACTGATTATATAGTTCCACATTTAATGCTTGCCATTCTTTGATATAAAAGCAAAACCTCCTTATGACATATTTAGAACATTTTTTAATTATAAAAAGTAACCTTTGCCATTAGCAGACATTTACATTTTCATATGCAATAGTTTAGTAAGATGCAATATAAGTAGTTTTCACTTTAATACAGAATCAAATCATTTTCTACCTCTAATGATAGTGCAAATACAAATAACAATTCTTTTTGCCATAAGGTCTTGGTAAGGCTATTGCATTTTTCTAATTTACATGAAGTTTTCATTCATGTAATGAAAACTTTTCTTACTACAGTTTCTTTTTCTTACACTAGTCCTCAGAAAATAAAAATGCACAAAATTATGTAATTTTAAATAGGGAAAATATATTTATAGCAATAAGTGATATTTGTTTAACAATTTTTAATTTTATAGTATGTGAAGTTGGTTTCTGGAACTTGAAAATAAATAAAAAAATTAAAATCTATACTGTAATCAAGGGACCTTATATATAATCCATTTTTATTTCAGTTACTTTCAATTAAGCATAATGGATATCTATGTAAGAAAAAAATATATGAATATACACATATCTACTACCTACCTATATGTTTATATATATGAGAGGTTTGTAAATGTCAAGCATATATTAACAGCCAAATCAAATTCTAACACTATGGGAAGTCAAATAAATTATGTAAATACTTTACACTTCTGGGTGAAAAAAATACAAAGCTGAATAAAGCTTTTGATCCCTGCAAATTAGACCCCGATTTAATGAGTCAGGTTCTCCCACTGAATAAACTTCTCCTATGGAGTCAGGCTTCTTGAGAAAAGTGATCATGTCTTATTCATTTTCATACCCCGGTACCACCCCAGCACAGTACTTTCCATATAGTAAACTAGCCCTACATTTTTAAAGAGTGAATAGATTCTAATAGGGGAATACCACTATAATCACCATCTGGATTCTCAAAACATATTTTTGAAAGCTAAAGAATGTCTTAAAATCTGATTAAAATAGTTTTAAAATCCATTCAATTGTAGGGAATACACAGAGGGCAGCTCTCTACCTTTAATGCTATATGATGGTTCAACAGAACAAGTAAGCATATAACCAGTTTTGTTATTTTCAATATATCTGGAAATGTGTCCTATTTCTATGTCTATTGATACATATGGAACATTCTTCTTATTTCTAGTTTTCAAACTCCTATTTCTTGTTTATTGCAACACCTATCTCTGTTTTTCATGATTTATATTAATAAGCTGTTGGCATAACTTTTATTCCTTAACAACAAGACTATCTTATATTTTGATCATTTATTTTACACTTAACATTTTCCTTTTGGTTGTGTGTCAAACTTTTCATAAGAAATATTTTTGACTTAGTTTGTTACTCTTAAATTAATAAAGAGGGGTATAAAACCTGGTCAGCAGTCTCCATTAAGCCCAGAAATAAAAAGTTGAAACTGTAGTAGAGAGAATATCTTTAGGATTACAAAAGATACTTTTTCCGATAAATAGAACCTCTGATGACATTAATAGGCACCTATTTTATTTACCCCTGAAAAATGAAGCAGAAAGAATTATTTACAAACTTTCACTACTAGACTTGGCAACTTGTTTTAATGTGCTATAACTATGTTTGACTCTCATTTGCGTTATTAATCTGGCACCTTACTTCCTAATGAGATATAAGCATTTTTATAAAATTAACAGGGATGTTGTTGTGTTTTGACTCTAATCAACCAAATTTTCCATTGTGCATGGTTTCTATGGCTAACAATTATGGAAATATAAAAAATATACTCTGCACTCTCGAAGTATAAACAGCTATATTGTAGAATAATATAAACTGGTATACAATTAAGGTTTTGTATTATTGTAAGAAGTGGATCTTACCAAAGAATAATTGCTTTTAGAGAGTTTTTAAAAAGGCAGATGGAGGCTGTATCTGGTTTTAACATTTTCCATAGTTTATGTGTGTATATTTTAAAATATTTTTTTTTTTGGATTATAGGAGTGAAATGTCTCCTTGGGATAGCTTCTTTCATGATCATAATACAGAGTGCAGGGCAAGAGATGTTTGAGATTGCAATTTAACAAGTGGATGTTAATGTTTCCTCCTCTTATAGTAGAACTTTCAGATTTCTAGGGTGATGCCCATACACCATGAGGTTAAAACTGCTATGTTGCAAAATTTTACCTCCTATATTGACATAGCTCTACTTTTGCTTGGTATGAGTGCCTCTGCTGAGATATGTAGTTATTAACTGCAAGGATTATAGCAACTGCTAAATATTCAACAAAGTCTCAGAAAGTCCTTCTACATTATTCCAAGTGTCATACAATGTGGTGTGGAAATGAGGTGCTCAATATTTCAGTTGAATAACCCAGAATAAGTTTATTAATTCTTTATGTTCACAGGTGGGCAGATGCCAGCATATCCCTTTGGGGTAACTGTAATGCTTGCTCAGTCAATATGATGAACATAAACACCTCAGTTAGAGTAGGATGAAAATTACTTCGTTTTCTCTTCCAGCATCTAGATATTTGGTTCTCTAAGCATTTACTGTAAAATAGTGTTTTTAAAGCTCTGAATTTGACATTAAAATACCATTCCTCCAGAACCTACATGTAAGGAGGCTGTTTCGTGTAAAAGAGAATTTAAAGAGAATTTGAATAATAACCTGAATGAACCCATAGTAAGTGAAAGGGAGAAAACCTGAACTGCTATTTTTACCTTCAGTGAAACAGATAGGGCTTGCATTAATATAGCAGAAAAAAAATTGCAAAATAATATTTATGCAGATTTGTTAACCATCGATTTGTCTGCTGTTACACAACTTAATGTGAGTAGATATTAAAGCCTCACTGTATCCAGTCCTTTGGCTCTACTATACATTTTTGGTAATAAAATGCTGGCAGAGAAAATATATTATCAGATTGAGTTTTCATCTACCTTAGAAAATCAATTTAGAAACAGCCTATATTATATATCTGCAAATATTTCTAGAAAATCTAATATATAATTAATATACTATGGGTATACAAAACATAAAGAAGGATATGACCCCTATATATGAAAAGCTGGTTAATTCCACCATGGCAATAAAAGGTCCCCATTTTTCTATTTTAAAATTATAGTATTTTTTTTTTAAATTAGGCCATTGCATTTTAATAAAAATATGAATAGTTTTATAAGAACTGGATTTTACACTGTACTGTGTGATGGTTGTGTTACAATTAAGGTTAGTTAAGAATTAAGGTTTGTCTGAATTTTATGATATTTAGTAAAGAAAACAACAAAAACTTTTGGATTTGGATTCTAATAGATATGTGACTTAGGCCTAGGGGAAGATGCATTGTGTCCTCAGTGTATGAGAGGGGCAGAGAAGGACATAAACACACATATTTGATTGCTAGGGAGAGTAGTGGTCGAGAGCAGAGGGTAGGTTAGTATCAACTATGAAGGGAATTAATACTGTTGTAAGACAGGGTGGACTGTATTCCCAGATCTTAGTTCTGAAAGTTGACAAAGATGTTAGGAATCATCTAATGCATTTTGTAGATGAAGGGTTTGAAGTTCAGAAAAGTGGGTGACTTATCTCAACGCACACAGCATGTTTTTGGCAAATACAGGACAAGATACTAGGTCTTTTTCCATTATACCACAATGACAGGATAATGGGACATTCATGAACATTTGAAGAAGTTAAGTAATTAAATCATAATGGTGGATCAACACAAATTTGAGGGTGGTTGTTAAGATCCATTCAATTGGACAGAATGGAAGTTCCAGAAAAGAATGTTCTAAAATTTCTAGTCAGTAGTAAGGAGGACCTGGACAAACACGTTGGCTATGACTTGGGCAACAGAAAGGGATTTGAGAAATGTAGTGAAGAAATGGACCAGGCATTTTGTGCTTCTGTAGCAATAACCTGTGTATCACAGTTAATCGTGGATAGTTTTTCACTGCGGTCCTTCTGTGTGGGCATGGGACATGATTTATCCATTCCTAGCACTCAATACCATGGCTAAAGCACAAGAGCATCTTGATATATGTTTATTGAATGAGTAGTCCCAGAAGTTGTCTGTCTACAGAGGTTGGGAAAGACTGAGAATTTGAAGTCAGATTGAATTGTAGTAATAATAGCATAGCTTGGGAGGAAGAAGAGTGGATGAAGACTAAGACATCTGAAATGCCATGGTGAGATGTTACCTTATTACATGTAAGTTTAAGACACAAAGGCAGTAATATTGAATTTATATAAAACATATGATATATTTTGTGCATATACGTATATAAATAAATGGGGGAAACTACCATGTTTTACTCATGGAAACAGAGAGAGAGAAAAAAATGCAGCTTTGTGTTTTGTTTTGTTTTTATGTAGGAATCTCCACAGGTCTACTCTCAACAATTAGGGCTTGAACAATATGCAAAAATTGTGTTATTTATATTATAAATCTAAAATAAGGAGAAAAAGAACTTCCAGTGCAATCATTGCCACACAAACAATTTTGGTAATGTGGGGCCGTGGTCTGGGACAAATTGACAGAAAGATGTATTTCTCTTTCCACATTTCATTTTTAAGGGTAAATATCCGCCCCTCGGGTTTTTCATAAATGTATTCTGATGATAACCTGATGTTTTAAAAGAAACCTCAAGTATCATTGTAGCCTCTAGAAATTCAGTAGCATCCTATAAAAAAACAATGGAAGTAACTGTACTTTGTTTTGTAGTGTTTTTTTCTTTGGGAGCACTTCACTTTTAGCTTAAAGCTGGGTGTTATTTGGCCTTCCTCCACTTGTCTCTATCTCTGGCTGTTTTGCTAGTTCCTCTTTTATAGTTCTACTAGAGGCCCGATGCACGAAATTCGTGCAAGAGTAGGCCTTCCTTCCCCTCACTGCCGGCACCAGCTTCCCTCTGGCACCCACGACCCAGGCTTCCCTGGCAGCCCCAACTTTGTCCGGAAGGACATCTGGTCTAATTAGCATATTACGCTTTTATTATTATAAACATCCTTAATCACTGGAGGTTTCCATTGGTCCTTGACCATCTTTTCGTTCTGCCTACTCTCACAATTTCAGCTATCACCTCTGCACATTTGATCCAAATCTGCTCTTCCTCTCACTTAAGTGTCAGGTACCACTTTTATTTTCTTGCTGCGCATCTCACTTATATACTCTTCTGTTGCCTTCAACTAAACATGCCCCGAAACAAACATCATTCCATCTTTAAACAGTTCTACTTTCATTCTCAAAATGGTACTATCCTCCTCTTGGTTACACAGATTTGATGATTCAAAGTCATCTTTAACGCTCCCTCTTCCTTACCACACTCTCTCTGCAATTTGACTAATCCTTGTTCCAGTGTCCTCCTTATTGGGAACACACTTCCCTACCCATTATACCTGACATTTTCCTTCAAAGTCTACCTTAAATTTCTCATGAAGTCTTGAGTCACATGTATCCCCTCTTTCCTTTGGAATCCTGTGTTGTTTTATTTTTTATTTTTTTGTTAATCCTCACCCCAGGATATTTTTTCTATTTTTAGAGAGAGCAGAGGAAGGGATTGAGGGAGGGAAGGAAAGAGGGAGATAGGGGGAGAGAGATTAATGTGAAAGAGACACATGGATTGGTTGCCTCCTGCACTTGCACCTACCAGGGCCAGGGATGGGACCTACAATCCAGTTACGTGTCCTTGACGGGAAATCAAACTGGAGACCATTTAGCACACCAACCAGAGCCTGTATCATTTTATTTTAATGCATCTTAAGCTATGCTTCCCATTCTTTCCAATACTGTAACTAGACTTGTTTGTATACTTTTCTACCTCTCTGATTAGACTGAAAATTTGATGGCAAGGCATCTTCATTTTTT
Organism: Eptesicus fuscus; assembly: GCF_027574615.1. Classification (NCBI taxonomy): domain Eukaryota; kingdom Metazoa; phylum Chordata; class Mammalia; order Chiroptera; family Vespertilionidae; genus Eptesicus; species Eptesicus fuscus. The sequence continues at coordinate 95,613,413 of NC_072477.1, forward strand.
AAATTCCCAGAATACAATAAGTGTTCAATCTCTGTAGTTAGCACTCAGCATATTTGTTGAATGAATGAATGAGTGAGTGAGTGGAAGGAGTGTCTAATACTGTTACACCCTGAGGATATTTAGTGATCAGAGATACTGAGAGAGGCTTAGGTCCCTTTATGGGAAAGTAATTGTATGATGGGTAATTTTTTGTTTTGTTAATTGAGAAATAATACTTTCTCAGGTGTCAAATTGGTTTGCTAATGCAAGACGTCGACTTAAGAATACTGTTCGACAGCCAGATTTAAGCTGGGCTTTAAGAATAAAGTTGTACAACAAGTATGTTCAAGGAAATGCTGAGCGGCTTAGTGTAAGCAGCGATGATTCGTGTTCTGAAGGTTTGTTCATATTTTTATTTTTCTTTATTGGTTTTGCCTTTATAATAAGTTTACCTCAATTGCTATTTTTAAGGTCAATCCCACAAAATATGATGGTGCCCTAATGGTTCCTTTTTCACTTTTATAATGTTAGAAATGACAATGGCTGTTTCCTCTTGCTTATAATTCATTGTGTGTCAGAATAACATTTTCTGTGAAAATTATTAAAATTAAAATACCATAGGGAGAGATCACAAAGACTCCTCGTTTTCTTTGCCTAAAAATGAATCTTGAATATGAAAGATAATTGTATACACTTTAAATATTCTTTCTTTAGGTATATTTTTAATGATTAAACATAACAGTTGGGTGGCTGGGGAAAAGCACATGCAAGTCCTACGTAGTAATATTTTTCCCTTTTAGATGGAGAAAACCCTCCAAGAAGCCACATGAACGAAGGGGGCTATAATAATCCCGTTCACCACCCTGTGATTAAAAGTGAGAGCTCAGTCATAAAGGCAGGGGTGAGGCCAGAGTCACGGATCAGTGAGGACTACGTGTCACCCCCAAAATACAAGAGCAGCTTATTGAACCGTTACCTTAACGACTCTTTGAGACATGTCATGGCCACAAACGCTGCCATGATGGGAAAAACAAGGCAAAGAAACCATTCAGGATCTTTTAGCTCCAATGAATTTGAGGAAGAATTAGTGTCTCCTTCGTCATCGGAAACGGAAGGCAACTTTGTCTATCGCACGGGTAAGTCTCTGCTTTTTGTCTCTTGTTTAAAACCATTAAAACGGCAGCAGAGGCATTTATTTCAAAAGGTATAAAGCCATGATTTTTATTGCTTTTGCATTAGATTATTCATAGATTACCTATAATAAGGTTTTAATGTTTTTGCTTTGATTTTAATTTCCAGAGATTCTCGTAGTAGATGATGGGAAATTTTCATTCTTAATAACAATGATAAGAATTTTTATTCTTAATAATAATTTTTAATCTTAATGATAAACATTCTTAGAGGAAATATATTTTGGGTTTTATCAATAAATATTAATGGAAGAATGTTCTGGATTCCATAGTCAGACATGCTAATACTCTGTATTCCGTGTTTTCTCTTAAATTCTTCGTTTGCTAATAATAGTGGAAAATAAACACAAATTATCATGGGTACCAAGACTTCTGTGATGGAGTAGTATCTGGCTTAAATTGCTTTGGAAATTTTATTTGTATTTCAGAAATAATGAATCGATTCCTACTTGTTCAAAACATTCAGATGGAGTAGTGAGTTTGGTGAAATTTTCTATCTTGACTTCAGTTCCCTGAGAACTTTGATCACACAGTGTTTGAGCAAGTAGCTTCAGAACAAAGGATATGTGCAGCCTATATCTGGTGGAAATAGCGTTTGGGTCCTGAAGATAACTTCAGAAAGCATCTAGTCCAGCCACATTATGTCGTAAATAAGAAAATCCAGCCCTAGAACACACAGCTAGTTTATTCTGGTCCAGATCTATAGTACAGGTGAGCCGGCACAACAGGTAGGAGGGATGTAACTGCTACTTAGACTACCATTACTGTTGCTATTACACATACTAATGTAACCACAGCTCAGCTTTCCTGTTATGATTACACATACAGCCACCGTCATTTTATTGAGTAGTTCTGATATGCTAGGCTATATGCTAAATGCTACACAAATGTTACTACATTTAGTTCTTAGCATATCAAGGAGGCTGATATGTGACCCATAGGGCTTTATAAAGGAATTTAAATTTGGCTTGTTTAATATACCCTTCAAATTAACTAGCCAGAAATCTGATTTTCAAGTGTCTATAAATGTGTACAAGATACATTATCTGAGGATTCAGAGAAAAATCTCAATATACTTTTAAAGACTTAATATCATTTTTGTTTGCATCTCCAATCCCAACAATAAAAATAACTCCAAACAGTTTGAAATACAAAAATAGTCTTGTAAATAATGATTGAGTGTAGGAAGAAGTAAAAAATGCAATAAAAGGCTATTTAGCTAATCACAAAAAATTTAAAACTACACATTAACATCTAATATGACTAGAGCAGAACTTGGAAGTAATTTAGAGCTTTATGAATGTTAATTTACAGAGAAAGGAAAATAACTTATTCAAGTACAGATAATTGAAAAGAATTTAAAAAAAAATAAAAAGGAAAGCTGAAAAATAGATAAATGAATCAAGAGGTAACTCTTTGAAAGCAATAGTAAAAGAGATAAGCAAAAATTTGTACTAGTTAAAGTTGGAAATGAGAAAGGAGATATAGCAAAGCAATCATATAGGTATTAAGCAATATTATTAAAATTATGATGAAATACTATGAATAATTGTTGACAAAATACTGTATATGAGTATGTAGGTGAAATGAGTTGCTGTTATCCACATAAATTAAATTATAAACTTATAATGAGAAAAGTTGTAAATTACCACTAATTCAGGAAAAATTAAGGTTTTAATAAATCTACCTCCCTAAACACATGATTTGATAGATTCATTGGATTTCTTTCAAACTTTGAAGAAATAATTAATTTCCGTGCTTTATACATTTCCTCTGAAACATAAAATTATGGGAAGTGTCTCAGTTTTTTAAAATGTGAATGTCATCCAAATCCCAAACTAGATTAAAATAGCATAAAGGTCAAAATTGTTATTTATGATACTGATATTGACTATGAAACAACATGAGAAATATTGATAACGTGATGTTATGTGAAAAACAATTTAAAATTGTGGGAACACTGAATACAATTATAACAATACAAGTATGTGTAGACAAAAAAGATTTTTGGAAATAATGAAAATTAATTTTGATTAGGTAATTGAAGGTCTACTATTTTTTTAATTCCTTATAAATTTCTTTCTGTTGCCCAGTAAAAACAAGGTCATATTTCTATGAAATTTACCCAGTGTACTGAGTCTTCTGAAAATTCATGCTTTTTCAGAGGAAACAAAGTAAAAAATCAAAGCAGGAATAGCATGCCTGTATATTTGATGCTTTTCAAAGTTAAATATCTTGGCCATTTATTTCTACTAAAACATTCCATTGGCCAAGTTCTATTTTTAAATAAAAACGTATTTTTTAGCTGCTCAAGCAATGAGAAAGCAGCCTAGACACGTGAACTTCTGGGGTTTTATGCATGTTTACAAACTTTAAAAGAACAGAACACAATTTTTTGGTCCTGTGGGCGAGGATTAAGAAAGACTGGTGGTATAACACTGGTCTGCTAAATTTCTGACCAAAACAATAAATGGCTGTCGTCCTCTATGGGAACTGAGCGACAGTAGAGCTGCAGCTGGGTTAGCACACTTGCATAAGGAGTAGAAGAGGGGATTTTAATAAATACTTTCTGAGCAACTGCTATGGTTTTCTCTGGCATACAGACTTACTCTGAATTCCTTTAATTCCTTCTGGTTATATCTTTTTTTCCTCACCTAAATAGAAATCTTCTAAGTCTGCTATTAACACCACTCCCCTTCCCAGTTCTATAGTAGTACAAATATTTCGAATTTTAAATTCTTTTCAAGAATGGATCACCTTTAAATACAATTTATTAGTTTATCTGTGCTAAAAAAAATGTATCTATTTTTTTCATCCATTTTTTTTTGTAAAAGAGTTGCTATCTCATGATGCATTTTAAGGAATTTGTGTATGAAAGGATAATGTATCACTGAATTTAATTTCACTGGTTTTTATTAAGTTTTAGCAGGGAGAAGCCTAGAAGGTTATAAAGTAGTAATCCTAATTGAAGATATTACTAGATACCATCAAAGTAGATACAAATGTTTTCATTGATTTTATGTAGGCATTAAATGTTTTTCTGTAATCTGCAGTCTCCCACAACATGCAGAAAAAAAATGTTCTTTTTTTTTTCTTGAGGGGCATAATAAATATTGGTTATTTATATAACTCAGTAACTATTGGTTAAAACTTTTCTGACAGCAGCAATTATAACACTAGAGATGATCAGAATTATTAAGGTCATTGCTTTTAAATACAATTAAGTTATACTCAAGAAAATTTAGTCACTCAGTGCTATCTGTTGAATTAAGTCATCCAAATTAAAATTAGAATTCGTTTTCATAATGTTGGGTTAACAGATGACAGTTTTCAGGTATTTGGTAGAGTGAATTCCCATTACAAACTGACCTCCAGGCCTCAGTATCAGGGAAAAATCAGGCCAGTCTTGAAATAAAATGTGTGACTTCCCCCTCTTCTTTTGCTTGGCTTGAGGACAATTCCCTATTCTGTTCTTTCTTTTTGCAGCTCACAAATGATCAAATTTTAAGTGGCTAGTACATTCTGAGCCCTACTGCTCTGCTGGTGTATAATTCATAAATTTAACCTCTCCCATAAGACTTCATCTTGTTAAACTGTCTAAAATCCCTCTTAATAATACACACCTGGTGTCTACTTGACTGAAGTGGATATCCCTGAAGAAATAGAGATTTTTATTGAGAGGGGGAAAAGATCATTTATTTGGTACATGGAACACTTTGGGGGGTAGATAGAATCCATTTGGATGACTTGCCACAGTTGGAGCAAAATAAGAGAATGAGGCTTTTTGGTGACTGAGGAAAGAGGAACTAGGAAGTAGAAAGAAATTTGGGAGAATGACAAAGGCTAAATACCATTTTCAAACATTTTTTCTTGGCTAGTGATGACCCACAAAGGAAGAGATATTCCTTTTTCCCTCTCTTCCTGTACATCATATACTTTAGAATGTAAGCTGGTATCAATGGTAGCAAAGCTTAGGTATGCGCATGACTTCATGAACCATTGAATTAGCCTGGGATTTAACCTTATTTTATAGCATAGTTTGTTTGGAGAATTACATTCTCAGTTCTAAACAACTGAGTTAACAGGTAGTTTTCAGGAACACAATCCATTCATATATGAGGCACTCTTTTGTGCGTTCATTCAACACAAAAATGTTTATTGAGGCTCAGTCCCCACAGGCCTTGTTGTAGGCTCACTGGAGCCCTAGGTTTTGTGCTAGGCTACTCATCACAGAAATTGTAGTTGAATGAATCAGAAGAAAGACTTAAAGAGATGCTTCAGCAGATGTTTTTGAACAGTGAATAATCACTCCCAGTTTATGTTTCATCAATTTTAGGTTTTCTTTAGCCTAAAGAAAGTCACATGGCATTTGAGAGAAGACTTCCTCAAAAGCCAGATGTTAAGGACGGTATGTTTCTGTGTATCATTGACCTTGAACAACATGGGTTTGAACTGCACAAGTCCACTTATGTGTGGATTTTTCTTCAATAAACACTGTAAATATATTTTCTCTTTTGTATGATTTTCTTAATAACATTTTATTTCCTCTACCTCGTTTTATTGTAAGAATACAGTATATAATACACATGACATAAAAAGTATGTGTTAATCAACTGTTTATGTTATCGGTAAGGGTTCTAGTCAACAGAAGACTAGTAATAGTGAAATTTTGGGGGAGCTACAAGTTATATGTGGATTTTCGACTGCATGGGTCTTTGGAGCCCCTAATCTCCACGTTGTTCAAGGGTCAACTGTATATGCTAGGTTTTTCTTTGGGGTTTTGTTGATCAGTAAGTCTACTTTCTACATTTTTAAAAAATACTTTTATTTCCCTTTCTGTGCTTGTCACTTACTTGATTTTAGTGAAAGAATTGTGCTTTGGATTATTCCAGATATTCTTTCCCTGGCATGCAAATACATGGCTGTCAAGCTACTCCAGCAGAGAACCCTAAAACCCTCTATCAGAGGCCCAGCTAGGGTACTTGAAAGGTTACCCAATTTCTTGTATCTTTACTACAAAAATACACTTACCTCCTTTCAAACATCATCTATGAATAAGGCATTCCACATAAATGAAATTTCTAGATAGAAATGTAAGACCAATTTTTTTTTTTTAAATATTTTTATTGAGGTATTATATGTGTACATATCTTACTATTACCCCCCACCCCACACCCACACATGCCCTCCCCCCCCAGAGTTTTGCGTCCATTGTTTATGCTTATATGCATGCATACAAGTCCTTCGTTTGATTTCATAACTCCCCCACCTTTCCAAACTTTCCCCCTGTACTTTGAAAGTCTGTTTGATGCTTTACTGACTCTGTATCTATCTTTTTGTTCACCACTTTATAATGTTCTTTACTATCCCTAAATGAGTGAGATCATGTGGTATTTTTCTTTCATTGACTGGCTTATTTCACTTAGCATAATGTTCTCCAATTCCATCCAGGTTGCTGCAAATGATGAGAATTCCTTCTTTTTTATGGCAGCATAGTATTCCATTGTGTAGATGTACCACAGTTTTCCGATCCAGTCATCTGCTGATGGGCACCTAGGCTGTTTCCAAATCTTAGCTATTGTAAATTGTGCTGCTATGAACATAGTGGTGCATATATCCTTTCTGATTGGTGTTTCTAGTTTCTTCGGATATATTCCCAGGAGTGGGATTACTGGGTCAAATGGGAGTTCCATTTTCAGTTTTTTGAGGAAACTCCATACTGTTCTCCACAGTGGCTGCACCAGTCTGCATTCCCACCAGCAGTGCACGAGGGTTCCTTTTTCTCCGCATCCTCGCCAACACTTGTTGTTTGTTGATTTGTTGATGATAGCCATTCTGACAGGTGTGAGATGGTACCTCATTGTTGTTTTGATTTGCATCTCTCGGATAATAAGTGACTTTGAACATGTTTTCATGTGTCTCTTGGCCTTCCTTCTGTCTTCTTTTGAAAATATTCTGTTTAGGTCTGTTGCCCATTTTTTTATTGGATCATTTATCTTCCTCTTATTAAGTTGCATAAGCTGCCTGTAGATGTTGGAGATTAAACCTTTATCAGTGATAGCATTTGCAAATATGTTTTCCCATGCGGTGGGCTTTCTTGTTGTTTTGTTGATGGTTTCTTTTGCTGTAAAAAAGCTTTTTATTTTGATGTAGTCCCATTTGTTAATTTTCTCTTTAGCTTCCATTGCCCTAGGGGCAGTGTCAGTGAAGAAGTTCTTTTGGCATATGTCTGAGATTTTGTTGCCTGTGGAGTCCTCTAGTATTTTTATGGTTTCCCGTCTTATGTTTAAGTCCTGTATCCATTTTGAGTTTATTTTTGTGTATGGTGTAAGTTGGTGATCTAGTTTCATTTTTTTGCATGTATCTGTCCAGTTTACCCAACACCATTTATTGAAGAGACTGTCTTGACTCCATTGTATGTTCATGCCTCCTTTGTCAAATATTAATTGAGCATAGTGGTTTGGGTCGATATCTGGGTTCTCTATTCTGTTCCATTGATCAATATGTCTGTTCTTGTGCCAGTACCAGGCTGTTTTGAGAACAGTGGCTTTGTAATACAGCTTGAAATCTGGTATTGAGATCCCACCTACTTTATTCTTCTTTCTGAGGATTGCTGAGGCTAGTCGGGGTCTTTTTTTATTCCAGATGAATTTTTGGAGAGTTCTTTCTAGGTCTGTGAAATATGCTGTTGGTATTTTGATGGGGAGTGCATTGAATCTGTAGATTGCTTTGGGTAGTATGGACATTTTAATGATGTTGATTCTACCAATCCAGGAACATGGTATGTTCTTCCATCTGTTTACGTCTTCCTCTATCTCTTTTTTCAGTGTCCTGTAGTTTTCTGCGTATAGGTCTTTTACCTCCTTAGTTAAGTTTATTCCTAGGTATCTTAATTTTTTTGGTGCGATGGTAAATGGGATTGCTTTTTTAGTCTCTCTTTCTGTAAGTTCATTATTGGTGTATAGAAAAGCCATAGATTTCTTGGCGTTAATTTTGTATCCCGCTACATTGCCGAATTCATTTATTAAGTCTATTAGTTTTTTGATGGAATCTTTTGGGTTTTTTATGTACAATATCATGTCATCTGCAAATAAGGACAGCTTCACTTCTTCTTTTCCAATTTGGATGCCTCTTATTTCTTCTTCTTGCCTAATTGCGATAGCTAATACTTCCAGTACTATGTCAAACAGGAGTGGTGAGAGTGGGCATCCCTGTCTTGTTCCTGTTCTTAGGGGAAATGGTTTTAGTTTTTGCCCATTGAGTATGATGTTTGCTGTGGGTTTATCATAAATAGCTTTTATTATGTTGAGGTACGAGCCTTCTATTCCCACCTTGTTGAGAGTTTTTATCAAGAAAGGGTGTTGGATTTTGTCAAATGCTTTTTCTGCATCTATTGATATGACTATGTGATTTTTATCTCTCAATTTGTTTATGTGATGTATCACGTTTATTGATTTGCGGATATTGTACCATCCTTGCATTCCTGGAATAAATCCTACTTGGTCATGGTGTATTATCTTTCTGATGTACTGCTGGAGCCGATTTGCTAGAATTTTGTTGAGGATTTTGGCATCAATGTTCATGAGGGATATTGGCCTGTAATTCTCTTTCATTGAGTTGTCTTTATCTGGTTTTGGTATTAGGGTGATGCTGGCTTCATAGAAGGAGCCTGGAAGTGTTCCTTCCTCTTGAATTTTTTGGAATAGTCTGAGGAGGATAGGTTTTAGTTCTTCCTTGAAAGTTTGATAAAACTCTCCTGTGAAGCCATCTGGCCCCGGGCTTTTGTTTGCCGGAAGCTTTTTGATGACTGCTTCAATTTCTTCCATAGTTACTGGCATGTTGAGCTGTTTAGAATCTTCCTGATTAAGTTTTGGAAGGTTGTATTTTTCTAGGAATATGTCGATTTCCTCTAGGTTGTCCAGTTTGTTGGAATAGAGTTGTTCGTAGTATTTTGTAACAATCCTTTGTATCTCAGCGGGATCTGTTGTTATTTCACCTCTTTCATTTCTGATTTTGTTTATTTGGGTCCTCTCTCTTTGCTTCTTGGTGAGCCTGGCTAGAGGTCCATCAATCTTGTTTATCCTTTCAAAGAACCAGCTCTTGGTTTTGTTGATCTTTTGTATTGTTTCTTTGGTCTCTATGTCGTTTATCTCCGCTCTGATCTTTATTATTTCTTTCCTTCTGCTTACACTGGGCTTATCTTGTTGCTCTCTCTCTAACTCTTTGAGTTGTTGGGTTAGGTAATTTATTACCATTGTTTCTTGTTTTTTGAAGTAGGCTTGTAGAGCTATGAACTTCCCTCTCAGGACTGCTTTCATTGTGTCCCATAGATTTTGGATTGTTGTGTTTTCATTGTCGTTTGTTGCCATGATGTTTTTTATTTCTTCCTTGATGTCTTTGGTAACCCAGTCATGGTTTAATAACATGCTGTTTAGTCTCCAAGTATTTGATTTCTTTGGGTTGTTTTTATTGTAGTTGATTTCCAGTTTTATGCCACTGTGATCTGAGAAGATACTTGATATGATTTCTATCTTCTTGAATTTGTAGAGACTTTGCCTATGTCCTAACATATGGTCTATCTTTGAAAATGACCCATGTGCACTTGAGAAGAATGTATATTCTGTGGCTTTGGGGTGAAATGTTCTGAAGATGTCGATTAATTCCATCTGTTCTAGTGAGTCATTTAGGTTTGATGTTTCTTTGCTGATGTTTAGTTTAGAGGATTTGTCCAATGGTGATAGTGGGGTATTGAAGTCTCCTACTATGATTGTATTACTGTCAATCTCTCCTTTGATATCTTCCAGGAGTTTTTTAATGTATCTTGGTGCTCCTGTATTGGGTGCATATATGTTTACCAGAGTTATTTCTTCTTGTTGGATTTCTCCCTTTAGTATTATGAAGTGGCCTTCATTATCTCTTGTTATGTCCTTCACTTTGAGATCTAATTTGTCAGATATAAGTATTGCAACCCCAGCTTTTTTTTCATTTCCATTTGCCTGGAAAACCTTTTTCCATCCCTTTACTCTCAGTCTGTATGCATCCTTTTTTTTGAGGTGGGTTTCCTGTAGACAGCAGATATCTGGGTTTTGTTTTCTTATCCAGTCTGTTACCCTGTGTCTTTTGATTGGGGCATTCAATCCATTTACATTTAAAGTTATTATTGATAGGTACTTATTTGACGCCATTTTTATTCTATACCCCTGTGTACCTTCTTTGCTTCCTATTTCTTTCTTTTTTTTTTTTTTTTTTTACAGCAGACCCTTTAGCATTTCTTTCATTGCTGGTTTGGTGGTGATAAACTCCCTTAGTCCTTTTTTGTCTGTGAAGCTCCTGATTTCACCTTCAATTTTGATTGATAGCCTTGCTGGGTACAGTAGTCTTGGATTTAGACCCTTCCTTTGCATGACTTGGTATATTTCATTCCATTCCCTTCTGGCCTGATGAGTTTCTGTTGAGAAATCAGTTGCTAGTCTGATGGGGGTTCCTTTGTATGTAACTGTCTGTCTCTCTCTGGCCGCTTGTAAGATTCTTACTTTGTCGTTGGTGTTTGCCAACTTAATTATAATGTGCCTTGGCGTCGGTCTTTTGGGGTTCATTTTGCTTGGAACTCTGTGAGCTTCTTGGATTTGTGTGGGTTTTTTCTTCCCTATATCAGGGAAGTTTTCTGTTATTATTTCTTCAAACAGGTTTTCTATTCCTTGCTCAGTTTCCTTTCCTTCTGGCACCCCTATTATCCTGATGTTGTTTTGTTTTGTATTGTCCCGAAGTTCCCTTACGCTCTCCTCAATCTTTCTAATTTTTGTTTCTAGAAGCTGTTGTAATTGGGTATTTTTTTCCATCTTGTCTTCTAGCTCACTTATGCGGTCCTCTGCTTCATCTAGTCTACTCTTGATGCTTTCTATTGAGTTCTTTACAGCAGCAATGTCATTTTTCATTTCTTCTTGGTTCTTCTTCATTTCTTCTTGGTTCTTACTCATATTGTCGAATTTGTCTTCCATCCTTTTCAGCCACCCTATGATCATTTCTCTGAATTCTTTCTCTGATAGGTTGTTTGCCTCTAAATCGTTTACTTCCTTTTCTGGTGATGCCTGTTTCTCTTTCCTGTGGGGGCTGTTTCTTTGTCTCCCCATGGTCTCTCTTCTCCGGATGTCTGGTTATATAGATTTCTCTCTCTGGCGTTGATTTAAAGGTATAAAATACAACACAACCAGGCACAACAGACAAGGCACTGAACAGAATTGTATTCACGATATTAATAACCTCCAATAAAGGTAACCACCAGATTAGGGAATAGGAGTGGAAGAGGGAGAGTAAAAAGAAAGAACAACAACGAAAAAAAAAACAAAACAAAACAAAACAAAAAAAACAACGAGTGTGAATCTGAACTTGGGAAAAGAGCAGAAAGAAAGAAAAGAAAAAGAAATAACAGAAAAGAAAAATAAAAGAAAAAAAAAAGTAAGAGAGACAAGAATGATACTAAGAGAGAAAAGGGGAACAAACTATATATATGGGGAGTAAACTCCACTAGAACAACCACTATTCCCAGCAAATTCCAGCAACACGAGCCTGGAGATTAATACAAACTGCAACAGCAGCTAATATCAAGTGAGGCAAGGAAAAACAAAAGTAAAAAACAAACAAAAACAAAGCAAACAAAAGAACCAACCAAACCAACAAAAAGAATAATCAAAACAATCTCATAAAAAAGCATAAAAATTCAATCTAATCAACATTCAAGCAAACAACAACAAAAGGCCCGAGAGAAAAATAATTTTTTTAAGGTAGCGTAGAGAGAGGTTTGTATGGATTTGGAGCAGGGGGTTGGGAATTAGATAATATAAGTAGGGTGAAGTTTTAGCAGGGAGTAAACTGAAAAAGTAGGGAAAATCTAAAGCCAGAAAGGGTTAAGATAAACTGGGGACCAAAATGGGAAAGGTTGGGAGGAGAGTGATGGCATAATGTTAGCTTTGAGATAGGGTAAAACGATTGTAAGGGAAAGATGCAAATCGAATGTAGGACACTAATCCAAAAAAAAAAGAAAGAGAAAATCAAATGACATTAAAAAAAAAAAAAGTAAAATAATAGTAATAATAGTGTTGATTGAAAATAAAAATGTAATAATTAAAAAGGTGAAAATCGAGTGAGGAAAAAGAAAAAAAATTAGTTTCTTAAGTAAAAGATGCAAAAAATGAAAATAAAAAAATATGAGAATAAAAAATTTAAAAAATTGAAAAAAGAATTGAAAATTAAAAAATAGGAAGACTAAAATGTGCAGTAGCGGCTGTCATTCACTTCCTCTATTATTCTGTTTGGTACGCCTTTTTCCCAGTCTGGGCGGTATTTCAGTTCAGCTTCATTCCAGGGCTCCTCAGTGTTGGAAGCCAGTCCTGCTTTTTAAGCCAGCCGTGTCTTAATTTCTCGTATTTATTTTTAATTACACCAGAGACAATTAGCGTTTCAGCCCCTGGGTGGCAGTGTTTCTGAATTGACTTCCGGGCCTCTCTAGCTCTTTTTTCTTTTTTTTTTTTTTTTTTCCCCTCTATGGCACTCACTACTGGTTTGTGGAGGTATGCGCCTCAGAGCTGCCTCTCTGATGGTCACACGCAGCTCTGGTCCCCAGGTTCCGAAAAAACACCTTCCCCCTTCAGTCTTTCAGGGTTTCCGCCTGGGTTTACCTCTGTATTGGGCTTAGCAATCAGAGTCGGAAAGAGCCCAGGTGTGCGGACCGTGGGTCTGTGCCCCAGACTAAGGAGCCTGCACTCCTTTGAAAATTCTTAGTCTGACCCTCCTCGTCAGATTAAAATGAGTTGCTTTCAAGAGGTCACTTCTGTTAGCAGCTCAGAAGACCCCCCTCCTCATTCACGGATCAGGGCAGTTCCAACTGCCTCCGATTTTTCTAGGCACAGACCTCCCGGCTCCTGCCGGTCCTGCGGTCCTGCGGCTGCCGCGCTTCCCTCACCCAGCGCTTCCCTCACCCACCGCGGGGATTAGAAACCGCCCCTCATTTCAGGCGAAATCTGACCTTTCCGTGGTGCAGTGAAGAGTTTCTTTGAATCCGAATGTTTGCGCTGATAGGGGACCGGTGGTCTGGTGCTCCCAGCAGCTCAGTGTTTGCAGTTGTCGCGGAAAGTCAGGTTTCCACGAAAATCCTTCTTTCCTTGCAAGATGGCGAGGCGCCCGGCGAGCCCGCAGCTCCAGGAGGGGACCCAGCCCCTGTGGGTGCTGCGCGGTCAGAGGAACACTGCCCAGCACTCCCCCGCCTTCTCCTGGAGTTTAGCTGTCCCTTGGCTTGCCCACATACACTCCCTCTGCGAGCCTCTGCTGCTCCGACTCTCCGCCCCAGGAACAGACTCCAAACCCGACTCTATTCCGTCGCCATTTTCTCTCCTCTCCCTAGACCAATTTTTTAAATGTAGGATTTCTGCTCTCCTAAACTTACAGTATTAAACATAGCATGTGAGGCGTGCATTAATGTCTCTCTTCTCTAATCTCCTTCCTATTGCTTTTTATATGTTGTTCCATCCTTTCAACTCAGTAATTTTAGGATGACCACAACCCTAAACGTGCCTCTAACTCCTTTGAATATAAAAATGGTGACTTTTTGATTGCCTTTTAAAAAGGGATCTTTTCTAATTACTTGCTTTAAACTAGCAATCTTTTAAATGAGATTTCCAAAGATTCTGACCGCTGGATAGGCATGGGGTTACTATAGAATTATAAAAACTTAAGCATTGTTCTAAATACCAGAGAGTCTTCAATATTTATCAGTGATGGTGATGGGAAAACACATGGATTATTTCTGAAATTAAAATTAGCTTGATTTTTGAAAAGTAAGTATTTTTATGGATTTACTTGCAAAATTTAAATGAAACATTTATGTTTTCCACCTACCGTTAAAAACTGAGAGATTTATGGCAGACCAAATTAGAAAATATTAGCATGAGCAGTTTGCTGGTTCCTTCTGGGGTTTTTGTTGTTTGGTATCATGTGAGAGCCTGACAAAACGTAATTGTAAACGCTGAAACACACAGCCCCTTTTAACAACGTGACTTACAAACAAACTGAAAGTATATGGCAGCTCAGTTGACAAAATGTCCACATTTTTTAGGGCTGTGTTTGACCCTGACAGTTTTGGTCCTTTATGTTGTATTTCCTCCCAGTGCCGTCTAGCATGACGTAACACTGATTTCACATTTGTGTGAATTAGACAAATTGCTTTCTGAAATGCAACTGCATCTCCTTTCTTCTTTTGTGCTGATTCCCACTGCCTTGTACATATTAAAGCTTATTGAAGTGCCGAAATGGCGTTTTATTCATTTTTATAGTCCCCCTAGCCCTTAGTACGTTATCTTTCACATATTTGCTCCATAACCCTTTCTTAAATGAATGAGTTAGTGTTTTGCTGATTTAGTTAGCTACCTCTTAAGTCATAGAAGACATTTTAATGTACATATGTATATGTTTATCTCTGTGAACATGATAAGAGAAAGAAAATGGTCCTAAATAACTTTAAGTGGGTCAAAAAGAAAAGACAAATACAAAAGGTTAAAACCAGAGGGAAAAACTTAAATAAAATGAAACTTAAAATCATGAGATGTTTAAGAGATTAAAAATTTTTAAACTTAGAAAATATAAAATGAAATTAAACAGATTTTTAAATAAAAGAGCGACTTTCAAGAAAATGTAAGGGTGATAAAATCCACCAAAGAATAAAAAGTATAGCAGCTAGACAAAAATAAGTGGAGCCTTAGTGATTTTGACTTCACTAAGTAATGATACTTTTGTGCATATCGAGTGCATAGCCTTGCAGGTGAGACTTAAGAAACAAAGCACAGATTTATACCTACTGATTTAACACTTCTCCACACTCACTCTCAGTGTTTGCAGGACAGCTTTAACTTTTTCAGAATCAGTATTTTTATTATTTTTTAAAGCCTTTTAATTGAGTTTTAGAGGGAGAGGAAGGGAGAGAGAAACATTGATGTGAGAGCAACATCAATCAGCTGCGTCCTGCACGTCCCCCCTCCCCCCACGGGGGATCGAGCCCACAACCCGACAAGTGCCCTGACTAGGAATCAAACGGCAACCTTTCTGTACACAGGACTACGCTTAACCAACTGAGCCACACCAGCCAGGACAAGTATTTTTAATCATATGATAGAACTGGAGAGAGTCTAGACAGAAATTTTAAATTTTCTCTTTCCTCCTCTCATGAGAATAAAGATCCCACACACTTTACATATTTTCCTGTAAAAAAATAACAAATTTATCAATTTTGACTCTGCAGTGTATTCACTATATTTTGGCATTACTGTCTACTGGCATTAAATCAATTGCAATTGATTTTCTGATACTCCATGAATTTCAAACTTACTAGAGCTGCCAGTCACATCCTGGTACAATTTCATAGAAGTGCTTGTTCATGTCATTATATTTAAGACTGTGTCAGTATTTCCATTCAGAGAGGGGTTTTTTTTATTCCCTAGGGCTTCTAAATAAGTTATAAAAAATCAAGCCAAACTCAAAGTTGGCATAAAGGGCCCCTTTTTCTCCTTCTCCTATGTATAATGAATATAGGTGCATAAATCTCACTAATTCTAAATTTAGTCAGGTTTGTAAACTCTTTACACACCGACAAGACCAAATAAGATCTGTTGACACCTCTCCAGTCCAGTACTAAAAGGATGTAAAAGGTTTTACTGTCTGTGAAAATAACAAGGCAATCTATTTAATGAATACGGAAGTGGTTTCTTTCCTTTCTTTCTTTTTTAGTTCATTGCAGTTAGTTTTTCCTTTCTGCCTCCCTACTTTGTTTCTAAAATTAAACAGATACTTTTCCAGGTCAAAATTTGTCTTTTTGATGTAATAGAGTTTTTACTCAGGTAAATATTGTTTTCTTCCAGTTCAGAATTTTTGTACTTTTCAATTTGGGAAATTTGTATTCTTGTTTTCCATTAGAACTTATATAATTTATAATTGTGTTTTGAGAAATCAATGTAATAATAATTTTGTTCACTTTGCCCAATTTCTTTCACAAAACTTGAATTTTTTAGTTTTCAGGTTAGATGGCATGTTTAAATAGCCCCTGTAGAATAACCTTTTCCTCCCTTTCTTCTTTTTTTATCCAATTTCTCTATTTTTTGTCATACTAAAAAGGGAAATAGCCAAGAATTTTATAAATCCAGCCCTGAGTTTTAAAGGGTCCTCTACTTCAGTCCTTTAATTTGCAGATCAGAAAATTGCTTTTGGCTCTTCAGTCAGCATCAAAATTGTTGGGTCTTTGGATATGAGCTGTTTGGTCTGGTGGAGATGTGCCTGATCCCAGAACAGTAAGTCTAATTGCTTTTGGCAATTTCAGGTGTTTAATTCACTTCTACTTAAAAAATACTTAAATCGCCAGTGTTGAACTTTTGAGAATTTAGGCAAGGTGTGGGTGCATTTAAAAAAAAAAAAGTCTCTCTTTAATAGCTGCAGTAGAAAGATCTTCACACATGTTGATAGGTGGTAGGTTGTAATAGACATACACCTGGGAATTATCCTAAGGGAAACTGACATGGTTTGCAGAAGATCCCAGACAGTTAATACTCCTGTGGTGTGTGTGTGTGTGTGTGTGTGTGTGTGTGTGTGTGTGTGTGTGAGATTGAGTCGTGTGGTAGGAGTAAGTAATAGAAATTGAACATAGCTGGGGAAAGCAGCTTTTGGAAATGACCAGTGGTATCTTCCCTCTGTCTTGTGCACACATTAGAGACCTTGAGTCATTACCTGAAGGTGGTCAGAAAAAATGTGAGTGATAATGACAACCCACTTGGAAAGTGGTGCTGGGAAGATAGATTAGTCTCAGGCTTAAGTAATAACATCAGTCACCCACTTTTAACAATTTTGAGTCTGCCCAGTCAGAAGAGCCAGTTGTGAAGCATTTTTTGTGCCCAGTAGGACATCATGGTGCAGGATACACTGATGTGCTTCGGTGTCAACGTCACCTTTTACACTTCCTCAGGTGAGGCACTTCACTGAATGTACTGAGGAAAAACTTACCATGGCACCGATTTGGGTAATACCTTAACGATGGCATTGTGGCCAGAGTGTTCTCAAGTGCAGGCTGTGCCTTCCACAATCACTGAACTGCAGGTCGGGTCAAAACAGCCTCTTGCCCACTGACTTCAGTGCTTTGACGCATCTTTGGCACAGTGACCAAGATGGACATTTTTGACAAAAAGAATGTGTTCCCTGTTTGGTACCATTATATATGAATATATAATACAGCATGCATATATATATATATATAAATATATATGTATATATATGTATATATACTGTACCCAAAGGCAATTTTGCCTTTGATCAAGTTTCATTTAGATAAAAAAAATAATAAAATTTCTCAAAATACTAATTTTGAGAAGAATATTTTGGTAAATTAAAATAAAAAACACACACACACACACACACACAATGAAAATGAAACCTTTTAAAGCGCTGAAAGATGGTCCGAGACAACCGTTCATAACGTGTGATTTCCAAGAAACAGTTTGTTCTTTGAGTTTTCACATCGTTGCCTGTATATTTAAAATTTAGGGCTACTGGTCCCTTCGATTGAGCCAGACTCGGTTACGGTGGACAAAGCTCTCAGTATGGCAGAGACATTTCAAGTAAGAATGTCCTGTTCTGCCAAGACTGTCATTATGACACTAAAATGTACCCTTTTGCTAAGGGCCAAAATTCAGAGTTTGTCCTTCCAGTTTCCACACTGATTTAGACAACAGATGCTGAAAAGGCAAAGTGGTATTTGGGATCATTTGTCACATGGCTTTAGGACAAAAGGATGGCTACCTGGCAAGAGCGAGAATTCCTTAAATGTTACTGGGTCTTACATTTCTAAGCGTAAAATCTCCGGCCAAAAGTTGCTTGGTGCCATGTGCCTTTGCTGTGATGTCTTTGCCCAGCACAAAGCTGGGTGGTTGCAACACTGTGACTGCTTGAGAATCCACATACCCTTTACTTGTTTGCAGCTGAGGTTGAGCGCTATTGTTGTGCATTTTCTTTTACCGTTGTCTCAGTTGCATTTATTCTTGCTGTACATTTTCTCCTTTAATTCTCTTCTGAGCTGCTAAATCTATCCAGCTAGATCAAGGGGGTGTGTGTTTTGTGGGTGTTTTTTTTTCACAACCCGTCTAGTGCATTTGGTCTTGTTTTCACTTTTATTTTGTCTCCTGGGTTTTTTATTTAAGACCTTTTCAGAAATATGGCACCACTTCAGATTTACTCATAACCCATGGGGCCTCCAGTTGATCTAACCTGTGAACCTGTGTACTTTTGTCTTTCAGAACATAATTTTTAATTTATTTTTTCTTAAAATGTACTTTTAAAGGAATAAACATAAATTATCTGGAATAGTAATTCTCAACTATCTTGAAAGGTGTTTGAGGACTATTTCATAGTTACTATGATTGAAGCAGTAAAATTTAGTTTATAGTTACAATAATTTTCCTTTCATTAGGAAAATATTAAAAGGCTCAACTTCATGATTTCATGACATATTACCAATCCCCAAATACTGTTCCTAATCCCCACCCCCTAACACACATACTCAGTGAAGTGTTATTAGGAAGCTCAGAGCAAAAGCAAAAAGACAAATGATCTATGTTCTGTTTGACCTCAGCCTTTCTCTATGGTGCTTTAATTAAAACGATAGTATAAAGGTCTGGGTAGAGGATCAATTGGAGCAATACAAGTTTAATCTATATTTTGACTATAATTTAATTAAATTTGGTTGAACTTCTGCTGCTTTATCTGTGGTTTACTGGGCGCACATTTTCTCTCCAGTCAGTCTCCTTGTCTGACCTGAAATTACCCACGTGTAGATGAGGCCACAGGAAGTATAATGTGCAAAAGCAGGGAGGATTGCCTTAGAAATCAGGAGCTTGGGATCCAGTCACAACTGCTAACAATTGGGTATGTATTCTAAGACAAGTCCCTTTATTAACAAGGATCTCAGTTCCTTTAGCTGTAGAATGAGGGCCTGTGACAAGATAATCCACAAATACCTTATTACCTCTGATAACCTGAGATTCTGTGACATGCACAGGAAGAGAAGGGAGCCCACGGTTTACAGAAAGTCACAGTTACATGCATACCTTATTATCTCTATTGGAAACAGAACGTGGGCTCTGAGTAACAGGACAGGGACATTTCCAAGGAGCTTCGAGGAGCATAGCAACAGTGTTGGCAGATAAAGGATCCTGGGTTAGAAGGCTAAGAAGGGAGAGGGCTCGTGGCAACACCTATCAATGTGTTTCTCCCCAAATTGATAGTCAGTTGTCCTAACACAATTTATTGAGTACACCTGCCTTTCCTTACTGATTTGAATTTCTACCTTTATTATATACTAACTTGCTTTGTGTGTCTATTTCTATGCTTTAATGTATTCCACCAAACTTTTAAAATATTTCTATATCAAATAGTACACCGTTCCCATGACTGTAGCCTTATTGTGCATTTTGACATATGGTAGGGTATGTTTACTTTCACTTTAAAAAAATATTCTCATGTGGGATCTTGAATTTACTTTTCTAGATGAACTTTGAGTACGTTTGACAAGTTTTTAAACTTTCTTGGAAATTAATGTGGGATTGCATTGAATGCATATATTATTTTTTATCCTTATTATATCAGGTCTTCTTACTCAGGAACATGGCTTATTTCTCCCTTTATTCTGATCATCTTTCCTGATAACAATAAATTTTTTACAGTTTTCTGTATATAGGGTTTACATATTTCTCATTGTTAATTACTAGATATTTTATTTTGTTGTTTTAATTGTTTCTATTGTAGATGACTTCTTCTCTGTTACATTTATAATAGTTAGCACTGATATATGGGAAATCTGTTGGGTTTTGTATATTTTTCTTGTATCCAGTTGGATTGTCAAAGAACACACAAGCATTTAACCTTTAAGTAGTAATGGTTTTGTGTACTTAGCTCTTTCTCCCTTTTTCCTTTTCTCTCTCCCTCCAGTTATTACATTGCATTGATCAGGTTTTCCAAAACAATGTTGAGTATTAGAAGTGATGACAGACATTAAAGGAAATTTTTCTTATATTTTACCATTAAGTATAATCTTTGTAAGATATTTCTGGTATAATCGCTTTATTAAGTGAAGGGATTCGCCTTCCATTCCTAGGTTATTTAATAAGAGATTTTCTCCACTCCCACCCACATACACATAACTACAGTAAATAGGCTATTGAATTTATCAAATTCTTTTTCCAAAATTTTTAAGACTATCATCTAATTGTCCTCTTTTAATCTATTTATATTGAGTACATTTCCTAGTGTTTGTCATTGAGTTTTGGGGGGAAAAAATCTATTCCATCACAATATATTATTCTTTTAATATATTTTTGAATTCAATTTATTAACATTTTATTTTAGTAATTTTAGGTCAAAATTCTCAAGTGAAATTTGTCTATAATTTTCTTTCTTTTTTCTAATGCTCTTCTTGCACAATTTTGATATTAGAGTTATCCTGTCTTGTGGAATGAACTAGAAAGTATTTAATCTTTTTCCACTCTGCTAAAGTTTAAATAAAGTATGGATTAGCTCTTTCTGGTATCTTGAAGGTTTGAAATTATCTTGGCTTAGGATTTCTTGGTTCTCTACTTTTTCTTTCACATTTTCCTTCCCCCCCCCCTCCCTTCTATGTTATGAACACTTTTCTCAACTTTATCCTTCCAGATTATTAATTTAGTATTCAATTTTGCCCCTTCCATTTTAGTTTTGCTATCTTGTTTTCACTTTCCAAGAACATCTTGTTTTCTTATGGATCTTTTCTCATAGCATCTATGACCACTGTAGAGATCAGAATTTACCTGAATCTTGATTCTGCACCTCTTAATGGTCTCACTGCCTTTGCTAGAAGCCATCTTTAGATGCGTCCCCTAACTTGCTTAAAAAATCTGTAGAAACTGTGTCCTGGGGTCAGATGACTCATTGGCGCTCTATAGACTCAGGAGGAAAGGCATGACCTAGGTCTTCTCACACTCTACCATGGTCTTGCTGTCCATCTATTTTGAGTTCTCTGCTCCAATTTCATCACTAACTTGATGCCATATGCATTTCATCTTTCATGAATTTCTCAACTTTTATGATTTGGTAATGGTACCTTATATTGTTTTCAAGCATTGCTAGGTATTTATTTGTTTTTAAATTTTCATTCTGTAATTTTAATGGGATTTTGACAGAGAAGTAAATAAACCTTATATAGTGTACCAGCTTAAAGGGAATACTGTAATATACACTTTTAGTGAATGATTTTATCATAAAAGATGTTTTCTCTGTTTCTGAGAGTTTTTAGTGGGAACTTGCACACATTCAGAGCTATGCACAGATTTTGAATATCAGAATAATTAATTTATAGTAATTATATATAGAATGGAGCATGGGAACTCCTAAAAATTCCTGATAGGTTTCATGTACATAAACATGACACATTATGATGGGTAAGATTTTCTAAAGTACAGTGCTTAAAATAAAACACTAAATACAATTTAAATAAATATGTCTGCAATTATCTATATAATAAAATCCTAAGCAACTGTTACAGCGGAATGACCAGAAGACTGGTCGCTATGATGCACACTGACCACCAGGGGGCAGACAATCAATGCAGGAGCTTCCCCCTGGTGGTCAGTGTGTTCCCACAGGGGGAGTGCTGCTCAGCCAGAAGCTGGGCTCAAGGATGGCGAGTGCAGTCAGTGGTGGTAGCGGCAGCACTAAGGATCAGCGAGCCAAGCGGGAAGGAGCAGTGAGCAGGCAGGTGGTAAGGAGCAAGGGGTCTCAGACATCCCCTGAGGGGTCCTGACTGAGAGGGGTCACAGGCCGGGCTGAGGGACCGTCCCCCTTCCCCCGACCACCAGTGCAAGAATTTCGTGCACTGGGCCTCTAGTAATAATATAATACTGTATAGTGGTACTTGGCAACCATGCACCTAATAAATACTACACTTTTGAAATGTGATTAGAATCCAAATGAATACTATTTTACTCTGTAGTTAAGCATGTGGCAGGGCATGCTAGAAGTGACATTTCTTTCTTCCTTCCAGTGGAAAACTTAAGTTCTTTGTTTGAGTGAGTAGTGTTGGGAATTTTTAAGTAAAAACAAGGAACTAGAAATTCCATTTCTTTTTGCCAATCTTTCCTTCAAGCAAAATTATCAGTTAATGGAGCATTAAATAATAATAAGCTTTATATATTTTTTACCTTTTCATACTTGGATTACTTTAATAATTTTAATTAGTGCTACAAATGTACTTAATTAAAGTTATACATCAAAATAAAATGATACAATGGGAAGGAAAGGGTTATCATGTTTCAAAACATTATATCAATAAAGTACATATTAAAATTTGCATATTAAATTTATTTCAAGGATGTCAAAATATCTTGGTTTTCTTTTCATTTCTCTTCCTCCCTCTCTTCCTCCCTTCCTCTTTCTTTCCTTTTCTTTTTAAACAATAAAGTGCATTGTCTTTGTTCAAGGCTTTGTTTTCCAGATTCTTCCTTGGTTTGTTCCACTGCAGCTGAGCTGACTGAATATTTCACAGTATTTCTATGTTTCTGGAACTGGTGGACTGACCACAGAGTACTTTTCTATGAGTTTTTCTTTCTTCCCTCAGGGATATGCTTGATTGTCCAGCTGTCAACATGTGGAAACTGTGCTGTTTATACAGCAATGAATTTAAAATGGGTCACTGTTCCCAATATCTTTCAAAAGCAGCACCCACTTTTATTGGAGCGCCAAACATTTCCAGAGCCCGTCCAGTGACCTATACTGGCTGGGTCTGTCCCTGGATTGTGTAGCTATGCCTTGGTACATCCTTTGAATGACTAGAATCATTCTGATGAGGCCAAGAGCTTTTCATGTTATCACTATTTGAACTACCTGTTGGGCAGCCAGCTAAACAGCAGATATCCAAACCGAATTCTTAGCCAGTCATTGCTGCGTATCACTTCACAAGGCTTTTCCTAGAATATATAGCTTTGAAGGGTGTCCTTTTTTGATGATCCTGTACATACTCTGTTGGAGATGCTAATGAGCAGCAGCATATCCAAAACTTACTTTAAGAAAATATTAAGTGAAGCCATGAAACTCAGAAGGACAAGAGAAATGCCAGAAGGCCAGCTTGAGAGAGTGGCCATACATTGCCAGGAATGGACAGCTGGTATGCCATAGTCAGGATGGAGTATGTTTTTTTATAGTTAATTAACCATGACAGGTTCAAAGGTGATGGCTGTGGTTATACATCAAAGAATGGTTTTTATGCTTATGTATTGGTTTTTCTATTGGTACAAACTAAATTGCCACACAGGGGTGATAGGAGAGGGAGAGATTGGAGGACATCTGTAATACTGTCAACAATACAATTAAAATTAAAAAGCATGTTACCACACACTTAGCAATTTATAACAATACCATTTATTACCTCAGGTCAGAAGGCTGGCACAGCATGACTGAATTCTCTGCTCAGGGTCTCACTAGGCTGACATCAAAGTGTCCCTCACACTGGTTCTTAGCTGGTAGCACTGGGAAAGAGCCCACTCACAGGTTTATTTAGACTGCTGGCGTAATCCACTTCCTGTGGCTGTAGGACTGGGGTCCCCATTTCCTTGCCTTTCAGCTTCTGGAGGCTGCCCTATGCCTTCTCTCCGGTCCCTGCATTTTCAAACTGGCAACAGCATGTTGAGTCCTTTTCACACCTGAGTCTCTCTGACTTCCCCCTGCGCCTCCGACCAGGAGAAATCTCTGCATTTGGAGGCTCCTGTGCTTACATTGAGCCCACCCCGATAATCCAGGATAATCCCCCTATCTTAAGGTCAACTGATTGGTAATCTTAACTACATCTGCAAAGTCGCTTTTAAGGTATAACATATTCACGGGGGGGGTCATGGAGGAAAATGCTCCCTATCCCACCGGATATCACCTGGCAGGGGGATTTTTAGATAAGGTTTTGCCCTTTCAACCTCAAATCATCATTAGTGTGATCTTTTCATTATAAAGTGTAAAAAATACACAGCTGTAAATGCTTTTTGTATGGATAGTTTATAAACAGTAATCAAAGCTTGTCTAAATATGTTAGTTGAAATTTACATAATTATTTACATATGAGTCCCCCAAACCCACACATATGTACTTTCTTTATATATTCGGTTAATCTTGCTTTCCTTAAAAATACATATATTTTGTCTCATAAGGCAGACATCTTATGCAGGCCAGCATCAGACAATGTATTACTAAGGTTGATTGCTAGAAGGTTCCCAGTGGTATGATGAATATTTACTACACATGGTAACAACAGCTGTCATTGACTGAGCTTTCACTATGTGCCTGGCACTGTGTTTTACCGAGGTGTGTTATATCATTTAGTCCCCACAGTAACATTATGACGTAGGTATTGCTGTCCTTATTTTGAGGATGAGAGAATAGACTTCAGTGGCAGAATTTGCCCACATAAACTGTGATGCTGCAGAGGCAGGATTCAGACTCAGATCTGTTTGACTCTAAAACCTTGCTCTTGACATCTACCTTTCGTTTTTGCTTTTTTGTTAATCCTCACCTGAGGATTCCGTTCCATTGGTTTTTAGAGAGAGTGGAAGGGAGGGGGGAGACAGAAAGAGAGAAACATTGATCTGAGAGAGACACATTGATTGGTTGCCTCCTGCACGTACCCTGACCAGAGCCAGGGATCAAGCCTGCAATGGAGGTACTCGCCCTGATCAGAATTGAACCCGGGACCCTTCAGTTTGCAGGCCGATGCTCTATCCATTGAGCCAAACTGGCCAGGGTGACATCTACCTTTTACTTTGTCTCAAACCTGAGGGAAGTTACAAAGATGATAGTTTATCTTTGAGAGATCCTTCCACCTCCTTTTCTAAGTTTCTTCTACCTCCAAAGGCACCTACGTCCTATGCTATGTTCAATCCCCATCCCAGTCCAGTAGGTATTCTGCCTGCCCTTCAATACTCCAGAGTTAACGGTTATCCATGTCTCCATCAAACAATGCAGGGAAGCTGATACCTGTGAGGTAATGCACAGGGGCATAATAATAACAATAATAATAGCTGTCAGAGTAGTCACACAATAATAGTAGTCATTGAGCATTCATCAAGCACCAGGCACTGTGCTAAGCACCTGATTTGCATTTTCTTAGTCCTCATAACAACCCTGTAAAGCCACTCCCATTACTCTCATCTCCCACAGGGTATTTTGAAAGCAGAACTAGTAAATATTTAAGAGATTAAATGTGCTAGAGAGTTTAAAGAGAGCTTCTCTAACTCCTCTGGGCCATCCTAATCCTTCCCCCATTCCAGAACGTTAGGATCAGCCATGTGGCACCTTCAGTCCAGAATTTATTTCATCGCCTCCATTATCTTACTGCAGATCCTGTCTTTCAGAGTCCTGGTGTGGGCATTTGAGATAATGCCATTAGGATGAAGCCTTCTTTGCAGGAGAGGCCAGGGCATTCCGGCCTTGGATTCCCAGGAGGGAGCATGGAGCATCTCTGTAGAGAGGAGGGGAACCCAGGGGCATAACGGTGGTCAGAGGGAGACAAGCTGCCGGAAGCAATCCTCCTTCGAGTTATGGAGTTTAAAAATGTGGTGAAGGAAGATAAAGCAATCTCACAGAACAAAAGTTATAGGTCCCTTTAACAGGGGGAAGCTGTTCCTTTGGAAGGGACAGCAAATCTGTAGAGAAAACAAGCAGAACTGTAGTCAGATTCCTTCCTGTCGTTTCCTGAGTGCTGAGGGCAGGAGAGGAGGCAGCACGTGCCTGGATCCTGGTGTCCAGGCCTCCCCTTATTGTCTTAGCTATGGCGCATTTGATTTAAGGCTTCTACTTCAGGCCACTCTAAATCCACAGAAAATAAAGTTGTGCCTTGAATTTCAGGATAGATACATTCCCAAAACTTGAAATTTAAATAGAATCATGTTTTAAGGACAGTGAAGACACTTGATATTTTAAAATAATCCTGTCATGTATCCTTTTATTGTATGAACAATATAACTCAACTTCTGGATTTTGTAAGTTTAGATTCTAAGATAGAGGAGTTTTCTTAAATTTAAGGTTAAACAATATCAACTGCCTTTTTTTCTATTTACATCTGTCCTTGTGTCAGCAGTAATGCCTATTAAAATATTGTATCCTGGTCATAAAATGGAACTGAAATAACTGGAAAATATAATACTGAGTGTATGAACTGTGACTATCATAGTTTTAAAACCGCAAAAATGTTGTCTTTATGTGTGAGTGTATGCACTCAGTTTTTTACTTTTCCTATAACAATGAAGATTGATACTTGGGGAGAAGAATTAATATTTTTAAATTTCAAATGCTTACTCCAAAAGTGGGACTCAACAGCATTCCTTAAAAAAAAAAAAAAGTAAATAAACTTTGACTTTTAATCTATAATTAAAGCCGAAGTTTTCTTTTAATTTTCAAAGCTTGTCCTTGAACTAAAATAACATGGAACATTTTAAAACATGGCTCCGGGTTGCTGTAGATACATTTTATTTAAACCACAGAGACTGTGGTTAGATTTCTCAGTGCCAGACAAACTGCAAATTATAACTAGCTGAAGCGACTGCGTTTCTGGATGTTGTAGTAACAACAAGGCTGGTTGTTTCTTGGGAGCTGTTCTCTCTTTGGGCGCTTCTCATGAATGACTTAATCCCTATGTAAGATCGAATGTCATGCCAGTTGCCATGCATAGAAAAAGCAAGTAAAACCTCTTTTGCCTTCCACAAATTTGATGCGCTCGCCTAAGAGAAGTGTGGCAGTTGGCAGGAATAGACACAAAACAGACATTGTAAAGTGAGGCCAGAACACAGTGAAACTACAAAGGTTAGATGAATGATAAAAATATCCTTTAAAGTAGAATGCCATTGTTTATTATGGCAAGAAAAGGGGGTAATATCCATGATTGAATTGTAAAAATATTTTTACTAAGGTCATTTTTGTGCTTACTATTCTGGTATTGGATTAGCAAATCTCATGCCAGATTAGACATAATAATATATTGTGTTGCTCTATGTACTCTAGAAAGTGCATGAACATCTGTTATTTTTATTTGATCTTCATTACAACACTGCGAGGAAAAAAAATAAAGATAATTATTCCCACTTTCAATTATTCCCACTTTCTCTCAATTGGGAGGGAATTACCCACTGATGATCGTCCAGAAAGAGGAGTTGAGTCTCTAGCTCCTCATTCAGGCTCTTTCCACTGGGTTTTACTGGATTTTCCACCCTGGTTAAGTGTACTCAAAATAAAAAATCATTTATGGAGAACTCTCCAAAACTTCCTTTTGTATACACACTGCTTTGAAAATTGGATGAAATGCTTTGGATCTCTCTCCAGGGAAATGGTACCCACTCCTTTCACCACCACACTTTTATTTTTTTAAATCCTCATCTGAGAATATGTTTTTTATTGATTTTAGAGAAAGAGAGGAAGAGGGAGGGAAGGGGGAGGGGAGAGAGAGAGAGAGAGAGAGAGAGAGAGAGAGAGAGAGAGAGAGAGAGAGAGAGAGAGAGAGAGAGAGAATATTGATCCGTTACCTTCCATACAAGCCCTGACTGAGCCTGAACCTGCAACCTAGGTATGTGCCCTGACCAGGAATCAAACTGAAAACCTTTTGGTGTATGGGATGAAGCTCCAATCAACTGAGCCACCTGGCCAGGGCACTGCCACACTTTTTTAAAAGGCAGCAGGGATAGCTCTGATCTTTTATTTATTTAATTAGTTGTTTGTTTATTTAAAATGTATTGATTTGAGAGAGAGAGAGAAACATTGATTTGTTGTTCCACTTATTTATGTATTCATTGGTTGATTCTTGTATGTGCCTTGACTGGGGATCGAACCCACAACCTTGGCATACTGGGACAATACTCTAACCAACTGCACTACCAGCCAGGGCTTCTGATCTTTTAAATTATCAACATAAAATTGTCTCCACCAATCTAGTGGCAGCAGGAGTCCCTAATCTGGTGTTATAAAAGGAGAAAATTTAGTCAGGAGGAGAATTTGCAAACTGGGGAGACACAGCCTCTGATGGAAACCAAAAATACATTACACAGAGACAAAGGGGAGGCCCACTTACATAGAGAAAGTGCCCACCCTAGTCACTGATTGGTCCATTTTTATGCAATTGAAGGATCCAATTTTGCACAGTCTGATTGGTTCAAATAACACTGTTTTGATTGGTCAGAATCACAAGTCCTAATTGGTCATTATGGAGCTGCTCTGATTAGTCAGTACAGATGCAAATGAGACTATAGCTGCCCAAATCCTATTGGGCAGGGCAAGTCTCAGCTCACTGGTCGAAACAAGATTCCGGGAACTCCTCTATAAGGTTCAGCTCAGATGGCAGGAATGACGTGCAGGAGGCTTGGCAGCTCAATCTGTGACTTTTCCCTGAAGTTCATGAGAGTCACCCAATAAAAAAAAGCTGCCAGACTGATTATAAATTTGGGCCCAGTTAACCACAAGGAGACCTTTTTGGCAGGTATATTCCTTTTCAGGGTCAACAAAATCTAAACAGGATTTTTTTGGGGCACTTTATTCATAGTGTCAAAAGTCAGTCCCATCTGAAGATTATTGCTGATACCTGAGGGTTCTGTCTTTAAAGCATATGTCACTGTGTACTTTACAAGGTGCTTTTAGTTTATGGGTGTCATCACAATTCCACACATGTGGTCCCTGTACTGTATCATGTTGATTCAGATATGAAATGTACTCCCTTCTCAAATGCCAGAAGATTCCCCTGCTCTCAGAAGGCGTGTATGTGTAGCAGACTTTATGGAAAACTTGAAGGGAATGAAGAAAGATCACACACCATGCAGTTCACCTAACTTCATGTGGAGCACTGTTTCCTGGTTCTGAAGTGTCCTTTAGCCATTGCACATGAGACTCTTCCCTGCCTGCTCTGCCCCACGTGGTCCCCAGCCTCACAGCATCTCACTAGCTCCACGATTCCCCTCTTCCACCTTTCCTAATCACCCCCTAGTTCCTCAGTTGCCTCATATTCTCAAAGTTCTTTTCACACAGTATAATCTAATCCATATCTCTCCAGCTTCAGCTCCCAAACTCTGTCCCAGGCCTACCTTTCATGTTCAAACCCACACACCCAGATGTTAAATAAATTGAAGGTGCCTTGTAGTTCATAACCTTAACCTTCCTTATAAAGCATTTGTGATGTTTGATGGCAATTTATTTCACAGTTATACCTGCTTATAATTTTAGGGGTTTCAAGGATTTCCTAAAGCCCAATCATCATCCTCACCAGATTTGGAACCCCATTTGGAAACAGCTTTGGGGATTTCTTGTCTTTTAAGGACTGAGTTTAGAACTTTCTTGGAATTCATCTTTGCAGCAGAGTTCAAAATCAGGCTCAGGGCTCTCTCATGACCTCTGTAGGGCTGCATCCAGGACAGGACAGCTGGCATGGAAGTGATATCTGGGCTCAGGAGCTCATTCCGTTTACCTGGCCAGTCTAGAAACTGAGGGTGGTATTGAAGCTTCTGGGAAAAAAAGAAAATAAATCAATTAGTCCAACAAAACATACTTTGGTTCATGCTTATATTTGTGTGTGTGTTGTTATTATTGTTGGCGTGTTTTTGTTTGTTTTGTTTGTTTGTTTGTTTTTTTTTTATAGAAAATGATATATGTACTATTAGGAAAAGTGAAGAAAATGATACAGGAACAGAAAAAGGCATGAATGATATTTGAAAAGTAGATAGTGATTTTAGGAAAGGAATCTTTTAGATAATTTATTTCATTTAATTTAAATTTGAAACTATGTTATTCTAAGAGATGTATACCTCTTCCCAGTGATGGAATGTCCCTCCTTGGTGATGGTCTGTGATTTCAAAGCATTGCTGCTTGGGTTCTACATCTGTTTCCAGGGTATTCTGGAATGTATATTTTTCTTACCTATGATGGGCAGTACACAAGAATTTATCCCAGTCCTGAAGGAAACTCCCTATTCAGTGCCATGATGTGATTTAGAAATATCATTGGTAAACACAAGCATTAAGAAATTGGCAGAGGTGTGGAGTTAAAGGTAAAGCAGAAATATTATATACCCACTGCAATTCTGAAGTTGTGTTGAAAACTGGACATTAGGCCCTGTCCAGGTTTCCCTCTAGCCTTGGAGACCTTCTGTGGTTCCTGATGCCTTAGCTCACTTTCTGATTGATCAGTCAGAGGAAGGCTGGGAGGACGCTATATCAGAAAGTTAAATCAGATGCATTTTGTGTCTTTTCTGAACAGTTTATTATTAGACAGTTCTCTCCAAGTTCTTTCTGCCTTCATAAAAAACCTCAGCAAGGTCAAAGGGCACTTGATTTACTTCTTTATTTTAATCATTTTGGGTACTGGAAACAAATTATATATAAATTATTTTTGGGGGAAGAAGGGGTGTCTTAATATTTGATGATATATCAAATAAGTCTATTTTAATAAAGAATTAGAAAATCTGCTTTTGACAGAGAATAATCCAGAGCAAAGACAGAAAATGCAAATATGATGATATGCCACGTATAAAAAATAATGATGTCAGAGAAAGAAAGACAGAAGAAACAATAAGTAATGGGAAAGAAAATCTAAAAGAGAAAGATTAAAAAAAAAACTTCACTTGATGTGGGGAAAAGGATATTGGAAAAGTTGATTGACTTGAGAAATGAGAGAGCTCGAGGAAAAAGGAAAAATCAGAATTTCATGGGACATGACTCTTATTTCTGGGTCAGGCTGTGCATTCTGAGGCCCAGAGAATCTTTATATGCCAAGAATTATTGGCAAGTTAGGCTTGAATTGACTCTTGAAGGAATTTGTGGAGATATATGATATACCCGCCGATAAAATGTTACTTCTGGTTCCATATTGCTCTATTCCTTAGATATAATTAAGGCTATACTAAGCAACATTCATAACAATTTTAGAGCCATAAAAATATTTTCATCCAACATATTTACTTTTAAAAACTAAGGAGATAAGGACCTGAAGTAACTTAACCAATAGTGCACATTTAAAAAATATTTAACTTTTAATATATCCTTATAAATTTTTTATATATTTTAGAGCAAATATTGAATGTAAATTCTTATTTCCCCCTTTTACACTGAGTGGCCAGATTATTCTTTTAGTAGATAAGTTGATCTAAAGGTAATATGGAAAAATAAACAAGCAGTAATAGCTAGAAAAATATGAAAAAGAAGAATAAGCAAAGCCAGATATTAAACATATTTTAAAGTCTCAATAATTAAAACTGTGGGACTAGAACATGAGTAAAAATAAAAATGAATAAAGGATAATAGAAAGATAAGATAAATTCCATTTTAAAAGTGGTATTTCCAACTAGAAAGGGAGGAGAAAGACAGATGTTCAATAAGTAGCATTATATATATATACTGAGTGGCCAGATTATTATGTGTTCAAAGATCATAATAATTCCCCAAAATTAGTACTGTATTCTGCTATGGCCATAATATTACTTACATTTTTTCAGTAGTTTTTCAGTAGACTTCTTGCACAGTACATAATTATATTGTTCATAAATAGTGATGGTTTTTACCTCCTTTCTGAAATTTTTGCCATGGGTTTCTTTCTCTGGCTTATTACATTGAGTTATGCTTCTAGCATAGTGTTAAATAATAGTGGTAATAAACACAAATTTTATTTTGTTTTGGCCCTTTGTGGCAATATTTCCAGTATTTTCCCATTAACTATGATGCTGGCTTTTGGGTTTCAGTCAATGCCTTCAGATTATGGTTTTAGACTTTGAACATCTAGGTTCAGATTTTATTTTTCTCTACCACTAACTGAGAAACATTAGGTAAATCGTCTAACTTTTTAAAATTTATCCCTATATCTATAAAACGAGGAAAAGAAAAATCCATGCCTCACAGAACTGTTGATAATGATTATGAAAGCACCTGAGGAGCTGTGCTCTGTAAATGTCTCTTGTTATTCCTGCTTCCTCCAGGACAGAGCCTTCCCTACAGAACTCCTTTAAAGATTGGAAAATGGATTTCCCTTTGTGGCTCTGAGCCGTTTTGTAATTCCATTCACAATACAGTTTCTATATATATTCCAAGGTTGGAAAGAAAAAATGCTTTTTGAATGATGAGCAAATTCCTTTGCTGACATTTAATCAAAATGTGTTCCAAACCTGGAGCTTTCTGGAATGCTAAAAAAAATATTGGTCACCTTCTTGTAAAAAAGTGAAATAAAAAATGTTTATGTGCCTCAGTACTTCCTGACTGAGCTAGAAGTGAGTGCACTGAAGTGGTGTTATTTTGTGGTGTTTCAATTCTGGGGAAAATGAAATCAGAAAACGTAGGAAAATTTTCAAGATTTTTGGTTGTGAACGCTTTTTCTCCTCTCCCCTCCCCCACTTTGGTAGCATTGCAAGGGCCACATAAGTTTGACTCAACTGCAGATCTTCTGCAAATGAATTCCGTTCCGTGAGCTGCAACTAATGTTGTCTTCTGTGTTAAATTCTGTTTTAGAAAATGAACTGTGTGTCTGCAGATACCGATGGCTGTACTTACTTTCTTAGACATAACACGGCCTTCTGACAGCCTTGCTGGGGCTTCCAGACTAATTTCTGCGCAGAGTTCTGTCTTGGTCCAACCTGCTGTGACTTAAATGGCTTTTTTCTTTGTGAGAAGTCACCCCCAAATAGCTCCACTTCTAAAAGGGTTTATGCTACTTGAAGTCTGAAATATCAACTGCCCCCTCCCTCCATGCTTGAAAAGGAAAATGTGTGGTCATTATATGCCCAGTGTGTTCCGACACCACTGGCCTTCCTCTTCCGGACCGCCGACTTAGGTCGCGGCATTAAGCTGTGGAGGTTGCTTCGGGCAGCAGCCTTTGCACTTGCCCTGCTGTTGCATCAGTGGCTCTGGGGATGCCTCTGGCTTCGTCATGTGGCTGGGCTTCAGGAGAAATGGCTAAAACTCATTTTCCTGGATTCATTTCTCTACACATCGAATCCCTTTCTAGAGAGATTGTGGATGCAGCTTTGCATTAAAAGCTAGTGAGGCCTTAATGTCTTCTTTCACAGAGACTGGTCTGGGGAGGCCCCTCTATCTCCAGCACGTGTTATGAATTTATTTTCTGACCTTAAAGGCACCACACCTTGGAAAACACACTCCTTTTATTTATATATTAACTCATCTTTTGTGAATCTCAAAGCAAAAGCATAGTGAGAAAACAATGGGGGAATGTGCCAGAGGCACCTCGAAAGATTCAGTTCTTTCTAAGGAAAAGCTCTTGGAAACCTTTGTTTATTAGACCCAAGTGGCAGTTGTTCCAACAATAGCAGTACCATGGTTTACACTCCTCCACTTTACAGAGCGCTTGTCAAAGCAAATTTAGTGAGTTAGAATAAAAGCCAAAATAGGAGGCATTGAATGAATCAGTCAAAAACTAACCCTCCTCAGACATGGCCTGAATGGCTGAGGAGGCATGCCCAGGGAACATTCGCGGCTCCCTGAACACACCACCCCTCCAAGCGTAGGGCTCCGTCCCTGTTAATTCAAAAATAAAACAGGAGCCAGGGAACAAAATGTATTCCTTTCAGTGGTGAAGGGGGACTCTTCATAACTGTAGAAATTAAAACGAGCAAGCTAGAAAATGGCAGCAAGTGTTCAATTTATCATTTTTCCCACCAGGTAAACTTCAGAGGACAAAGAGCATCCTCCTCTTGTTCAGGACTGCATTACCAGTTGTTAGCAAAGTGCAGTCAAGATCTGTTGAATGACTGGTTCATTGATTGATCTCTGGGAATATAAAAATACTTCCACCTTTGAAGCAATCTTAGTTTGGAGAGGAAAGTATGTATATCTTTTGTTATGTAAATATAACATCAAGCATGGTAAATACGATGGGCCGGAATCCATTCTTGGGTAATTGGGAACAGACTCTGTGCCATGCAAATGGTTTACATTACTCCACAAGCAAAATTTTGCATTTAGTGTAAGATATAGTGGTAAAATATTGAGCTTTTGCTTTCTACCGATAGTGTAAACATTACTCCAAGATATAGTCTCTGGAGATAATTTAGGGTAACTCTTATTTTTATATGCATGTTCTGTTCTGGGGATTTGTTGCAAAAATTGATGGAAAGTTATTTTCTTTAAGTGACAGTTTGTTTACAGAAATTCCTTGAAATCTTGATGGTTATTGAAAAGACTGAAATAAATGTTCCCTGAAACTGCCTGTTGCTGAGCTACTCCACACCTTCCAAAGCAGTACCATACTTTGTTAGTAAATCACCTAAAATCTATAAAGGTCATGGAGGCTGCTCCCTCTGTTAAATGAAATATTTATGTTTCAACCCCCAAAACATATTGTGGATCATTTTGGTGTTTTAAGTTAAGGGTACAGAGTAAATTATTCCAAAATTATGGAGGCCAAATGTCATTTTCTCCAAAAGTTTGTGTAATATCTATTTATCTGTGGGCAGATGACTGTTCAGTATAATCAGAGGCAGACTTTGTCAAGTTAAGTCTAAGTAAACACAGCTGAACATAAGCAAGTTGGACTACAAGGTTTTCTTGAGCTTTGCCAACAGCATATGACCTTGGAGAATGCTGCTTTTTTTTTTACTACGATCTGCTTTCAACGGAAAAAAGAATTCTTCTTGTTTCACGTTAACAAGTGATGATTAGAAGCTTGTTATGTTCTAGTTTTTAGAGGCAAGACAAATGAACATCATGCACGCACCCAGCAATAAGCCACCTTCCTGAGGGAAGCTGAATGTCCCCCTGCCAGGGAGCTGAATATAAACTTCGAGTGTGGAAGCCAGTTAAATGGAGTTTCTTTCTAAAAGAAAACTTTTTTTGTTTGCTTGCTTATTTGTATTGTCTCTGTGCCTTTCAACAGATTGAAATTATGGTTTTGAATGCCAGTAGAAAATGAACTTTATTGATTTATCCATTCATTAGGAAGCATCTGTCCTCAAACGGAAACTTTGTGTTGTCATTAACTTTCCGTTTTCAATAGAAATTCTCATTAACTGCTTTATCCTTTCCATAAGTCTTTTCTCCTTCTTCTTTTTTAAAAGTACATGTTTCTTTTCAGTCACCTAATATTGTCTTCCTTTGGCGTGGTATGGAATCCAATATTTAAAAATTTTAAGGTCACTTCGTGGCTCAAATGAAGGTTCTATTAAACATTTCATTTAGCCGAAACCGGTTTGGCTCAATGGATAAAGCATCAGCCTGCGGACTGAAAGGTCCCAGGTTCGATTCCTTTCAAGCATGTACCTTGGTTGCGGGCACATCTCCAGTAGGGGTTGTGCAAGAGGCAGCTGATCATGTTTCTCTATCATCGATATTTCTAACTCTCTTCCCTCTCTCTTCCTCTCTGTGAAAAATCAATAACATATATTATATATCAAAAAAAAAACAAAAAAAAACATTTCATTTAAAGAGGTGGACTTTAAGTGAGAACTTAGGTGAAAGATGGATTAGTAGAGATTTGCCTTGAAACTGCTGGCTTTTCAGTATTGTCTGACTGGCTAGCAGCCAGATCCTCCAATCTTTCCCTTTTTTCACTTAAGGAAACAATTTCTTTTCCCTTCCCCCTTCAGGGGTACATTTTCTTCTGAGAGGAAATGCAGAAAGTATTAAGGGTGTGTGACTAATAAGATTTTAAAATAATTCATCTTTCAAGACTTTGGTATTTTACACTGTTTTATTTTTTTAAATCACATGTTGAATAATATTACCTAAGAGTATGTGAAAATTTTAGATCTATGTGCTAAAATATTCTGTAGTTAGATTTGTTAAGACTCTTTCTTATTTGTGTATTTATTTGTATACCTTTTTTCCCTGTATGTTCATGTGTGCCCATGTTAAAATGAATGCATTGAGGAGAAAATATTAAAACATTTCTAAATATGTTGCTAAGTAATCCGGCAGTGAAGCTTCCTCTTTTCTGTTAAGGGCCGCCTCACACCTCTAAGAGAATGTCAGCATCCACTCTTGAAGATCCTCAAAATCAAACCCATGATGACCTGCCTCCTCCAAAGTAGAAGTTGCTCTTCCTCCTTTCTTCCTTGACTTAGAGAATGCTGTTACCATCCACCCAATCATCCAAGGCGGAAATCCGAGAGACATTACTGACTCCTGTCTCCCTCTTCCAAACCCCATCTGGTCATTCAGCAAGTCTGCCCCTCCGTCTCACTCAAAGCTTGTCTTCCCATCCATCCCACTGCTAGTTCCTTAACCCTGAGACTCCTCACTCTGTCTTTGGTTCCTGCCATGATTCTACCTAGCTCCTCCCAATCCAGTCTTTCACTAAGGCTAGAGGGGTCTTTCTGAAATCCAAACCAGATCAGATCACTGTCAAACATCCTTTAGGCATTCCCCATACCTTTCAGGATAGAGTTCACATTCTTTCTCTTAGCACCCAAAGCCATTAACTCCTCAATGCCTGGCTCTGCTCATCTCTCTTGGTTCATTTCCCAGTGACTCCTTTATACACCTCATTCATTTCAGCTTCACCAAAAAGAATTCCCAGAGGAGTGGTGCAGTGGCGTGACATTGGCTTTCATACCGCTATTCCCTTTCCTTTGAATGCTTTTCCCATCTTCACCTCAGTGACTCCTGCTCATCTTTACCTCAGGCCTATGCTTTCCCATCTTTTCCAGGTCTAGACATCCAGATAATGGTAAGGTGGTTGGGCACTCTGGCAGGAATGGAGCAGGCTGCTTGCTGCTGGAAGCAATTGCCCAGGGTCTCTTCTCTGTGCTCCAAGCATATATGATCTCCTCTCTCCTTTGGAGCTCCTTTCAGGACACCATCACCTCTCCCCACTCTCTTTCCCCCACCAACCCCCCCCCCTGCCCCACTGCCATTGCTCCCTTTCCGGATGCTCCACAGCACTTACCACACTGAGCTGTTGTCATTTATTTACCAAACTGTGCAAACTGTGAGTTGCTTGGTGATGAAATCCATTTGTAATTTGTATTCCTAGTGCCTATCACAGTGCCTGCCATATAGCATGTATTCAATAAATGTTTGTGCTATCAACCCATGAACAGGTGAATAAGTCAATGATGACAACATGGAGAAGGACAAATTATATTCCACTTAAAGTTAGGAGATCTGGCTTCTGGTACTAGCCCTATTGTTTACTAATAATTTGGCCTTGGACTTGTCAGTCTGCTTTTCTGAGTCTCAATTTTCACATTATAAAATGGAGACATGATATGTGCGCACAAAAAGGAAGTGAGATTAATTGCACATTTATAATTTGCAATATGCTCCATAAATATTATCATTTCCATGAATTAAGTTGACCTGGTCCTTAACTATGCCCCCAAATTTAGGATGGGGTGGGATAAAATGCTGTGTACAAAGTATAGTTTTCCATTTGACACTTACAAAAAGATAATTTGATTTTTCACTTGGATAAGCTCAGATTCACTGCAATGTGTTTGCCCATTCTCTATCAAAGTACCAGGCATCCAAAGACAGCCAAAACTATTCCAAAGGAAATTGAGTATTCCTCCCATTCTGCTATGCAGTGGAGAAAATCTTTAATAATTGTCAATCTTTTTGTAAGGTATCGAGAATTAAAATAATCTATATATTCTTGCTTCAGTCAATCTAAGAAATTAAGTACAGTTGTTTATAAAGCAGTGATACAATTAAGGTCTTTTAAGTAATGTATGTTCTAAGTAGTTATTTACTCCTTGTGAAAAGTAGGTATACCAGTTAGATTTTTGTAGAAAATTCTTAATAACAAGGATTATTTGACCCAGTGATCCCACTTCTAGGAATATATTCTGAGAAACCCAAAACACCAATCAGAAAGGATATATGCACCCCTATGTTCATAGCAGCGCAATTTACCATAGCTAAGATTTGGAAACAGCCCAAGTGCCCATCAGCAGATGAGTGGATAAAAAAAACCTGTGGTACATTTACACCATGGAATACTACGTGGCAGTAAAAAAGAAGGAACTCTTACCACTTTCAACAGCATGGATGAACTTGGAGAGCATTATGCTAAGTGAAATAAAGCCGTCAGAGAAAGACAAGTATCATGTGATCTCACTCATATGTGGAATCTAATGCACAAAATAAACTGATGAACAAAATAGATCCAGAGACATCGAAGCATGGAACAGACTGACGAATCTCAGTGGGAAGGTGGGGGTGGGTGGTGGTGGGAAAAGATTAACCAAAGACTTATATGCACAGCCCATGGCCACAGACAATAGTGTGGTGAAGGCCCGGGAGGGGCTGGGGCAGGGTTGAGGGAGTCAATGGAGAAAAAAACAAAATGATATGTGTAATACTTTCAACAGTAAAGATAATTTTTTTAATTTTATTGATTTTCTACAGAGAGGAAGAGAGAGGGATAGAGAGTTAGAAACATCGATGAGAGAGAAACATCGATCAGCTGCCTCTTGCACACTCCCTACTGGGGATGTGCCCGCAACCAAGGTACATGCCCTTGACCGGAATCGAACCTGGGACCCTTGAGTCCGCAGGCCGACGCTCTATCCACTGAGCCAAACCGGTCCCGGCGTAAAGATAATTTTTAAAAAAAATAACAAGGATTAGAGAAGTAGCTTTTAAGAATTGGGAATTTCCAAAGCTGCTCCCCTAGATTTAAATGATATATTCTATCTTGAGAAAGGACCTTCACATTTAAAACTTTCTCCAAGCAGCTAAGAGAAAACACTCTAACATCTATATGACTGCATGGGTAACATGTGTAAACCTCTAGTCCAATAACAGTTACACGGGCCATGGGCCAACTCCAAAAATGAACAGCAGAAGATCAATTGCTGGAATTTGCCTTGGTAAGCTCATTCTCACTCTCATAGCAGATTCATCCCATCCTAATGTTTTGCATGTTATGGCTATTAAGCAATTTAAGTGCCCTTCTCCAAGCCATTGCAAAACTAATGCCTCCATAGTATGCAGTCTTGCTCTTTTGAGAATCTCTTGCACCAGAGCACCACAGACATAACACGGCTGACCTTGACCTGGCTTAGACAATTCAAATACAAAAACCATTTTGAATTGTTGTGTTACTTGTTATCTGTTCCATTCCAAGGTTCAGCATTCATCAAAGTTTGCTGCCACTACAAAAAGAGTATCTGCAATTCTGGAATAATCAGAGTTGCTATTTACTTACTATTACTGGATGCCTGGTGTTTTACAGTGATTATTACTAATTTCTACAGCAGTCCTATTGTACAGTATTTTTGTACTTTACAGATGAGAAGGAGAGAGACTCAGAGAGATTAAGTAATTTTTCCCAAATCCCATGCTAATAAGCAGTAGAACTGGAATTCAGACCTCAAACTCTCTGGTTCCAAATCTGTCCTCTTTCCAGTGCACCTGACTGTTGGGGGAATCTAGTGTGATTAAGTCAGCCCACCCTTCACAGTTCGAGCTGATTCGTAGCAAACAGATGCAATCAATTTCTCAATTCAAGAGAAACCAAAATAGCAGGTGTTAGGAAGTTGAGCCATTAATTGTTTCTTCTCTCTCTGTCTTAAAAACTACTGAAGTTATCATGAAATTCTATTTGAATAATTCTTCAATTAATCATAAATTCTGACTCCTGTTTCTAAAGAAACCTTTGAATAGATGCTTCCAACTCTGGGCCACTTTCTGCTTTTCTTAGCCCTGCCCATTATTTTTATTATGAATAGTCATGTGAATAATTAACAAATGTATTTTCACACTTTCACCTTCATTATCACTCAACTTTTATTTCTTTATTCTCCCATGACCTCATATAAGTAGCACACATACAGATTCCTTGCTTCTTTCACTTTGAAGATATTTTTCTACATTATCTTGTCCAAGTAAGAGTCTATATACTACATTTTCTAATAAACTATATTATAGGATGACTTTTATAAGCCTGTTTAAGTAAGCTGAAAATCAGCTAGATAATGTATATAGTTGCTTAGAGTTTGGAAAAGAAAATAAATATTTTTTCTAAAAAGCCTTCCTGACCAACTCCACCTTCCCACCTCCTATTCTTGTCTCATGCTGAAGGCTATGTAGTTAAATGCTGCCCTGAGTCTGAGACAATGGCTTACTTCTTCATATGTGTTTTGTACTGTCTTGTGTTAGGCGACCATTGTGGGTGGCCTTGGAAAGATGGTTTCTCCTCCCATGATAGGAGGATGGTTTCTCCTCCTTGGGTTCCCTTAGCCTTGGACCCATATGCAAATGGATGCATAATAGAGCGTGGGCGCTCTTGCTAGGCATGAACTGGGTGTGTGTCTAACTGGATAGACATCTGAAATAATAGAGGGCATCATGACCAATGGTGCTGTGGTGCATTTCTAGCTTGAGGGGCCCTCACATCTCTTGGTTTCTTGTGAGAAACTCTTCTGCCCATCAATCTATGACTGAGCTATACCAACCCCTCTTGCTTCCATCCACTTTCTGAATGCGAAAAAAGTAACTAGAACTACCTCGTCCTATTAGGGGTAAGAGAAGGCTATGTGCCTATAGGAATAGGGGAATCTTGCAAGAGATGTATGATTTTCCTGGCTGTTATCCACCCCCCTCCCCAAAAAAGAGAAAAAAGGAAACTTTTTTGTGCTTCCATGATGAAAATACATATGTAGTTTGTTTACTCTTGTCCATGATAGCCAGGCTCTTGTATACAAAACTTTGATTCAAGGCAATAACTACTACCTTCTTCTCATTACTCATTCACCATCTATTTCTGGGTGTCTGGAGAGAATTTAGAATTAGAGGATTTGATTTTTAAATCACTTTCCAGTATGTATAGTATATCCCATCACCAAATATGCTGATAAGTGGATCTGGTTTGTTCTGAAACTGTAATTTCTTTCTTTCTTTCTTTCTTTCTTTATTTCTTTCTTTCTTTCTTTCTTTCTTTCTTTCTTTCTTTCTTTCTTTCTTTCTTTCTTTCTTCCTTTCTTTCTTTCTTTCTTTTCCTTTTCTTTCTTTCCTTTTTTTTTTTTTTGGCACAGCTTACTACCTCTCTACTCCTTTTGTTTATTTTTAATTGGTTTATATTATTTATTGTTAAGATATTACATTTCTCTCTAAAGTTATCAATAAGTAAGGGATAGGGTAGAAAATATAAGAAATAGCAGAGGATTGCATTTAGTAAAAAGAAATAATAATATGTTCATTGTCCCTTTCTCTAAATCAATAATTTTTAATAACAAAACCAAATATTTTTATTTTAAGGTATCTTATTTACTTATAAAAACATATGACATTTATAAGGCAATATGTATGACAGCTGTTTGGCAGTTAAATATATTTAAGTCATGTGAACATGTCACTCTTTTGTGTTTAAATTTCCATGGAATAACTTTGCAAGAACTTTTCTATATATTATTCTTGTTGTTCTTTTTGGTAGTCATTGAACTCTGGCTTTTTTGTTTTGTCTAAGATTATAAGGGTGCCTGCTCTCTTTTTATAATTTTTCTGATTCATGTTTAAGTACTATATTTTTAATATCTTGTGATGCCTATAAAAATACCCCTCCTGAATATTACATTTCTAAGGCTGTGGCTGTGGAGCCTTATTATTTTAGACTCACAATATCTAGTTTAGTGGCCACTACAGCAGTGTTCCCAGCACAGGATGACTCCGCGTGCTTCAGGGAGAGAACCAGCTCAGTTCACTCCCAGCAGACACCCAACCAAGAGTCATTTTCAGTTCTCAGTCTGTCCCTGGACCTTTGGGTGGCTTCGAGATGCCTACCATTAACATTTTGGTTCTCTTTAGCCATTTAGTCCCAGTTGGTTTGACATTCCACTGTTGTTCAAAAGCAAAGCCTCCAGCAGGCCTAGACAGGACCCTCTCGATCCTCCTTTGCAACTAGATTCATTATCATGATTAGCACGCTCTGTTTTAGCAATTCTGGTGTTGGTGGTGGCCAGATTGTTTGCATTTGTGGTTCTCTTTCTTATAACCCCTTATCCCTGTTCCTCTTTAGAGATCATATAGCTCCATCTACCTCTCAGGGCTGCTGTAAAAATAACAGGTTAAAACTAACCAAAAACTGTTTGTAAAACCTAATCACTCTGTTGATGCACAATAAAACAATGCTCTGTTCTCTCTGAGGCAGGCCTGAGTAAAATATTCTACTGAGGGCAGCAGAAACAAAGTTTACTTTAGTTTATAAAAGCTTATTATGCTACCCTAGAAAAAAACTGCTGTGAGATTGAATAATTAGTTTTTGATAACCCTGTGTGGATTAATATTTGTCACCCTATTTTCCCAAAGGAAATATTAAAAAAAAATACAAGACTTACAAAAATAAAAGGTCCCACAATCACAGCAATATAGAGCTGGGCCAATGTGTTTATTTTCAAAACAGAAAACAGATCTTATAACAGTATATTATTATCGTAGCTGTTCCAATTAGAAGAAGGAGGGTGATTTGATTATTCTGAAGAAGCCTATAATATGTCACAATGAAAATTTTGGGTTCCTTTATTCTCAACTTTGTAATGACTGTCTTCAAATTATATGTCATAGCATAGGAAAAATGGCAATAACTGGGGAAAATAATGCAAGTAAAGTGAAGTATTTTATTTAAAAAAATGTGTTTTTAGTGGTATTATATTCATGTTTAAGCAAAAATAGATAATAAAAAGTGTTTTTGAAGCTACGATCTGAACAATATTTCCTTATAAAAATGTTATATCTGCTATTCACATGAAGGGAGAATCATTTTGTTTCCCATTAAATACAGACCTAAGCCTGTTACTTGACCCTTGTTGGAATACGAGGAATCCATAATGTGTTTTTTAAATAGCAAAGAAATGCTGCCTGTACTGCTACCCTTGAGTGAACCCCCAGGACTTCCAGCTTCCTGGAACTCTTTACTGAAAGCAGTCCCCTTCTATGCTCCACGATAGTTCTGCTCACGGTGGCCCCTCTTCCGTCTACGCAGAACACTGGGAGCTTGCTCCTCACATGTCCGTGACCTACATAATCACGATCTCAGAGATGGGACAGCAAAACTGCCCTTTTGAGAAATTCCCCTGTAGATTTTTATTCTTTTTTCGACAGCATCCTAAGAAGATGGGTGAGAGGCTAGGTGTGTTAGTAGAAGCCTGCATGGAAGGCTTAGCATCTCAATGGGACTTGGAGTGGCCCCATGACTAATCACTTTGAAGAAGAATGACTGAACATCACTTCTTCACTTTAGGAATTGTAGCACCACAGCCCTTACTTACTATGGACCACGCACAATACCAAGAACTTGACACTTAATATAAAGTTCATCCTTGAATAACATTGTTTCATTCAATGTTGTTTTCTTATAACATTGATGAGATAAAAAAAAAAAAAATCAATTCTGTCTGGGCCACTGCCTGTGTGGAGTTGGCATGTTCTCCACCTGTCTGCGTGGGTTTTCTCTGCGCGCTCTTGTTTCCTCCTTTGTCCCAAAGATGTGCACGTGAGGTTAGTTGGTACACCCCCATTGCCCCAGTCTCTGTGAGTGTGGGTGCAGAGGTGTGTGTCGGGGGTGAGTGAGTGGACCCTTTGATGGTCAGGTCCCACCTTGTACCCTGAGCTACCAGGACAGCTCTGGCCACCCAAGATTCTGCACCTGAATAAGCGGGTTGGACAAGAATTCTCTTACTTGTTTTTATTCACCTTATTTATTTATTTAATTTATGTTGGTCTGGACAAAATGTTCAATATTAAAACCAGTTTAAGTTTGATTAATGTCTTTTAGAGGTATTGCCATAATATATATATTTTTACCTAGATTTACAAAGAGTTTATGATATAAGCTTTTGGTTAGGTATATTTGACAACCTTCACAAAGTTTAAATTTTTAACTGAGAAATGACTTTTTAAAAAATATACTTATTGTTGAAAATATTATAGATGCTTCTTCTTTTTTCCCCCACTGTCCCCCCTCCACCCAGTTCCTCTCTTGCTCTGCCCCAGGCCTTCACCACACTACAGTCTGTGTCCATAAGTAAGAGCTTTGGTTAATCTCTTTCTGCCCCCTTTCCCTATTTCCCTCTGAGATTTGTCAGTCTGTTCCATGTTTCCATGCTTTTGTTAGGTTGAATATTTTATTCACCAGTTTATTTTGTTCATTAGATTTCTTGTTCATTTACTTTGATTTTTTAGATTCATTTGTTGATAGATATGTATTTATTGCCATTTTATTGTTCAGATTCTTCTTCTTTCCCTCCTCCCGCTCCTCCCTCTCCTCCTCCTCCTTCTTCTCCTTCTTTTTCTTCTCCCTCTTCTTAAAG
The DNA here is from genome assembly GCF_027574615.1 of Eptesicus fuscus. Lineage (NCBI taxonomy): Eukaryota > Metazoa > Chordata > Mammalia > Chiroptera > Vespertilionidae > Eptesicus > Eptesicus fuscus. The sequence goes on from NC_072477.1 coordinate 95,657,894, forward strand.
AATACCCTTCAACATTTCATGTAATGCTGGTTTGGTGGTGATGAACTCCTTTAGCTTTTTCTTGTCTGTGAAGCTCTTTATGTGACCTTCAATTCTGAATGATAGCTTTGCTGGGTAGAGTAATCTTGGTTGTAGGTTCTTGTTATTCATCACTTTGAATATTTTTTTGCCACTCCCTTCTGGCATGCATAGTTTCTGTTGAGAAGTCAACTGACAGTCGTATGGGCACTCCCTTGTAGATAACTAACTGCTTTCCTCTTGCTGTTTTTAAGATTCTTTGTCTTTTTTTAAAAATTTTATTTCTATTTCATTCTTTCTTATGGCTGAGTAGTACTAGTATTCCATTGTGTATATGTACCACATCTTCTTTATCCAGTCCTCTGTCACAGGGCACGTTGGTTGTTTCCATGTCTTGGCCACTGTGAATAATCCTGCAATGAACATAGGGGTGAATATATCTTTCCAAATACATGATTTCAAGATTTTTGAGTATATACCCAGGAATGGAGTTGCTAGGTCATATGGTAGCTCTATTCTTAATTTTTTGAGGAATCGCCAGACTGCTATCTATAGTGGTTTTACTCAGCAGTGAATGAGATTTCCCTTTTTTCCGCAAGCTCTACAACACTTGTTGTTGCTTGTCTTGTTGATAATGGCCACTCTATCAGGTGTAAGGTGGTATCTCATTGTAGTTTTGATTTGCATTTCCCTAGTTGCCAGTGAGGTTGAACATCTTTTCATATATCTATTGGCTATTTGTATGTCTTCTTGGGAGACATGTATTTTCAGGTCCTCTGCTCACTTTTTTTATTGGATACTTTTGTTTGTTTGGTGTTGAGTTTTACGAGTTCTTTATATATTTTGGAAATTAAACGTTTGTTGGAGCTACTGTTTGCAAATATCATCTCCCTTCTGGTTAGTGGCCTGTTTGTTTTGTTGTCCATTTATTTTGCTGTGCAGAAGCTTTTGAGTTTGATATAGTCCCATTCATTTATTTTTGCCTTTACATCCCTTGCTTTCAGAGTCAAGTCCATAAAATGTTCTCAGGTCTATATTTGCTACCTATATTATCTTCAATGCAACTTATTGTTTCTGGCCTTATGTTTAGGTCTTTGATGATTTTGAATTAATTTTTGTACATGGGGACAAACTGTAATCCAGTTTCATTCCTTTGCATGTGGGTTTCCAGTTGTCCCAGCACTATTTATTGAAGAGGCTATCTTTACTCCAATATGCATTTCTGGCTCCTTTGTCAAAAATTATCTGTCCATATACATGTGCTTTTATAGCTGGGCTCTCTATTATGTTCCATTTATCTGTGTGTCTTTTTCTCTGCCAATACCATGCTGTTTTGATTATCATAGCTCTGTAGTACAATTTGAAGTCAGATAGCATGATGCCTCTAACTTTGTTCTTTTTTTTTTTTTTTCAGGATTGCTTTGGCTATTCAGGGTCTTTTGTGGTTCTATACAAATCTGATGACTTTTTGTTCTATTTCTTTAAAAAATGACATTGGGATTTTGATAGGAAATGCATTAAATCTGTATATTGCTTTGGGTAATATGACCATTTTAAATATGCTGATTCTTCTAATCCATGAACACGGGGATATTTTTTCATATTGTTGTGTCTTTTTCAATCTGTTTTAATAATGCTTTGTAATTTTCAGTATCTAGGTCTTTCACATTCTTTTTTAATTTTATTCCTAGGTATTTTATTCTTTTGGTTGCTATTACAAAAGGAATTGTTTTTTCCATTTCTTTTTCTGAAGTGTTGCTGTTAATATACAGGAAGGCAATGGATTTTTGCACATTGGTTTAGTACCCTGCAACTTGACTGTATTTGTTTATTGTTTCTAATAGTTTTTTGGTAGAGTCTTTAGGGTTTTCTATATACAGCATCATGTCATCCACAAAAAGTAACAGTTTGAGTTCTTCCTTCCATATCTGGATGCCTTTTATTTATTTCTCTTGCCTTATTGCTCTGGCCAGGACTTTCAGCACTGTGTTGAATGAGAGTGGTGATGGGATGGGACATCCAACATTTCTTTCAATTTCTGAGAAAAACTCAAATGTCCAAAAAAAGAAAAATAATAATTAAAATGCATTAAGAGGTTTATTTGTGTAAGTTGCCCGTAGTGGATTTTCCCCCAGGAAGAGGGAAGGAACAAGCAGGTAGACATTTCTGTATGGATAGAAGCTGGAAGACAGGAAATTTTGTGCAATGTAAATGAGCACCTCAAAGCTGTATTAGTGCCATTGGAATAATAAATTTCACTATGATGGTGGGGAAAAAAAGAGTGGTGAGAGTAAACATCCTTGTCTTTTCCCTGATCTTAGGAGAAAAGCTTTCAGTTTTTCGCCATTGAGTATGATATTAGCTGAGTGTATATCGTATACTAGGGGCCCAGTGCATGAATTCGTGCACCTTAAAAGGAACTGTGGACCATAAGACTGCGGTGGGTACAGGGGCAGGCCTCAGCCCATCCTTCGCATCCCCACCCAGACCCTCCAGCCACGACCCCTGGTTCCCTGTCTGCCGGCAGTCCCCACCGCCACCGCTCCCATGTGCTGATGGCACTGGCCCGGCTTGCACCGCTGATGGCATGGAGTGATTGGGGCCGGTGCCAGCAGTGGGTGCAAGTGGGTGCAAGCAGGGCCGGTGCCATCAGTGGGTGCAAGCAGCGGCTGCTGCCCTGATTGCTCCTCAGGAGCAGGGGGAGGTGGAGAAGCCCTTAGGGCGATCGGGGCTAGCAGCCACCACTTACACCCACTGACAGTGCCAAGTGATCAGGACCGGTGCCGGGTGCCGGCAGCAGGTGCAGGTGGCAGCAGCAGGTGCGAGCACCCAGCGGGACCACGGTGCCCAGAAGCAAAGAATTTTCAGTAACCACCAGAGGCTCACCCCAATGACAGCGACTGGCACCCTGATGACAACGACCAGCACCCCGCCTTGGTCTGGCACCCCTGCTCACCTGCTGCACCATCCTGCCACAGCTGACACCCACCATGTTCTGCATGCACCCCCTGGTAGTCAGTGCATGTCATAGCGACCAGTTGTTTGGTTGTTCGGTTGTTCTGCCATTCGGTCTATTTGCATATTAGGGTTTTATATATATGTAGACTAGAGGCCCGGTGCACAAAATTCATGCATGGGGGCGCGTGTCCCTCAGCCTGGCCTGCACTCTCTCACAATCCGGGACAGCTGGCTCCTAAATCGCTTGCCTGCCTGCCTGCCTGATTGCCCCTAACCACTTCTGCCTGCCAGCCTGATTGCCCCCTAACCGCTCCCCTACTGGCCTGATTGATGCCTAACTGCTCCCCTGCTGGCCTGATCTCCCACAACTGCCCTCCCTTGCCACAACCTGCCTCCTCTGCCAAGACCGGCCTCCTCCGTGCTGCACAGAGCTGTGGGACCCCCAGGCCTCACCACATGGAGCGGCTGCCGGGCCCCACCTCTGCTGTGCATGTGGCCATCTTGTGGTGGCCATATTTGTGACGGCCATCTTGTGATGACATCACACCCAAGGGCGTGAGGACCACCTAGGCTTTTATTAGTATAGATGGCCTTTATTACGTTGAGGTACTTTCCTTCTATTCCTATTTTATTGAATGTTTTAATCATAAATGGATGTTGTATCTTATCAAATGCTTTTTCTGCATCTATTGATAAGATCATATGATTTTTATCCTTTCTTTTTTTAATGTGGTGATTAGGTTGATTGATTTGCAAATGCTGAACCATCCTTGTGCCCCTGGAATGAATCCCACTTGATCGTGATATATTATTTTTTGGATGTACTGTTGTATTCGATTTGCTAGTATTTTGTTTAGGACTTTTACATCTGTATTCATTAGGGATATTTGTCTGTAGTTTTCTTTTTTTGTGTGTTATCTTTGCCAGGTTTTGGTATCAGGGTTTTATTGGCTTTATAGAATGTGTTAGAAAGTATTGCTTCTTCTTGGATTTTTTGGAATAATTTGAAAAGAATAGGTTTTAATTCTTCTTTGAACATTTGGTAGAATTCACTGGTGAAACCATCTGGTTTTAAACTTTGTTTTTGGGGGGGGAGGTTTTTGATGGTTACTTCAATTTCTTCACTGATGATTGGTCTACCTAGATTTTCTAATTCTTTATGATTTAGTCTAGGAAGGTTATATATTTCTAGGAACTTATCCATTTCTTCTAGGTTATTGAATTTGGTGGCATAAAGTCTTTCATAATATTCTAGTATGATCCTTTGTATATCTGTTATGTCTGTGGTGACTTCTCCTCTCTCATTTCTGATTTTGTTTATATGGGTCTTTTCCCTTTTTTCCTTAGTGAGTTTAGCAAGGGGTTAGTCAATTTTATTAATTTAAAAAAAAAAAAAACAGCTCTTTGGTTTTTTTGTACAGTCTTTTTGTTCTCTATTTCATTTAATTCTGCTCTTTTTTTTATTATTTACTTTCTTCAGCTGACTTTGGGTTGCTTTTGTTCTTCTTTTTCTAGTATTTTTAGGTGTGATGTTAGGTTGTTTAGTTGGGATTTCTCTTGTTTCTTGAGTTAGGCCTGTAATATAGAAATGTCCCTCTTATTACTGCTTTTGCTGCATCCCAGAGGTTTTGATATGTTGTGTTATCATTCTCATTTGTCTCTATATATCTTTTGATCTCATCTTTTATTTATTCTTTGAACCAGTCATTATTTAATAGTATGTTGTTTAATATCCATGTATTTGTGTAGTTTTTCACTTCCTTTTTACAGTTGATTTCTAAAAAATATGCTTGGTATAATTTCAATCATCTTGAATTTGTTGATGCTAGTTTTGTGATCAACATATGGTCTAACCTTGAGAAAGTTCCATGTGCACTGGAAAAGAATGCATAATCTGATATTTTGGAATGAAAGGCTCTGTAAATGTCAATTATGTGCATTTGGTCTAGTGTTTCATTTAAGGCTGATATTTCTTTATTGATTTTTTATTTGGTTGATCTGTCTAGAATTGTCAATGGAGTGTTAAGGTCTCCAACTATGATTGTGTTTTAATCTGTTTCTTCCTTTAGTTCTGTGAGTAGCTGTATAATATATTTCAGTTCTCCCTGGTTGGGTGCATATATATTAAGAAGTGTTGAGGAGAAACCAAGATGGTGGCATAAGGTAAACACCTATACTGCTGCCTGGCACAACAATTTTAAAACTGCAACTGGAAGACAGAGCAGACATCATCCAGAACCACCGGAAAGCTGGCTGAGTGGAAATTCTACAACTAGAAGGAAAGAGAAAAGGACACTGAGACTCAGGAGCTGTGGAGGTGTGGAGACCCGTGCACGTAGAAAGGGCGGGTGGCTGAATACGCGGCTGGCTTACTTGCGGTGTGCGTGGAGAGGGTGGTCAGCAAACGCGCGGCTAGCTTTCTCGTGCAGGAGGAAAACAAAACCTCCTGACTGCACTGAAATCCAGCTCCGGGTGAGACTTTCGGTACCAGACTCATTCGGGGAGAAACTGGACTGTCTGGCAGCTGGCGAAACTCAAGAGCAGCCTTCTCTCAGAGGTGCATGCAGCCATTGCCACGGGACACTGAGACACAGGGCCCTCTTAGGGCAGGGCTGACAGGAAACCAAGGCTGTCTGCTCCACCCTGAGACTCCGCCCCACCCAAGCTGAGCACAGAAGCCCTCCCAGAGGAGACACTGCTGATCCTCACAGCCAATTGGCCTGGAGGTAAACTCCCCCCAGTGATACCAACAACAATCAAGGCTTAACTACAACAAGACTGCACACACAGCCCACAAAGGGGTGCACCAAGAGTGTCCACCACAGGTAACTGGGGAGGCTGAGCTACTGGGCCCTGCTAGGACACCTAGCACACAAAGCAACTCCATCAACTCAGGGAAGCAGCTAAAATGCATAGACAAGAAGGAAATGGAGGAAAGCAAAAGACTGGATATAGAGTTCAAAACCACGGTTATAAGGTTTTTCAAGAATTTCCTAGAAAAGGCTGATAAATTTAGCGAGACCCTCAAGGATATGAAAAATAATCAACTAGAAATTAAGCATACACTGACTGAAATAAAAAATATTATACAGAGACCTAAAAGGAGACTAGAGGATCGCAAGAATCAAGTCAAAGATTTGGAATACCAAGATGCAAAAAACACTCCTCTGGAAAAGCAAAAAGAATCCAAAAAGTTGAAGATATTGTATGAAGCCCCTGGGACAACTTCAAGCGTACCAACATCAGAATTATGGGGGTCCCAGAAGAAGAGAGAGCGCAAGATACTGAAAACCTATTTGAAGAAATAGTGACAGAAAACTTCCCCCACCTGGTGAAAGAAATAGTCTTACAAGTCCAGGAAGCACACAGAATCCCAAACAAAAGGAATCCAAAGAGGACCACACCAAGACACATCATAATTAAAATGCCAAGAGCAAAGACAAAGAGAGAATATTAAAAGCAGCAAGAGAAAAACAGTTAGTTACCTACAAGGGAGCACCCATGTGATTGTCAGCTGATTTCTCAACAGAAACTACGCAGGCCAGACAGGAGTGGCAAGAAATATTCAAAGTGATGAATAGCAAGAACCTACAACCAAGATTACTCTACCCAGCAAAGCTATCATTCAGATTTGAAGGTCAGATAAAGAGCTTCACAGATAAGAAAAAGCTAAAGGAGTTCATCACCGCCAAACCAGTATTATATGAAATGTTGAAAGGTATTCTTTAAGAAGAGGAAGAAGAAGGAAAAGATAAAGATAAAAATTAGGAACAACAAATACGTATCTATCAACAAGTGAATCTAAAAACCAAGGGAATAAAAAATCTGATGAACAGTATTAACTGGTGAATATAATAGAATCAGGGGCATAGAAAGGGAATGGACTGACAGTTCTCGGGGGAAAAAGGGAGTGGGGGGTGCGGGAAGAGACTGAACAAAAAGCGTACACCTATGGATGAGGACAGTGCGGGGAGTAAGGGAAGAGGGGGGGTAGGAACCTGATGGAGGGGAGCTATGGGGGGAAAGAGGAACAATTGTAATAATCTGAACAATAAAGATTTATTAAATTTTTTTAAAAAGTGTTATGTTTTCTTGATGTAGTGTTCCATTTATCATTATAAAATGTCCATTTTTGTCTCTTGTTATCTTTGTTATCTTGAGATCTATTTTGTCAGATGTAAGTATGGCTACACCTGCTTTTTTGTGGATGTTATTTGCTTGGAGAAACATTTTCCACCCTTTCACTTTGAATCTACCTTTGTCTCTGTAGCTTAGATGTGTCTCTTGTAGGCAGCATATGGTTTGGTTTTGTTTTTTGATCCACTCTGTTATGCTGTGCCTCTTTACTAGTGCATTTTATATTTAGGGTAATTATTGATGTATGAGGATTTCCTATAGCCACTTTATCTTTTGTTTTCTGGTAGCTCTGTGCCTCCTTTTGTTCTTTTCCTTTATGCTTCTGAGTGTTGTTTTTGTTTGATGGTATTCCATACTTCTTTCCTCTGTTTCCTCATTTTTAAGCTATGTTCTGTTTTGGGGACTTTTGTGTAGGTTTATAAAAAGTGAAGTTGCAAATATACCGTAGTTTTTTCCCTTCTGAGTGCATCTGATATTCATCGCTCTTTGCCAGTTCATACCTTTCTCCTTTCCCTTGCATGTTTTTGTTGTCACAAATTATCCCTGTTTATGCTGCATGTTTTTTGGCGATCTCACTCATAGTGTTGTGACCTTATATTCTCCGTTTCAGGTAGAATAACTCCCTTGAGTATTTCCTGCAATTTAGGTTTTCTAGTGATAAAATCCTCAGCATCTATATGTCTTCAAATGTCCTTATTTCTCCTTCATATTTAAAAGATAATTTTGCTGGATATATTATATGTGGCTGGTAATTTCTCTCTGTCAGATGGTTGAATATTTGGTTCTACTCTCTTCTGGCTTGTAGAATTTCTGCTGAGAAGTCGAATAAAATTCTGATGGGTTTTCTTTTGTAGGTCTTTTCCTTCTTTTCCCTGGCTGCTTTTAGAATTTTTTCTTTGTCATTAATTTTTTACAGCTTCTTTACCAAGTGCCTTGGAGAGAGCCTTTTTGGATTGATGTAACTAAATGTTCTGTTTGCTTCTTGGATCTGAGGATCTAGTTCTTTCCATAAATTTGGGAAGCTCTCATCCACTTTTTCTTTTAATAGACTCTCCATTCCATGCTTCCTTTCTTCCTCCACAATGCCTTTGATTCTCATGTTACTTATTCTGATGGGATCAGAGAGGTCTCATAGAGCTCTCATTTTTCTTTATTCTCAGGTCTCTCTCTTCTTCCCTCTGTGTCATTTCTTGATTCCTATTTTTGATATCACTAGCTCTGTCCTTTAACTGGCTGGTCCTGTTTTCTATTCTCAACAGCTCACTCTTTTTTTTCTTTATTTCTTTACTGATTAAGGTATTACATATGTGTCCTTATCCTCCCATCCCCTCCCTCCCACCCCCGCTCATGCCCTCAATCCCCTGGTGTCTGTGTCCATTGGTTAAGCTTATATGCATGCATCCAAGTCCTTTGGTTGATCTCTCCCCCTTACCCCACCCTCCCCTACCTTCCCTCTGAGGTTTGCTTCTCTGTCTCTGGATCTATTTTTGTTCATCAGTTTATGTTGTTCATTATATTCCACAAATGAGTGAGATCATGTGATATTTACATTTCTCTGATTGACTTATTTCACTTAGCATAATGCTCTCCAGGACCATCCATGTCAATAGCTCACTCTTGACCTCCTTAATTGCATGCTTCATTTCCAGGATTTCTGATTGATTCTTTTTTAAAGTTTCCATTTCCTTCAAAAAAAATACTCATTTTGTTCATTGATTTGTTTTCTGAGTGTACTGAATTGCCTATCAGTATTTTCTCATATCTTGTTGAGTATTTTCAGAACTGCAATCTCGAAATCTCTGTCATTTATATCACACTAGAGGCCCGGTGCACAAATTCGTGCACTAATGGGATCCCTCAGCCTGGCCTGTGGGATTGGTCTGAAACCAGCTCTCCAACATCCCCCGAGGTGTCCAGGATTGCAAGAGGGTGCAGGCCAGGTTGAGGGACCCCACCAGTGCACAATCAGGGCCAGGGAGTGATGCAGGAGGTTGGCCAGCCAGGGAAGGACTGTGGGAGGGCTCCAGGGTGTGTCCGGCCCATCTCACTCAGTCCCAATCGGCTGGACCCCAGCAGCAAGCTAACCTACCAGTTGGAGCATCTTCCCCCTGGTGGTCAGTGCACGTGATAGTGACTGGTCGACCAGTCGACTGCCTGCCTCCTGATAGTCAGTGCATGTCATAGCGAGCAGTTGAGTGACCTTAGCATATCATTAACATATTATGCTTTGATTGCTTGAATGGATGACCGGACCACCAGACACTTAGCATGTTAGGCTTTTATTATATGGGATAATTCCATGTGTTCCAGCCTACCATCCGGGGATTTTTCATTATCTTTCTGGTCATCGTCATTATTGTGTTTGTTCATGGTATTTGTTGTCCTCTTGTTTTCCTATTTATCTCTGAGGAGGTCTTTCTACTCTGTTCCAGTAGATGGCACTGAATTGCAAGATTTTTACCTCTGTGGCCTCACAGTTTTGAGCCTCTGCAGTTTCTGTAAGGCAGTACTGCCTCTGCTTGGGAGTGAGGTTTGTTTTTTCCTCACTGTAATGGTGACCCCTGACCTCCACGGGTCCAGCCCAAGCACCCCTCCTGGGGCTTAGAGAGAAACAGTGATTCTACTGCAACAGTTCTTGGTTCACAGGTAATATCCTCCTGGAGCCAACTCCAAGGGCAACAGGATGCGAGTTTTGGGAGTCTAATCAGGGGCAGGGCTCTGATTTACTTTTTTTTTTTAATATATATTTTTATTGATTTCAGAGAGGAAGGGAGAGGGGAGAGAGAGAGAGAAACATCAATGATGAAAGAGAATCATTGATTGGCTGCCTCCTGCATGCCCCCTATGGGGAATCGAGCCCACAACCCAGGCATGTGCCCTTGACCGGAATCAAACCTGGGATCCTTCAGTCCTCAGGCTGACACTCTATCCACTGAGCCAAACCAGCGAGGGCTCTGATTTACTTTCTTTGTCTGAAAGACCACCGCCAGGCCCAGCAGTGGGGGAGCCACTTGGCAGCACCCAGTGCTCTGTAGGGAAGGCATCCACTGACTCAGTGTTTGTTCATGCTGCTCACATGCGCAACTCATACCCTCTTCCCAACACACCCATGATTCAGTCACTGCACTCTCACTGCTTGTGCGTCTGACCACACAACTCAGACAGACAATGTCCTCTCCTGTTGCTGGCAGCTCACTCCTTGCCACTCACAGATTACCTTGCTGGGCTGTTCCCATAACTTTCTGTTGCTCCCGGCCAGTCATAGAAAGTGCCTGCTACCGCAGCAGGCTTTCTCCCCTTTCCTGGCTAGGCTGCAAGTTCCCAGCTGTGCTGCAGATGTACTGCCCTGTAGGGCTGCTGCATCCATGGCTAGCCATGTTCATGCTTTCCTCCCTTCTCATCTCCCCACATATTCCAGGAAGCCCACCTTAGGTGTTTCAATGGTGGGTCTCTCAGCCATGCATCTGTGTTGAGCAGGAACTTCTTTGATTAATTATAGATGGTTAACTTGTTGAAATGTCAGGGTGAGAGGAAAAGACATGCCCTTTAGCCATCGTTCCTCTGATGTCACTTCTCTTTCTCTTTAACCCTTGGCATTTTAATTATGATGTTTCTTGGTTTGGGCCTCTTTGGGTTCCTCTTGTTTGGGACTCTCTGTGCTTCCTGGACCTATAAGTCTATTTCTTTCACCAGGTAGGGGAAGTTTTCTGTCATTATTTCTTCAAATAGGTTTTCAATATCTTGTTCTCTCTCTTTTCTCCTTCTGGCATCCCCAAAATGCGAATGTTGGTACACTTCAAGTTGTCCCAGAAGCTCCTTACTGTATATTCATATATTTTTTATTCATTTTTCTTTTTGCTCTTTTGCTTGGGTGTTTTTTGCTTCCTCATATTCCAAATTGTTGATTTGATTCTCAAAATCCTCTGTTGTACTGTTGAATCCCTATAAATTATTCTTTATTTCAATTCGTGTATACTTAATTTCTGACTGATCCTTTTTCATGTCTTTGACATTCTCACTAAGATCCTTGAAAGTTTCACTAAGTCCATTGAAGCTCTCATGAAGATCCTTGGGTAACCTTATAATTGTTGTTTGGAACTCTGTATATAGTAGTTTGCTTTCTTCTATTTCTTTCATTTGTGACATGTTTCTTTGTCTCCACATGTTGGTTGCTTCCTTGTGTTTGTTTCCGTATATTATGTAGAAGTGCTATGTCTCCTGGAATTGGTAGAGTGGCCTTCTGTAGTAGGTGTACTGTAGGGCCCAATGGCTCAGCCTCCCCTGTCACCTGAGCTGGGCACTCTAGGTGTGTCCCTGTGTGGGCTATGTGCACAGTCTTGTAGTTGAGCCTTGATTGTTATTGGCGTCATTGGGACGAGTTGACCTTTAGGCCAATGGGCTATGAGGACCAGCTGTGACTACAGTGGGAGAGCTGCTGTGCAGGAAACACTCCTATGGAACAGGACTTGCTTCAGTGGGGCTTTAGTAATTGTAAATTGCTATGGTCTGAAGTTGTCCATCGGGTGCACTGGCTCTAGGGCCTCCAGGAAGATGCAAAGTCAGCCACTGCCTGGGGCCACCCAGGAGGACCTACAGAGGGATCTGAAGACAGCTGCTATTTGCTATTTGTATTGGGCTTGGAGTTGCCCAAGCGAGGCCCAGCTGTGAAGCAAGGCAGGCTATTGCTAGTGCTGGGTCTTGGGCCTTTTACTGAGAGGTTTGGGGCACACTGACACCAGCTGCAACTTGTTTGAGAGATTTTATCAGCCTGAAAGCTGAGCCAGGACAGGCCATTCATATGGAAAAGTTGCTGCAAACAGCTTGGGTGGGGCTGCAAATTGGATGGGCCGGGGTCTCAGGGAATCACTAGGGCATAGCAAACAGTGTGAGCCAAGCTGATGGAGACTCAGATATAGCCACTGCCAGTCAGCCCTGCAACAGGGGAGGTCCCAGCACAGAAACAATGACCCCTGCAAGCACCCCCATCTGGGAGGAAGCCGTCCCTGAGTTCCTGCCCTGATACCAGACAATCTAGTTCCTCCCTGTATGTGTCTGGGTCCCCCAAATCTACCTGCACTGGAGCCCAGAGAGATCGAGTTTGAGTAAGTTCATGCACTGGCCCTTTAAAAGGAGCACCTGGGTCTCCAGCAGCCTCTGTGTCACTCAGCCACAATCTCTGCCGGTTTTTACAGCACTTAGTTAGGGGGACTTCTCTTCCCAGCTCTGGACCCCTGGGCTGAGGCTGGTGTGGGGCTGGGACCCCTTGCTCCTCCCAGGAGGCCTCCACAGAGATCTCACTCCGAATTAAAAAAACACACACACACACACACACACACACACACACACACACAAACAAGCTACAAAAAAACACACGTGGTTGTCAGATGAGCCCGTTTCCTACCTCTGCTTCTCCTACCAGTCTCAATGTGCTTTCTTCTTTACTTCTCTAGTTGTAGGACTTCTATTCAGCCAGCTTTAAGGTGGTTTTGAATGATGGTTGTTCTGTATTTTAGTTGTAATTTTGATGTGGTTCTGGGAGATGGCACATAGGGACGTTTACCTATGCCACTATCTTCTTGAGAGATCTTATTCATCCTTTTAAAATGTATGTTTAGCTCATATTTATTTTAATGTTTAATATTAGAAGTAATTTGGGTCTTTACTTAGAAGATTGGTGATGTTTTTGTTTTCAGAACATGTCATAGAAACTTAACTCTTGTTTCTATTGATTAGCCCAGTGATTTTCCAACCTGTGTGCTGCAAGAGTTTTTAAAACATGCAAGACCTGACTATTTAGTCAGGGCCACTGACCTCTTTTCCCTTAGAAGGTCAAGTAAAAAACTGACAACAGCCAACACAACATTAGCCACTTGGTGTGAATGAATCAAAATTATACCTTTTTTTTCTTTATCAGATCGGCAAAAAGTATGACATATTTTTTGGTGTGGCGCAGAATTTCAGTAATTAGGTTTATGTGTGCCATTAGATGAAAAAAGTTGAAAATCACTGAATTAGCCTATGGTAAAACGTGTTTCCTCACATGCTGTTTCACTTAAAGTCGCAGTTTCCAAGAACCTATCCAGGAGAACTTCCTGTATATCATTTAATCCTCACAGCAACCTGGAGAAGTATATGTACTCATTATCCCCACTTTATAGCTAAAGACTTAGATACAGTGTGCATAAATAATTTTCCCAAGGTCATCTAACTAGCGAGTTAGCTAACTATTGTCCTATGGTCCTAAGACACATCTGTGCCTTATACAAATTATTGTACAAAAAGGTGGTTTTGAGCTATAAAGTGTGTTTTGTTTTCTCCCCAAACATATCAACTTGTTAGGTTTAAGGAAATTATCTCCCACTTTTTTTTCTAGATCTTTTGTATTTTAAATTTAGGGGATGATAGTGGACTATGATCTGTATGCCATCAGAGTTTAACAAATGGTTTGGGATGTAGATCCCTTGGCAAAATTTAGAGTGGATCCCTCTGGCAAGATTTAAAGTAGAGAGGGGTTATTTGGTATTCTCTTGGTCAAAACAGGTCATCATAAATCTCTTGACTAAGTATTCTTGGACCTCCACCCACAGCCAAGACAAGTCAAGGCATTGACATCTTTATGCCTGTTCCTTTTTAACTTATCCTGCCCTTCAGAGCCACAAACTTTCCAAATTTCATTTCAAAGCTCTCCCCTCCCCAGTTTAGACTTTAAATGACTGTTTCTGAAATTAAAAGCAGAAAATCACAGAACCTTTAAATGTAGAAATGTGTGAACATAGAACAGCAACATGCCAAGTACAATTTTAACATTTTAAGTGTATTAAGAAAATTGAAATGTATTTAAACTGTAGAAGAAGGCCTGGTAATATTATGCATCTTATGTCTAAAATATGGGTTTTTTCTATTAATAAATGCAGCAAATGAACTGTGAGTAGAGAAACTGCCATTTGCTACTCTTTGGAAAGATCCAAGAAAGTTGCAAACATCATCTCTTATTGTGTCATTTCTGGTGTTTATGCAGTCAGACAGGTTTAACATTAAGATCTCCTAGACTGAAGTGTCATTTATAGAGATGGTAATTTGAGGAATTTGAAAAGTATGGCAATAATGTGAGCCATTTTAAAGATGCATGGCAGTTCATATATCAAAGGATGGTTTTTCAGAGATATCGAAGACCTTGTCAAATACATGGATAGAGCCAGACTTTCCAGCTAATTTCTAGATTGTTAAAAATGCCTTTTTTTCTTTATTTAAATGGTCTTTTTGCTGAATAAAGTCATATCATAATTTTGTAATTTAACACTATTCAACTATATATTTATTAAATAAGTCAACCTTCTAGAACTGCAGTGTAGCAGCTAGAACTTGAACTCAAGAAAAACAGCCCTCATTAAGCTTCAGCTAAGAATCAGAGTAAGTCCATTCAATTTTCAGAACTAGTGGCCCAACTTGCATGTACAAAGGAATGCTTTTATAAACAATTAATGCCCCTTGTAACACACAGGCACACAGAAGTTACTCATACATAGTTAAGAAGTCATTTTTCTGAGACTGGCTAAAAACTGAGATTTCATGGATGAAACATTTTGAGGAACATCTCCAATATTCTCCTTGAGAAAATGAAGTAACAAAATCCATTAGATACTTAAAATTAATAGTGCATTTTGTCTTGGCATGTTGTGGTGCTTTGGCACAAAATAGTGCCAGAAAGCTTTTTTTATCTTTGAAGATGATAGATTCTGCACACTTAATTCATTGATCTGAGTCATCTTTACATAACGGTTTTCATATTAAATCACTGGACAATACAAAATTTTCTGGTGACTGCAATCAACCCATATTCTAAATATAAAAAAAAAATAAAGTAAGAGAGAAGGCTAACTTTCTTTTATTTTACAGGATTTATATAGTACTAAATATATGGGCTCAAACTGTCTTTTACAAAATATTAAATCAGATGGTCTTTATAACAAGCCTATGGGCCTACTATTATTAGCCCCATTTTATAGGGGAGAAAGTCGAGCTGCTGGCCAGCTTTCACACAGTGTGTGGTAAAGCAAGAGGTCAACTCCTGCTGTCTAGTACCAGGGTCTGGGCTCCAACCACTGCACTACACTGCCTCATGCCTCACACCAGACCACACTCATAGTTTGTAATGATGAGCTAATAATAGAAACAATAATATTTAACATTTCCAGACCTCCTTCTGGTCACTCACCAGTAATTGCCTCCCCATAGACCTCATTCTAATCTTCAAAGTGAAGTTTCAGACTGAAAATGTTAGACTTTGGAAAGGTGGAGCCTTTGAGATCACAGAGGGACAATCTTTGTAGATGGACTATGGAGAGTAACTTAACATCAAGAATATTTACAAAATGTCGAATCTCAGAGGGAAGGCAGGGGAGGGTGGGTGGGTAGGAAGAGATCAACCAAAGAACTTGTATGCATATATGCATAGCCCATGGACACAGACAATAAATAGGGTGGTGAAGGAGGGGACGGGGGAGAGGGTGCGGGTGGGGGGCTAGAAGAAGTTAATGGGGGGGAGGGGATGGGAATATATGTAATACTTTCAACAATAAAGGTTTTTTAAAAAGAACCTATATATATATATAAAAGCCTAAGTGACCATTCCACTGTTCGACTGTTTGACCAGTAGCTATGACGCACACTGACCACCAGGGAGCAGACACTCAACACACAAGCATGGAAACATGGAACAGACTAGTAAATCTCAGAGGGAAGAGGGGAGAGGGGAGGGTGGGAAGAGATTAACCAAAGATCTTACATGCATACTAGAGGCCCTGGTGCACGGATTTGTGCACTGGTGGGGTCCCTTGGCCTGGCCTGCGGGGACCAGGCCAAAACTGGCAGTCTGACATCCCCTGAGGGACCCCAGATTGCGAGAGGGCACAGACCAGGCTGAGGAACCCCACCGGTGCACAAATCTGTGCACTGGGCCTCTAGTATTTAATATATTTTGTGAAAAAGCTTGAAAGTAAAGTTGAGACATTACAATTGGTTGGTACTCTACTTATTTGAAAAGTTTCTTTAACTTATAAATTCCATTGCCTACACCTTAAGTCCTCCAGCCCAGATGGATGAGGTCAGAATCAGTGTGCATTTTATCTGAACAAAGGTACAGCTGGGGCTTAATAAGAAGCCACCAGCCTCCAGCTCTTATGCTCTGCATAATGAGGAAAGCCATCAAAACCATAACTCCCTAACTGACAAGGAACCAAGCAGCACTCTCACAAGTTTACCCACAGACATGGGTATTCCTGGAACAATAAAGATGTTCTGCTGTCGGTGGTATTGATGGAAATATGACCTATCCTGGAAGCTTTCTGAGGCCTATTTACCCCCTTCCTGACCAGAGGACTCTTCACTATTGGTCCAAAATAGAAAAATGTGGTTTTTATTTTTATTTTGTAACAGGAGATAGAGGGGATGGTGCATTGACAGAAAGGCAGCTAAAGGTGGGTATCCTGTAGATCCTGGACATCTGGGCATCATTAGCTGTGGAGGGGCCAGCCCACAGGAGAGGTAGTAGAAAGGAAAAGAATCTTTGGCCAGAGTGGGGAAGTCATGGCTGGAGGAAAAACTGGCTTAATTTTTGGAAAAGATTTTTCTTTGAAATGATTTTGGAAGCCATTCATTCTTTAAGGGCCCAGGATAAATAGTTTAGCTAGTATGTTACAGAAGGAAAAAAATACTAGATCCACCCATGAAGATGAGATGGATTTCATTGTATAATTCTCACTATTCAGAAAGCTTGCAAAGATCCCCCATCTCAAGGCTCACAGAACTCAGGCTCCAATAACTCTTCTAAAAGCAGTAACCCTGACATTCACTAAGCTTTAGTTGCAACCTCTTCCTGTCATGCAAAGATTTCAAGTGGAACTCATTTTTTTGGTCAGTGGAACTGGAAGAAGCAGCTTAGTCATCAATAGGTAAGTGTTATGGATTATTGGTTTTTTTCCCTTCCTTTTTGGGAAAAATCACTTATAATGATTTATCTTTACTCATTCAAAAGCTCTAACTACTTAAAGAGAGGGTAACCACAAAATGTCCTTTAAAAGTGTTGCAGCAATAGCTGTCTGGAAGTTATTTAGAAGTAATTCACTGCTAAGAAAAATATGACTATACAGATATCACATCTGTTAAAATGTCACTCTAACTAAAGTGTGAAAAGGAGCTCAAGAGAGTTTATTTAGAGTCCCTATTCTGTGATTTGGACAGATATTTTGATATTAAAGGTTGAAATATAAGGAAAAAAAGTCTTTTTATATCTCTAGGGTCTAAAAGACTAGTAAAAAGAACAAAAAAGGTGTTTAATAAGTTTTTGATAGGTTATCATTCCACAGACTTTCTATGTAAACAATGCATTGGGCTTTGTCAGGGTCCTTGAAAGTGACTTTAGCAACCGAGATCACTTGGATAAAGGAATGCAGCAGTGAAAACATGACCTTCAGAGTCTGATGACTGGGAGCAAGTCTCACAACTCCTGAGTCCTTTGCGAGTTTCTGGACTCCTCTGAACTACAGCATCATCCTATATAATAAGAGGATAATATGCAAATTGACCCTAATGGTGGAACAACCAGGAATGACCCGTCACTATGATGCGCACTGACCACCAGGGGGCAGACACTCAATGTAGGAGCTGCCGCCTGTTGGTCAGTGTGCTCCCACAGGGGGAGCTCCACTAGCCACAAGCCAGGCTGATAGCTGCGAGTGCAGCGGCGGTGGCAGGAGCCTCTCCTGCCTCCTTGGCAGCACTAAGGGTGTCTGACTGCAGCTCCCAGGTTGCCAGAGGGATGTCTGACTGCCAGCTTAGGCCCAATCCCCTGGGGAGCAGGCCTAAGCCGGCAGGTGGACATCCCCCGAGGGGTCCTGGAATGTGAGAGGGCGCAGGCCAGGCTGAGGAGCCCCCCCCCAAAAAAAGTGCACAAATTTTCATGCACCAGGCCTCTAGTTTGTAAATAAGGACGATGATACTCTTTTGCAGGGATATTGTAAGCATTTAACCAGAGATAACAGTTGTAGAATGCCTGGCATGAGAATAAGCATTCAATTAATATTAGTAATTGTTGTTTTAAAGATAACCCCTTTTTGTAACATTGGAGTCTCTCAGTATTCACATTTACATTAGATGATGCTGGACTTTGAATTCTTTCAAGCTGTTTTCATTTTACAGGCAAAAACCACTGTCACATCAAGGAAGGCCAAATGGTAGATTATTATCTTATTTATTAATAAAGGGTAAGGCTAAAACAGTTCAGTGAAAAAAAGGTAGTTATAAAACATACAGAATTGCTCCATTTAAAAAATGTATATAAACTTGCTTGAAACACCATATATCTACATATTAATATCAGTTATCCCTAAAATGTCCTTTATTTTTTCTTTTACACTTTCTCCCAGATTTTCTGAAGTGAACCTGTCTTTTCTTATTAGAGAAAAACAACATATGGTATTTTTAAAAGGAATGGAAGGTAGAGTCACAATGGATCCAATCTGTAGGTGTGTGCGAGGCCAGGCTGGATCTACTGTGTGTGGAAGTAGAGAGAGACCCTAGTGATGGGCAGCAGAAAACCTGCAATCGCTCGGTCCGTTTGGTGTAAGGTTCTATGAATTTGGAGCCATCGATATTTCAGAATCTTCAGGCTCTACTCATCAGAGCCTGGTGTTTTATCTCACTTGTTCCAAGTATGTAACTGTTCCAGAAACCAATCTGGTGTCTTGGGGGCTCTTGGGACCCCTGAGATCAGAAACACACTAAACTCTGGCTGTCCACACCTGCTGTCACCAGTCACGGCCCCTGAACTGACCCAAGTGCGAGGAAACACAGTTGTCAAACATCTGGAACTCTGACTTACTCTATTTTAATTTAGGAAAACATATTGTATGATTTTTAAATTATTTAATTAAAAAATACTCATTTTCTCGCCCTGGCCAGTTTGGCTAGGTAATTAGAGCATCCACCCTGAGACTGAAGGGTTGCAGGTTTGATTCTGGGCAAGGGCATGTACCTCAGTTGCAGGCTCAATCTCCCGCCCCAGTAAGGGGATGGATGGGGAGGCAACCAATCGATGTGACTCTCTCATATCGATGTTTGTCTCTGTCTCTCCTTCTCCCTTCCACTCTCTCTAAAAATCCATTGGGGGAAAAATATCCTCAGGTGAATATTAACAAAAAAAAAGTAAAAATAATTTAAAAATACATATATTCTTAATCATACTTAATTTTATTTACATTGTAGTGGGTATGAGTAATATTTTGTGGAACATTTAAAAACTTCCCGACTTTAGAGCTTATTGATTAAATTGGAAAAAGTGGTCATATTTTTGTCTCTTTTTATGCCTATAACTCCTATTTCAAGAATATATATCAGAATTAATGTGTTTCTAAATTGGCATTTATCAAAATGAATGAACACTTTGCTCACAGAGCTTTGTGCTTACCCATCTTGAGTTGCAGTAGATCT
This sequence comes from Eptesicus fuscus, assembly GCF_027574615.1. Taxonomy (NCBI): domain Eukaryota; kingdom Metazoa; phylum Chordata; class Mammalia; order Chiroptera; family Vespertilionidae; genus Eptesicus; species Eptesicus fuscus. The sequence goes on from NC_072477.1 coordinate 95,677,493, forward strand.
GGATTCTCTGTATAATTCATTCTCTACTTAACTTTATAAGGAAACGCATGTCCAAACCAAGGATGGCCCCACTTTAAGTTTCAACATGGTTTGGGTTTTATAATGTTCAAGATTTTCCTAACAACGCACCTCTTTTTTTTACTTTCCTTTTCATTTTTTGGTCTTAAAACACGCTCTTTTGGCTGGTTGAATAAGTTGTTACTGCCAACCAGTTGCTTTTATGGTAATTGACAGCATAGCTGATTTTTGGAACCTTAGAATCTAAAAAGGCATTTTAGCCCAGACTTTGGAGAGGCTGAGCCAAGCTACTTGCAGAGTGAGAGCTGCAGCTGAGCGGAATGTAGGGGGCAGTCAGACGGAAGTCTGTGCATGTTAATTAGCAGCAGCGAAACGTCTGCTCTAGCTCAGACAGATGGGTGCCCTCTTTTCAGCAGCATTCAGAATCCTTCCTTCTCCTGTCAGATTGAGCTGCTGGGTGCCACTTCTGGAGAGGAGGTGGTGAGACCACATGTCTGCAGTGGGCAGAAGTGACATAAGCCCCTGAGCTCTGGTGATGGGTCAACACCCACCACTCCTTAAATACTGACAATTGACTAATAAGGCACAAAATACTTGAACAAGATGAGAGCCAGCAAGTTTAAACTTCAAAGGAAAAGAGCATAAGAAAAACAAATCTTTATATATTTAATACAATTATTTAATGTGATAGTGAATTGTGTATTTTCTGAGTTCCCTACAAATGATACCAGTTCTCTAAAATTCCTGGGGCACTTCCCCAGATTGTACCTCAGCATAACAAATAGAAAAAAAAAAATTTCCCCAAAATCCCAGATCTTATAGTTCTTTGCCTACCTACGAAAGAACAAATGTTTCTGAGTGAAAGGGCCCCTGATTTCTATCTTTCTTCTGATAGCACTGGAAACTAGAAACACTGCACTGCAGGAGGTGGCTCTCAGATGCACAATATCCGAGGAACAATGGGCAGCTCCCCAATAACAGCAGCAGGAAAACATGCCCTTTTAACACCAATTTAGGTTTTGAACCAAACCACTCTGGACAAAGAGATGACCTCTCCCCCCCACCCCTCCGCCCCCGAAAGCTGTGGTAGTCAGCTTTCTCTTGTTGGTTTGAAATGTTTGACATAGAGCTTTGTTACATGCTATTTAGTATTAACTATTGACAAAGAATCAAAATGCTTCTTCTATACATTACTTTTTAAAAATATATATTTTATTGATTTATATTTTAAAGGGAGAGGGATAGAGAGTTAGAAACATCGATGAGAGAGAAACATCGATCAGCTGCCTCCTGTACACCCCCTACTGGGGATGTGCCCACAACCAAGGTACATGCTCTTGACGGGAATCGAACCTGGGACCCTTCAGTCCGCAGGTTGACGCTGTACCCACTGAGCCAAACCAGTTAGGGCTCTACATTACTTTTTATAAAGATTTTTCTTCTATTTCTGGGAAAGAAACCTGATTCCATACCTAAGGACACTGCTGGTGCCCATCTGCCTTAGAAATGAAATACAGGATTCAGTCTTTGGAATACTGCCGAGTACATTGTTGAAATTTGTGAAACTAATTAGGAATACCCGAGTGGGAAGTGGAGTCTGTGTTTTTACACTTCAAAGGTATTTTCATAGGCACCAAACTGTAAAACACACATACCCAAAGAGTAAGCAGAATTTTATAATCTCACAGTTGGCTGCAGTAAACTTGTTTCTCGGTGGCACAAGTTCAAGGAGGCAGCCACAGGGAGTACAGACGTTCAGGGGACTGCGGGACCTACAGCTTCACTCTTCGTCTCAACTAGAAGCTCTCCTTGAACCTTAGCAGTGAATTACATGCTCCCTTTCCACAGACAGTCTCCATTCATTTCTGACATCTCTGGGCTCTGTAACCCATTACCTATTTGATAGCCACAGGCGTCCTTCTTGTCTGTGCAAAAAGTGCTCTCAGGTTGGCCATTCAGGTGGGGAGTCTGGTTCTGGCCCTTCGTGTATGCGAGACTGCTTGGTGTGTGAGCCAGAGCATCAATTACATGGTCTTTTCTAAATTATGTTTTGTTATTTCCCTAATGTTATTTAAGCTTCATGGAACTTATTCTGCTTTTGCCAAGTCTTTCCAGTGAATAAATATCTCCACAACCTATTGCTTCACTCTGGCAATAGAATTGTTGCAATTTGTGGGCAAAATTGAGCAAAGGCCTGACTTTCCCCACCCCCCCCCCCCCTGTAAAATGTCCAATGTGCTGGCCGGCCTTCTTCCTCTTACACAAAGGCCTTGACTTGTTCTGTGTTCTGGTAGCGCCTTGTCTCTGCCAGTACTGAGGAAAGATTTATAGAGAACAGTACTAAGCAAAGAATGGTTTAACGGACATAACAGGGACGTGCTGTCCACACACAGAGTCACTAGTACTAAATACATTAAGATACAAAGTGCTTAGAATAGTGCCTGGCACATAGGAAGTGATCTTGAACTAGAATGATCAGTTGTGTGAGTTAACACTAGTCATTCTTTTCCTCCATTTACATGACTAATTTTATAATTCCAAAAGCAGCACAAGTATAACTAATCATTCCGGTCTGCCTAATAGGAGCCAGAAGATTCAGAGGCTGAGCATCCAATGGCTCACGGATCCGATTATTTCTCCAAAGGATCTCTAAAATGAAAGGAGACCAAAGGAACTAACAACAGTTCTTATTCCATTTTGGGTCAGACATGCATTATCTCATTTATTCTTCCTAACAACCTTATCATTTATTCACTAAATGCTTTTGTTTTGTTTGATATTTTGTTTGTTTGTTTGTTTGTTTTATGCTCCCAGGGTGAAAGATTACACAAAGAGCTCACAGTGACCCAGAATTGTCTCCCCGTGAGGCCTGACAGGATATATTAATAGGCTTTCCGCATTTTTTCCTTCATAAAGGGCATCAAAGTTTAGCTGCCTTAGCTACATGGCTGTGTGATTATATTCTCTTGACCACATCTTCCCGGGGAATTTTCGCCCTGGTTGGACTATATTATGATCATGTTGATGTTTTTCCGCATGGCCAATCTAGCCTTAAACACTGCAGGGGGAATAAATTGCCTTCGGAAGTATTGGGTTGGTGGTGGTAAAACAAAGGGAAAGGGCTTAAGAAGAAACACTTTCCAAAGGTCCTCGAGCTAGAAGAGGGCCCTGAGCAAACATTGTGTTTTTGGTGTCTCCTGTGTGTGGCACCGTGCCTCGTTCTGTAGCTGCTTGGTAATGTGGCTGTTGATGGTGGTGGTGACTTAACCACTGTCTAGTTTTGGAGTCTCATAGGCTGAGGGGGAGTCCCAACCCCACTCCTTTGTCCCTACTTCCCTGTCATGCTGGTAGCCTCTCTTTCCCTCTATCTGTCCACTTTTGTGTTGCCAATTCGTTTAGCCAGAGGAGCGACCCAAAGATCAAGATCAAGATCAAGAACCTGCCTTGTCTCTCTTTATATTGCTGTGGTACCGGTCGACATTAGTGTTCTGAGTGAGGGAGCAGCAGGAAGAGGAGTTCTTTCGGAGACTGGTTCTGCTGATTGGAATATGCCAGGGACTCCTGTGTTGCTGTCAGCATTGGGTCTGTTACTCCTTTGCTTACTAGACTGAGGGAACCAGCTGCCAGTGCTTTTTCAAAGATGGAGGTTTGATTCCTCTGAAATCATAGAATATTGAGCCAGTGGCACCCCGGAGACCTTCTAGGAACACCCCCATTTTATAGTTGAGGAACTTTCACCCTAGATGTTGTGGTGCAGCAAAATCTGGCCAAAGGTACATGGCGGCTTAGTGGTGGGGTGGAACCAGCACCAGGACCAGAACTTCGCGATATCGTTCTCCTTGTGAAAAGGCCCAATTTATTCGAATAAATTAACCTGAGACTATTTTATGTCTGTGAAAGCTACTTTTTATTCTTTACTACTTGTCCTTATCATATATATGCCTGCTTCTTTGTAAAGATTTATTTTTGCATTTTAATTTAAATTACTTTATCTTTGTTAAAAAGAACTACAACCTTATTTTATTTTGTTGTTGTTAATCCTCATCAAAGGGTATGTTTTCCATTAATTTTTAGAGAGTGGAAGTGAGGGACAGAGGGAGAGAGAGAGGGGGAGAGAGAGAGAGAGAGAAACATCAATGTGAGAGATCAACCATATTTTCTGATGAACTTTTATTCCTGGTAATTCATGATGAAACTCCTGAGATTAAAAGAGAAAGAAAAGTAATTGAATTTCTGCTTTTCTTTACAGACACTCTGGACAATGGATCCAATAACAGGTGAGCAATAGGTTTTGATTTGTTGTTTGTGCTTTTCAGTGTTGCCATTTTCTGTGCAGCTGCAGTGAGTTTGATCACTTTCTTTTTGTTTTGTTTCAATCCAGTGCAGCTAATAGGAAGGGGCTGAGCAAGGATGACACATACTGGAAGGAGATCAATGCTGCTATGGCCTTAACGAATCTCGCACAAGGAAAGGACAGACTGCAGGGAACCGCCAGCTGCATCATCCAGAAGTCGTCGCATATAGCCGAAGTGAAGACAGTCAAGGTGCCCCTGGCCCAGCAGTTCTGACAGCCTGCGCTTTGCAGACCCGTGGCTGTCCTTCCCCCAGAGTCTTCTCACAAATCCTCATGTTGAGAGCTGAAGCAGGAGTGATAATGGCTCCCTTTGACATGTCTTCTTATTTTTAAATATCCTAAATATTCCATTTAGTTGCTTCTATAAAAGACATATAAATTATAAAAACCCTCAGTTTAATCAAAAATATTAACTTATTTTATGTTATTCAAACTTTGTATACAATGTCTGCATTGCCATCACAGTAAGTGCCTTGCTTCCTGAAAATAAGCTACAACGTGGGCACAGCAGAGCAGCTATGCCTCAAAATGACAACGCCATAATGCTTATTAGTCTCTGTGTGTCATTCCAGATGGACCTGACCATTCCAGGACTGAAACCATAATTGCCAAAAGCCCTTGAAATATATTCAATAATTCACATGTGAAAACTTGGAAATCCATTCTGCCCAAAGGAAATGTTCCTTTAAGAAAAATTTCTGCGGTACTTAAAATTGTTCGGTGTTCTTTGCAGAGTGACAGTAAGACGTTTATGCTTGTATCGTGCCTGCATATCTGATACATTACAAACTTTCAAAATGAAAGGTGCGGTGATCACATAATGTGTAAAATTAAGAAAAATCGCAATGAGTAGGTTGTGATCAGAAAAGCTTTTTCCATGCACTGCTGGAAAATACATGCCCTTTAGAGTTAATTTGGATTTTCTTTTTCTCAAGTTTTGCTGAAGTTTTTTTTTTAAAAAAATTATTATATAGATAACTCAAAATTTTCCTGTGTACAAGTAAACTTATTGTTTAATTTTAAAATATAAACTTGTTTGCTATTTTTGTAATGGAAATTGTTTTTCTTAAGAAATGGCTAAAAAAAACTTTTATTTGGTTCATTTCAAATTACAATTGCTGATGAGCAATTTATTTTGCAATGAGAACAAGATAATGAAAGAAATGAATCTCTGTGTGTGTGTGTGTGTGTGTATGTATATATACATACACACACACACACATAAAATTGATTTTTAAATTTAAAACATATGGATAATAAAACAGTCTCTAAATTTTGCCAAGTAGGACTTCAAGTAAAAATTAAGTGAAATTGTGCATTAAAGGAAAGAACATTTTGTTTCTAAATTAGGCTATCACTGAGTGAGAATAATCAATATGAAGAAAGAAGAATATCTTTTATAATCACACAATAATATTCAAATAAGCTTGAAACTTGAATAAAAGTGGAGACACCAAAAATATCAGAGATGTAAAAAGGATTTCACTCTTTCATGGGGGAAGTTTTTATGTGTATGTAATATATTTTGTAATTTTTTTTTAACTGGAAAGCATTTTTGTGAGTGTGAATGAGAGCCAGTAGTGCAGCCATGTGGTGACATTTTTTATTTTATTTTGCAAAATGCTTTTAAAACCAAAGGCTGCTCTAGTCCATATGTGGACAGTATCAATCTTGACATAAATTGTAGGACACTTTTTCATGTAACATAGCATTTGGGGATTGGGTTTATTTAGTGTATGAAAATAATTTGATATAAAAATATTTTGTACATATTTTTACTTTGTTTTCTAAATTGTTGTTTTTAGTAAAAGTAAGTGCAACGCAAGATATGTAAGTTATGACTGTATGATCAGATGAAGTATGCGTTCTTTTGGTTTACATCCTTAAGTAGTTTTTTACATTATAAAAAACTTTTTAATCTTTGTAAAACAATTTTGTCAAAATGGGATCATATCAATGAAAACTAGAGACAAGTACTTCACTCTTTTTCATACTATTATAAGTTATTCTGGTATTAAATATTTTAATAAATTGTTTTGTTTTGACATATTCCAGTTAGATGAATGGATGCTGGTTGTTTTTATTTGAATTGGTTATAACTCATTGTTGCCATTTTTTAAAAAAGAAATCAGCAAATTTGTTCGATGTTATAAACTATGGATGACAAGCCAATATAGAATGGCTACTCATATGTGCGTGTTTTTTTACATACCAAAGTTTGGAGTCTGGCCTATAAACATATCAAGAAGATTTCATAATTTGCACATCCTTGGCAATATCTCCAACTGCAAGTACTTTTCATTTCTTTCTCTTGCTGCTTAACATTTTCTGGAAACCAAAGTCCCCCCAATCCTATAGAAGAATCTTGAACAATGCTGAGCCAGCAGTTAAAAATCTAACTCATAATTTATGTTGCAGAGAAATAGAATTACCTCTATGCTTTGTTTTGCCATGTGTAATCATTTTAATAAAATTAATAACTGCCAAGAGTTCTTGACAGATTTAAAATAAAAGTTAATTTCTAGACCTCAATGATCATATGAATTTTGTTTTTCTTTGAGAGTTGACCAGGTGGAGAAAGAAGTAGAACAGAAGGGCCCATTATATGCCGTAATTTTCCTTAGGTTACTAAGGGATGTGATATGGGAGCACCGCATTGGTGTTAGGTTTGATTTCATCACCTCAGACCACCAACCCACCTTCTCAGAGCTGAGGAAAAGAGAGTGTGCTTCTGTTAAAATACATTTAAAATGAAGGTTTTCATTAAATACCTTCTTTCGGTAGCTAATACAACAAGCATTATTTCTGTGTGCTTTGTCCTGGAGAGAACCTGGGCCTTGAGGCTAGACAGGTCTACGTTGAATCCCAGCACTGCCACTCATTACTGTGAGATCCAGACTCAGGCCCTCTTGGCTCCAGTTTCTTTATCTGCAAAGTGAGAGGAATGAGGTAAACCTTGTAGAATTTGCTACAAACTTTAGAGATAATATGTAATATATAAAGTGCCTGCCACAGTGCCTGGAATTTTTAAATAGGTGCTCAATAAATGGTATTATTACATAATTATAATTCCTCAATATAGGGTTTAGATCCAAGAAAACAGATAAATGACACATGAGATATGGGCAGTTTAAATAAGAGCCTTGGGAAAGGAAAGGTATCTGACATGAGAGACTGCAATGAAACAGTGAAAGTTGGTATCAGAGTTAGAAAGACCTGCAAGGAAGATCATTTTTATCATTAGTTTGAACTTTCTGGAAAAAGCATAAAGTAGGACAAAGAGAAGAACAGACATGCCAATAGAAAACACAGCATGTACAAGAGCTTCCTTCATTCAGATCAACACGCATTGCTTTTCCCTCTAATCATCTTGCTCGATCCTCCTGTTTAAGATGACTGAGAACTCAAGCCACTATCTGTATTCTCTGCCCACTGCAAGTAGCGATGCCTAATACACAGTGGCAACAGCAATGGTCTCCTTTTAAACTCAGCCAGCCCAATGCCATAATATCATGCAAATAAACACAGAAAATAAGAGCAAGTCACCCAGACTCTTCCATCTGGGGCGCTTAGGCCGGCCATGCCTTGGAAGGCAGTGTGGAGTGGTGGTCAGGACTTGGCTGGTATAGACTGGCATTGCCTCTGTACTCCTTAGTGACTTTGGGGCATAAACATAAGTCTCCTATACCTAGAGTTTACATCTATAAAATTTGATCTATGAAATCCACCTCTCCAAAGATGTGCAGACTAAGTAAGACAGATATAAAAGTGTTTTGCACACTGCATGGTACTGTACAACTGTTAACAATTATTAATGTATTCCAGATGCTCTGAAAGGTCTAATATCCCATAATTTTTGGCAATATAAATTGTGGTTTCCATGAAGCATATTAGGACCCCTCGATCTTGTCAAAAACATGTTATGATCTACCATTTTGAGCCTTTTTGAGCACAAGGCGTCTTTGGTCCTGTACTTCTTTGAAACAGTTGTGATCAGAATTAGATGGCTGATTGTCACACTGCAGGTAAAGTGTTCTAACTTCACCACTTTCTAGCTTTGAGACGTATCTTAGAGATGGACTAAACATTTGGTTTGGGAGGTGTGTATATTGCCCATAATAAATTTTTTTTAAGATGAGAAAACCAGATTTCTGAGTTTGGAAAAACATGCTCATGTGTTTTTACATCTTTACACAAATGACTCCATGGAAATTCATGTAAAGATTGTCTCAATAAGTCTTCTGAAATAAATTTCATCCCAAAGCCAGTTTCTGGAAATTTGATCTGCAGTGAGTCCAATTTGACTTGTATTCATTACTTTTAAACAAAATTTTAAATTTTAATTCATGGTTTTAAAAAGTATAAATGTAACTTATGCTAGTTTGTAGAAAAGTGTAAGCAGTATAACAGAGCACAAGATAAAAATCTCCTTGCCCTATTTCTCTCTGACCCCAGTACCATAGCCCAAAGATAACTATGGCTAACAATGTCTTGTGTATACTTCCAAAAACTCTATGAATATGCAAACTCATACTTTTTCATCTTGCACTTTTAACTATATTTATAATTCTCTGCAATATTTTTCCACTCTGTCATGTATATATAAAAGTGGTACATATATGTAGATATGCATACCTCATTATTAAATGAATGCATATGATTTTATTTGTTTTTATGTATTTACTAAAGGCCCGGTGCATGAAATTCGTGCAAGGGGAGGATCCTTAGACCTGGTCAGCGACCAGGGCCAATTGGGGCCTTCCAGCTGCCAGCCGAGGCCTTCCTTTGTTCCGCGCCGCCCCCTGATGGTCAGCGCACATCATAGCAAGCGATTGAACTCCTGGTCTCCTGGTCAAACTCCCGAGGAGATACTTTGCATATTAGCCTTTTATAGAGAGAGATTTTTATCTTTTTTTTTAATTTCTTTATTGATTAAGGTGTTACATATTTGTCCTAATCCCCCCATTCCCATCCCACACCGATGCCCCCACCCCCGTGTTGTCCTTAACCATTGGTTAGTCTCATATGCATGCACACAAGTCCTTTGGTTGATCTCTCCCCTCTTCCCCCACCTTCCCCTACTCTCCCTCTGAGGCCCGACAGTCCAATCGATGCCTCCTTGTTTCTGGGTCTGTTCTTGTTCATCAGTCTATGTTGTTCATCATTTCCCCTAGATGAGTGAGATCATGTGTTACTAGAAATATACTTATAAGAACAGAATGTGAGACGAGCAATAATAGTTATGCTGACAGGCAAATGAATCAGTCTGTAGTGAGTTTCTTTCTGGACCAACAGTTCTTTTGCGACCCAATTTCAATGTCCACCAGTTCCTTATGTGTACATGTCGGCACTGACTTTTCAGCTCTGGATGGTGGACAAATGGTGGTAATGCAGGTCCGACTCCCTCTGGTTTGGTCTCGCCCGGACCCAGGGGCACAGCTTCACCCGGACTCAGGGGTGCACGGCCTCACCCAGACCCAGGGGCGTGTAGCCTCACACGTACCCAGGGGCACGCGGCCTCACCTGTCCCGGGATCCAGCCTCACCCGGACCCAGGGGTGTGTGGCCTCTCCCGGACCCGGGACCCAGCCTCACCCGGATCCAGGGGCGCACGGCCTCACCCGGACCCAGGGGCGTGTGGCCTCATCTGGACCCAGGGGCACGCGGCCTCACCTGGTCCCGGGATCCAGCCTCACCTGGACCCAGGGGCACGCGGCCTCACCTGGGTCTGGGACCCAGCCTCATCTGGACCCAGGGGTGCGTGGCCTCTCCCGGACCCAGGACCCAGCCTCACCCGGACCCAGGATCCAGCTTCACCCGGACCCAGGGGCGCATGGCCTCACCCGGACCCAGGGGCGCGTGGCCTCTCCCAGACCCAGGGGCGTAGAGAGAGATTTTTAAATCTTTATTGTTGAAAGTATTACATATGTCCCCTTTCTTTCCCCCATTGATCCCTTCTAGCCCACACTGCCCTACCTCCTCTGCCCTCAGGCCTTCACCACCCTATTATCTGTGTCCATGGATTAGGCATATATGCATACAAATTCTTTGGTTGATCTCTTTCCATCCACCCACCCACCCCCATTTTCCCTCTGAGATTTGACAGCCTGTTCCATGCTTCTATGTCTCTGGATATATTTTGTTCATCAGTTTATTTTGTTCATTAGATTCCACAAATGAGTGAGATCATAGGATTTTATTTTTTATCTATTTTAATTTTTTTAGTAAATACCCACTTGATAGACTTTTGGGTTGTTTCCAATTTTTAGTTACTGTAAACTATGCTATTCATGGTGCTGTTTCACACTGAGATAAGGAACTTGCATCAGAATATAAATCAATATACTGCTTTCTTTAAAAAAAAAATTCTATCGATTTTTAGAGAGAAGAAAGGAGAAGAGCAGAGATAAACATTGATGTGAGAGCAGAATTTAGATCAGCTGCCTCCTACATGCCCTGTACCAGGGATCAAGCCAAAAACCTGGACATGTGACTGGTAATCAAACCAGCAACCTTTCAGTGCACAGGATGACACCCAGCCAACTGAGCCACCCAGCCAGGACAACACACTGCTTCTTAATCAGGAAAGTCTTCCTATGGAAAAAAAATTGCTACTTGAACTCACTGTGCTCTTAGAAGTGTAGTAGATTTACATTCTGGCCCTTTAACTCCTCACAAGCTAATAACAAGCAATTGGTGAATTGTCATCCTTGTGCAGGCCATATATGAATAGCACTGCTATAGTGAACAATCATTGGTGTAGTGAACAATCTTGTGCATATGTGTTTCAGGCTACTTATAGCCTGTGGAATAAATACCTAGCAGTGGAATTAATGGCTCAAATAATAAGTACATTAACGTTTTTGATGGACACTGCCAAATTACTGTTTAAAAGTTCTTCCAATTTAGCTCTTGCCAGTGTGGCTCAGGGTAGAGCATTGTCTCTCATACCTAAGTGCCAAGGGTTTGATTCCTGGTCAAGGGCACGTACCTGGGGTGCAGTTTGATACCAGGCCGCAGACACGCGAGTACAGGAGTGATATGTCTCTCTCACATTGTTGTCTCTCTCTCTCCTCTCTCTCGCTCTCTCTCTCTCTCTCTCTCTCTCTCTCTCTCTCTCTCTCTCTCTCTCTCTCTCTCTTCTCTCTCTCTCTCTTCCTCTCTCTCTTCTTCCTCCCTTCTACTCTCTCTAAAAATCAAAAGAAAAAATATCCTCGGGTGAGGATTAATAAACACACAAAAAAAATTCTACCAATTTACTCTTCCAACAGTAGGGCATGACTGTCTGTTTTTTTCATAACTTAGTCAAAACATTGAGTATTACTAAACTTTTTAATATGTAACAATGTACTAGGTAAAAAAATAATGTATCATCATTGTTTTAAGTAGTATTGTACTTTTTACAGTGAGTGACATTGTGCATAAGCTTATTGGCCACTGGTATTTCTCTTCAGTGAACTATTTGTTCATTTCCTTCCTTCCTTCCTTCCTTCCTTCCTTCCCTCCTTCCTTTAGTCTTTCTTCCCCTCCTTTCATCCATTTCTTAGTGATTTTTATGATCTATTTGTATATTTAAAAATTCAGTACCTTATCTATAATATATGTTTCAAATATCTTCCTGGTTTGTATTTTATATATATTTTTATTCTTCTATAATATTTTTAAACTTGGAAGCTTAAATAGTATCTGTGCACATACAGGGGGTATTTGGAAGGGGGTTGCATACACTTGGTCAGCATAGAAATAGTATATATAGCTCAGAGCACAAAGTCGGGAGCCAAACTGCTGAGATTCCAATCTTATCTCTTCTGCAATCTTGGAGAAGACACTTAACCTATCTAACTTCAGTTTTATCTCTGTAAATTATAGTAGACACTGATCATTATAATAACCTATTTCTTAGTGTTTTTTGTGAAAGTTAAAATAGTTATTATATATAAAGCACTTGCAATAATAGTACCTGGTACATAGATAGTGCAAAAATTGTAAAGAGATTCGTCCATCTCTTTGGCTATTAGTATTACATTATTATTCTGCTATTAGCATTTTTGTATGCTTAACTCTTGTATCCATTGGCACTTTATTTTGGCATAAAAAATGAGCTAGGAACTCCCCCCAAAAAATAAATATTTATGTATACTAGTAAATATAACAAAATATGTACAAGATCCATACATGAAAGCTACAAAACTCTGATGAAAGAACTAAATAAATGGAGAGATATTCTATGCCCCTGGATGGAAAGACTCAATATTGTTAGGCTCTCAGTTATTCCCAACTTTATCTACAGATTCAACACAATCCCAATCAAAATCCCAGCAAGTTAATTGTGGATCTCAACAAACTTAATCCAAATATTGGGAGAGAAAAAAGGTCCTGAATAGCCAGTACAATATTGAAGAACAAAGTTAGAGTTCTGACACTCGCAACTTCAAGACTTACTTTAAAGCAACATTAATCAAGACAGTGGTGTTGACAAAAGAATATGCAAATTCAACAATGGTACAGAATAGACTCACACAGATAAAGCCAACTGATATTTGACAAAGTGGCAGAGGCAATACAATGTAGAAAAGATACTCTTTTTTATAAAATGGTACTGGAACAAGTGGAAATTGACATGCAAAAAAAAAATGAAGCTAGACATAAACCTTACATCCCTCATAAAAATTAATTTAAAATGGATCACATACCTAAATGTAAAAATTTTATCTATAAAACTCTTACAAGATTACATAGGAAAAAACCTAGATGACCTTGAAGTATGGCAATAACTGTATAGATATGTCACCAGGCATGAAGCATGAAACAACAAACTATACTTTATTCAAGTTTTAAAAAACTTCTGAAAGACTGGGAGAAACTACTTGCAAAATACACATCTGAAAAAGGGCTGTTATTCAAAGTATACAAAGAACTCTTAAAAATCAACAATAAGAAAACAACCTGATTTAAAAAATGGGTCAAAGACCTTAAGAGTCCCCTTACCAAAGAAGATATACAGACTCAAGTCCCCGTCCACCTTGCACACGCAGCGTCCTGCTCATTGGTCGTTACGGCATGATGGCGTGATGACCACAGAGTTTTTATATAATAGATGATAACCTAAATAGGTCTGGGAATTACTTACATCCTCAGAATTCTTGGTATTGCTGTCCTACTAATTGACTAGTTGGACAGTGTTGTGGGAAACTCTGATGCCAGCCTTGTATTCCCACCAATACATTACTTATTATTTCGTTCAATTCTTTATTTTAAATTCAGCAGTTTAATGAAATGCATCTAAGAGTTATTCTGGAGCATTTTGTGTCTTCCACATCTACAGATTAAAATCTAATTTATTTCAGGAAAATATTTCTTATATCTAAGTTATTTAAGTTCCCCTTTTATGTTCTCTTCCTCAATATTGCTTATATGCCATATACATTTATTCAATTATTACTCGTCATGTACCTATACTATGCCAGGCACTTTACTAGGCATTGGGTATTGTAATACATACTGACAGAGTATAGCAGAATTCTAGTTAAATTTTCTGTGTTAGTCTTTCATAGCTACTTTTAGCAGTATCAAGTTTTCCTTTTGTTTGTACATCTATGTGTTTCGTTCTATTTCTTAAATTATCTTCCATTTCTTTCCTGCCCTCAATAGGTTCACTTTTACTTCCTTATCATTCTCTCCTCTGCGATAGTGATGTCATTTATATCCACTTTGAGCTCACTTTTCAAGCTGTATTTCCACTTTAACTTCTTTGAATATATAGAATAATATTTGTCAGAAATGTTATTTTTTTCATGGAGGTTATTTTTATGCAGGTTCTTCATTTGCTTTTTGCTTATGTTTGCTTTTATCCTTTTTGAGAATTACATTCAGGTCCCATTTTTTTGTCCTTTATCCTTACTATTACTCTTTGCTCAAGAAGGGGTGGAGAGGGGAACGGAAAGGGCACAGTGTCCCTGCAGCTCTAGTCCACGTATGTGCTTCAGAACAACACCACGCTCACATTCCTTCCCCAAGCGGCTCTGTGTCTGTGTGAGAGCACAACTCCTGTCTCCAGCATGGGCAGTTCTCCCAGGCTGGAACTAAAGAGGCTCATAGTAAAATACGGTAATTCTTAGAGATTACTTCTTTGTTCAACTGACTCAGGTCAGCAATTATAAGCTAGATCATTGTTTTCTCTTCTTTTCCAGTTCTGGCTCACTTCTAATCCATTTCTTGATAAGAGAAGATCAGTCTTGCAGCCCCACTTCCCTTCTAATTCTATGTTATAAAATGAACACCCGTTAGGATTGATCCCCACCTCCTTTCCTGTGGTCTGCTCATGATCCAAGTGCTTGTCTTTTTAAGTAAGGGACGATTGTTTTGCTGTTTTAGAATACTGTTTCACTCACTTGGAGAGCAATCTATATCCTCTGAGATGTAGAGAGGTATGTATCAACTTTTATATTAACCCTGGGTTTGGTGAAAATGTCACTGCATGCAACAGATATTCTTCATATTCTGTGTCTGGGTCCAAGCCAACTTTCATCAAAGATGGAACTTTGCCCTCTGTTTTTTTTTCTTCTTTGTACTGGTGGCAGGAGCTAATAAAGAGAGTAGAGTAAGTATAACTTTGTGCTACCATCTTCCACCAGGAGTCTTGGGAAATTACATTCTTAACATTTTCTTTATTGTGATTTAAAAATTTTTCCGATCCGATGTTTCATTTTTTTAACTTTCTCTTTTGTGCCTTTGCTAGATTTTCACAACTCTCTAATCCCGCCTCTACCTGACAATATCATGTTACCTAGAAATGTTTTCCTCTTTTAAATAGCCCCAGTCTTGCCTTTCCTAGTTTGTCATAAGACCCCCTAAAGTCAATAATGAATGGAGTGGCTATGAAGAAGTGATAACCTCTATTTCCTGTTCACTTTCTCACAAGCGGTTAAGCTTAAATGTGTGCTATAAAATCGTTCCAACCAACAAGCCCAACCATTTATCACTATAGTCTTAACTACCTCTGCTTTTTGGATATCTTAATTCCCCAAAGGACTGTCAATTTAACCATAACTACCTAACAACTGCCAAGCCTCACTTTATGAGCTGCTATTGAAAGTTTAGCTATTTAAGGCTGATTTTTAAAAATTTTTATTGGTACTTCATGGCATTTGCTTGATTTACAATGCTTGCTGTAAATAACCACAAATTGGGAAAATTTCTATCCATTTAAGGTGTAGGAAAATATTAAAATGGGTACTGAATTATCTTTCTCCATATTTTTTCTAAAGACCTTTTAACTGACTTTTAGGGAAAGAAGGGAAGGGAGAGGGAGAGAGAAACATTGATGTGAGAGTAGAACATTGATCGGCTGCCTCCTACATGCCCCCTACCTGGGATCAAGCCCACAATCCAGGCATGTGCCCTGACCAGGAATCAAACCAGCAACCTTTCTGTGCACAGGAGAACACCCAATCAACTGAGCCACATTGGCCAGGGCCTCCATATAGTGTTTAACTCCTTGTCAGTTCATTCTTCCAAGTTCACCCAACTCGTAAGGTTGAATGTGGTCAGAACTTGATGGGGATGAGACCTCTGTGCAAAATGACTTCATGCATCTCATCAAGTACTCTGTGTTTTTGCAAAGGTATCCAAAGTGGGAAAAATCCAGTAATTAAAAAGATATTGAATATTTTTCAACCATAAGAAGGAATGAAATTCTGACACATGCTACAACATGGATAAACTTGAAGACACTGTGCTAGGTAACATAAGCCAAACACTAAATGGCAAATATTACATGATTCTACTTAAGTGAGGAACCTAGAATAGGTGAATTCATAGAGACAGAAAGTAGATTAAAGGTCACCAGGTTTAGGAGGGGAGCAATGGGGAGTAGTTGCTTAATGGGTAGAGAATTTCTTTTGGAAATAGACAGTGGTGATGCTTGAACATTGTGAATGTAATTAATGACACTTAATTGTAACTTAAAAATGGTTTACATGGTTTTTAAAAGATTTATATATTACTTCACATTAAAAAAAAAAGATGTCGGGAAGTAACTTCAGGACTTTTACTTCTTCCACCCTTCCCTCCTCTGAGGGTACCGTGAGTACTGGTAAATGCAGTCCTTAGTCCTACCCAGGGTTCTTTCTCCTCTCTTAGGATGCCAAGACCCTTTGCCTGTGTCTCAGTGAATCTCTCTCCATCACCCTCCCCAGTCTCTCCATTTCTGGTCCTCTCCCCTGGAAGGGCCACACTTGATTCCTCTCTTTCACTAGGGGGCTCTGAACAGTCTAACCCCTCATTTCTGAGACTGTGTGACACTCTCTTCAGCAGTATTCCCAGCTGTGAAATTTAGCAAAGCATACCCTTTGCTAAATTCTGTGCTGGGCAAAGACCTTCTGGGCAGAGACGCCACGGCTCCTCTCCCTCTGCAGCCCCTCATGAGCAACAGAAGAGCTCTCAGAGAGAGTAGTTGGCTCACTGAGTGATCATGTGACCATGAAGAGCCATAGCCCCGTCCCTGCTGTCTGCTCAGGAAGAGGGTCAGATGCCTGGAACCAGGGTTCCAAATCACCATATAGGGGCTAGTGAGCAGTTTGACCTCTGCCCATGTCCTAAATCCTCAAGCCAGGTGGCCAGCTTGCTGGGGTTTCACTCCCAGAAACTAGGGGCAGATACAGGCACATGGCTGAGGAGGGCCACCAGAGCAGCTGCATGGCACAAATCAGCACAAATGGAGAAGGCCCTAAACAGGGTTTAAAGAAGGATTGCTTGTCTTTCCAAAAAACTATAGAGGCAAGGGCAGAAACCATTGAAAAAGCAAATACCAGGCCAGGGGCTAAATCTGACAGAGTAGAAAAGATAGTGAGCTGTTGTGTGTAGTGACAGGAAAGCCTCCAATTTGTACAGTCACTCCTCGGTATCTATGGGTTCATGTCTGCAATTCAACCAACAATGATTTGACCTAGGGTTGGTTGAATCCATGGATGTAGAATCCAAGCATATGAAGAGTCGACTAAGGGACTTGAGCACCCTGGGATTTTGGTATCTGAGGGAGTCCAAGAGTCAATTCCCCGGGGACTCACAGGGAATTCTGTATAAAAAAAAAAACAAAAACCAAAACAAAACACCAGTGACAGCTCAGAAGGATGCAGGGTCGGAGACCTGTGCAGAAGCTAAGGGAAAACCAAAATTTGGGAGAAATCTTCATTATTACAGGAAATTGGTGATTAAGTGAATTCATGTTTAGTGAATTTGCTTTCAGGTAGAATGCATAGTCCTGTGACTCACAGTTACAAATGACTCTGGTTTATCTAAAGCTTATTTTCATAGTTCTCAGAAAATAGTATTTGTTACCCAGAGTGGGAGAGAGATAACATGCCCTAACATAAGTGTATAAATATTCTTTATTTTACCTAGTCATAACAAATAATTCCATGTTCCAGAAAACATAGGAAGTAGAGATAAGTTGTTAAGAATCATCAGAGGAACATTTGCATAAGCAGGTGAAGGTGGCAAGAAGCAGTGTGTCAGAGCTTCCGAGGCAGTGTGGGCCGTGGGGCCACAAGTGTGCAGGCGCAGGAAGGGGACTGCCTTATTAGCCTAAGAAAAACATCATTAGGAAGGAAATCTGCTACTGAAAATTCTACCATCGTATATCATTCACCCCAAAGCCAAATACAGTGGAAGGTTTTTGTTTATCCACTGTCTGGAATTTTCCATACTTGTGTCATTGACCAATAGAGAAACAGCCTCAGCTTTGGGCTGGCTCATTAAGGCCTGTCAGAAAGGAGCCAGTGGACTTAGCATGTCATCCCAGAGGGAAGGCTCCCGATCATTTTAAACCAGAATGGTGCCGACTGCTTCCTGCACTGCATTCTTAGTTCAAAGTGTAGCAGCACTAAAATATCTGGAATTACATTCGCTCTCTTTTTTGCCACTGTTGTCCCCAGAAATAGCCTACGCAAGCATGTGATTTCTCTGACAAGGCCCCACATTTTTGTTTTACTTTCTTCTCTTCAATTCTTTGCCCAAATCCTCCTCCTTTCCCCCCTTTTCTCTTCCCTTTCTCCTCTTTACATAGCTGTTTGGCTATTTGTTTCTGAGTTGAAGTCAGCACTCTGTTGGTAAAAACAAACATAAAACGCATGCAAAAACACAAATCCAACAGCTCAGGTGTGAAAACTTCTTTTTGGAAACTTCTCTTTACTATATTTGCATATCTTATAGAATAAAAATGACGGGATGGTGTTTTTTCAATACTGTTTTGCTATTGAATCTATAAGTGTTGGATTAATCCTCCATTGGTAGGTAGAGTCTCACTGGAAACATGAAGTGATTCAGGAACCAACTTCTTTGAGAAAGAAGTTTGTGCCTCAGAAAGGAAATTAGAACCAAGAGCATGGACCAGGCTGGGCATGAAAAAGCGTTCAGCTTTTCTTGGCCTGGGCAGTACAAGGTCCAATGTCTAGGGGCCTGCTCCTGAATGTGGTTGTGAAATGCAGCATTTTCAAACTGACACCTAGAAAAGAAAGTCTCAGAAGAAGGCTGGGTTTGATAGCAGGTATCCCACATGGGGCTGTCACCTTTGGGCAGCAAGCTCTACCTTACAAGGCAAACTGCCTGTATTTTCAGTATGTACTTTCCTGTGGTTATTCCCATTTATGATTAAAGAATTTTACTTAGGGAGTCAAGGAAAGCATTTTTTGTCAGTTTTTAGGCTCTGGGTATCTTAAGGATGCAATGAGTTCCTAAGGCCATCATGACCCTACAGAGGAGAATCTAATGCAGAGAAAAATATGGGGTTTCTCTTTAAAAAAAGAGAGAGAAAGAGAGGGAGTACCTTTATAACACTACTTTGACAGAGTCTTGGCCTTAATTCATATGGATGTTGGTATTTCTTTTGCCTTTACCCAGCTAATTCACTTAATGATCTCCTTCTTTATTCCCAAAACATTTGCAGCCAGTTACTAATTTTTGCTGAATAGAATTAACTCAGTTCAAAGAAATTAGGTTCTATTCTAGCCATCAACCACCCTCCCCCTCTCTCTCCTGCCCAGAATCTGCAATTAGGATATGCTGCCATCAGGTGGTGCAGTACTGGAAAATATAAAAGAAAAACCTTATTTAAATAGAGTTGGAAACGCTGAAGGGGGAGATGTCTTCCACATATCTGCTGTAGACCCTGGCAAGAAGAAGCTTAGTTTACATACCCTGGAAGGAGGAAGGAAGATTTACTTCTTGCCCAGCAACAAGCCAGCCAATGATTATCTATCACATCTCAGCCAATGAAAAGTCACCACAATCCTGAACAGAAACAAACTCATAGATACAGAGAACATTTTGATGGTTGCCAGAAGGGAGGGAGTTGGGGGTATACGGCGCGGAGGGGGGAGGTGGGGGGGGATGAGAAGGAATTAAGAAGTACAAATTGGTTGTTATAGAATAGTCGTGGGGATGTAAAGTACAGCATAGGGAATACAGTCAAAAATATTGCAATAACTATGTATGGTGTCAGATGGGTCCTAGACTTATTGGGGTGATCACTTTGTAAGTTATATGAAGTCTAATCACTGGGTTGTGCACTAAAACTAATATAATATTGTATTAACTATAATTTAAAAATAAAAATTTATTCAGGAGGAGAACCAAGATGGCAGCATAGGTAAACACCTATGCTTGCTGCCTCTCACAACCATATCAAAATTACAACGAAAAGGCAGAGCAACTATCATCCAGAACCGCGGGAAAGCTGGCTGTGTGGAAGTTCCACAACTAGAGAGGTGAAGAAAGTACATTGAGACTGGTAGGAGGTGCAGAGGCGCGGAGCCGGCTGGCACCTGGGTGTGCCGCTTTTTTAATTGGGAGGGAGATACAAGCTCCAGCTTGCTCTGAACTCCAGTTTCAGGTGAGACTCTGGGGGACCCAGACACATACGGGAGAAACTGGACTGTCTGGCATCAGACAGGAACACAGGAATGCGAGGGCAGCTTTCTTTCAGAGGTGCTCGCAGCAATCATTGTTCGTGCGTGGGAAGCAGGGACCTCTCTGGTGCAGGGCTGACTGGCAGCCATTGCAGTTTGCTCCACCCTGGTGATTCCCTGAGACTCCGCCCCACCCAATTTACAATCCCACCCAAGCTGTGCACAGCGGCTTTTGCATATGAATGGTCTGTGCTTTCTCAGCCTAAAAACTGTCAAACAGGCAGCAGCTGGATCAGGGAGCCCCAAAGTAATCAATCCAGCAGCAGCAGCCTGCCTTGCTACACAGCTGGGCCTCATCTGCGCACTTCCAAACCCCATACAAAGAGGAGGAATCTGCAGATCTCTCTGTAGCTCCTGCTGGGCAGCACCAGGCAGTGGCTGACTTTGCACCTCCTTGGAGATCCAAGAGCCAGCATACCCAGTGGTCAGTGTGAGACCATACCAGATTACAACTCCTCATATCCATAAGTGACACACTCAAGGGGCAGACTCAGTGAGCACCAAAGCCCCCACTGAAGCAAGTCCTGACTCATAAGGTTGTCTCCTGCACAGCAGTTCTTCCATTGTAGACACAGCTGGTCCTCACAGCCAATTGGCTTTGAGGTCAATTCATCCCAATGATACCAACAGCAATCAAGGCTTAACTAAAACAAGACTGTGCACACAGCCCACAAAGGGGTGCACCAAGAGTGTCCACCTCAGGTGACTGAGGAGGCTGAGCCACTGGGCCCTATAGGACACCAACCACACAAGGCCACTCTATCAACTCAAGGAGACTTAGCAGCCACCCAATATATAGAAACAAACACAGGGAAGCAGCCAAAATGTGGAGACAAAGAAACATGTCACAAATGAAAGTAATGGATAAAAGCAAAATACTGGATATAGAGTTCAAAACCACAGTTATAAGATTACTCAAGAATCTTCTAGAAACTGAGGAATTTAGTGAGACCTTCAAGGATCTTAGTGAGAATGCCAAAAAAAAAAAAAAAAAAAAGGGGGGGGGGCAGTCAGAAATTAAGCATACACTGACTGAAATAAAGAATAATATACAGAGATTCAACAGTAGACTAGAGGATCCCAAGAATCAAGTCAAAAAATTGAAATATGAGGAAGCAAAAAACACCCAACTGGAAAAGAAGAAAGAATCCAAAAATAGGAAGATAGTGTAAGGAGCCTTTGGGACAACTTCAAGTGTACCAACATCTGAATTATGGGGTGCCAGAAGAAGAGAGAGAGCAAGATATTGAAAACCTATTAGAAGAAATAATGACTGAAAACTTCCCCCACCTGGTGAAAGAAACAGACTTACAAGTCTAGGAAGTGCAGAGAATCCCAAACAAGAGGAATCCAAAGAGGACCACACCAAGACACATCATAATCAAAATGCCAAGGGCAAAAGACAAAGAGAGAATCTCAAAAGCAGCAAGAGAAAAACAGTTAGTTACCTACAAGGAAGTACCTATACAACTGTCACCTGATTTCTCAACAGAAACTATGCAGGCCAGAAGGCAGTGGCAAGAAATATTCAAAGTGATGAATAGCAAGAACCTACCAAGATTACTCTACCCAGCAAAGATATCATTTAGAATTGAAAGTCAGATAAAGAGCTTCACAGATAAGAAAAAGCTAAAGGAGTTCATCACCACCAAACCAGTATTATATGAAATGCTGAAGGGTATTCTTGAAGAAGAAGAAGAAGAAGAAGAAGAAGAAGAAGAAGAAGAAGAAGAAGAAGAAGAGGAGGAAGAAGAAGAAGAAGAAGAAGAAGAAGAAGAGGAAGGAGAAGAGGAAGAAGAAGGAGAAGGAGAAGAAGGAGGAAGAAGAGGAAGAAGAAGAAGAAGGTAAAGATAAAAAAATTATGAACAATAAAGTGACAACAAATACATATCTATCAACAAGTGAATCTAAAAATAAAGTGAATAAAAAATCTGATGAACAGAACAAACTGGTGAATGTAATAGAATCAGGGGCATGAAAAGGGAGTGGAGTGACAATTCTCGGGGGGAAGGGAGTGTGGGGGGTGTGAGAAGAGATTGGACAAAGAGCTTACACCTATGGATGAGGACAGTGGGGGGGGGGGGCAAAGGCCTGAGGCGGGGTGGGAACCGGGTGGAGGGGAGCTATGGGGGGAAAGAAAGAGGAACATCTGTAATAATCTGAACAATAAAGATTTAAAAAATTTATTCAAAATGAAAAAACAAAATAAAAACAAAGCAGCCTTGTCCAACTTCCACTTTTCCTCTATAAAATAAATCTCTTGTCTTTTGTTCTCTGGACTTGCCTGTGGCTTCCAATAGTTTGCATGATATAAACTATGACACACATTATATTTTGTTTAAAATCTAACTTAAAAACTTTAAACAAAGGTCCCTCGGCTTTATAATAAATGTTTCCATCTTGTATTTACCAAAATATAGGACTCCTCACTAAGTTTACAAAGTTGGTCTCCCAAACTATCGTCTTTTCTCAGGATATTTTTTCCTCCTTTTCTCTTCATTTTGGGAAATTTCTTAAGCTTGTCTTTCAATTACTAATCTGGCATTAATCAAGGTGGCAATTCAAATATTTTATTTTATCTTATATTTCATAGTATTCCTTTCTTTACTCACTTAGCTTTTTTAAGAAAATCTTAGCTTAATGCCTAATTTCAATCAATTTCATAGAGTCTGTTTCCTTAAACTTTATTGAGTTCATAGCAGATGCTATTCAAATGTATTTCCTTTTCAGCAATAAATCTTTTCTAAAACTATGTTCCATCTGCCTTTTGAATACTATGTTTTCCTTCTTATATTAGAGAATTTCTTCCGAGGCCTGAATGTGTCATATAGTTCAACCTGGAAAACACTCTGGATATTTTAAAGAGGCAGGTCATACACAGAGACTTGACGAGAGGTGACTAGAGCGATGAGAGCGGTGGTAGTGGAGCCCAAGAGCCAGGCTACCTGGTGGGAGCTGAACCTCAGCGGTCTGCTTCGGGGGGGAGGAGCAGGGAGTGGGACCTCAAGGGGGAGCGGTTATCCTGTCTGGTGCCAGCTGGAGCCACAGGGGAGATGAGGCCATGCCGAGAGCCTTCTGAAGCAGAGAGAACATCCTGACTTCTCCCCTCCTCTCACCCTCCAGTCTCTCTGAGCCCCCAGAGAGTAAAACAGCCTTTGATTCAGAGCAGTATTATAATGCAAGGATCTGAGAGCAAGCAGAAAAAACCCAACCTCGTGATGCTGGCCGCTTTTGTTTCCTTTCTATACTTTTTTGAACAATGAGGATTCTATACAGGCTTTGTATTTGTGCCAAAAGGATTCCTCGTGGAAGGCCTCTTACATCCTAAACAGACACAATCTACTAACTAGGGGAAAGAGAAAGGGAAAGGCTTGGGGGCTCTCCTGGCAGTGGAACTCCTGCCTGCTTTTGGCGATGCTGCCTGGCCAGGCTCCAGCTGCCCCGTGTCTCAGTCTCCTCCTGAGTCTGCAGCCACTGCATCAGGGCACAGCTCTGCCTCTTCCGCAGCAGCCTCGCCGCACAGCGGCTCTGGCTCCTGCATGGTGTGGCCACCTCGCGGCCACTCAGCCCAGCCAGACTCTTTTTGCTTGGCCTTCTGCCTGATGCTGGTGCCTGAGAAGCTTTAAAATGCTCACCGCTGACCATTGCTTGGCAGGGTTCCCGGAGCCACACACTCTCCGTTGACCCAGATCCTAAAGATAGAATGTTGACAGAAGACCCTTAGCACTAACGCAGAGACCTCGTCCCCCAAGCTGCTGCCCAGGTTCCCACGCCCTGGCTATGGCCGCCTGTGTCTGGGGCTGTGGGCTGAGTCTCCCTTATACTGGCCAAAAGGACCACAAGTCTGGCCATCTTTCCTTGCCTTTGGACTCAGAGGATATTTATGAAGTTTGAGATCCTCTCTATGTACTTCCTGCAAGGCCACCACAACCAGAGACTCCGTGTGTCTCTAAGGACACAAACTGAACAAGACACAGTCCCTGCTCCACTAGGAAGGCAGGCAAATAACAGGAGGAGGAAGGGCCAGGCAGGGAAGGACGGAGCTTGCAGAGGATGCAGGTAGGAAAGGTGAGGGTGGTTGAGGAAGGCTCCCTGTGTGGACACCTCTGAGGGGAGACCAGAGGGAAATAGCAGAAGTGGGTTAGGCTGCTGTTGGACATATGAGGCACAGGAGAGGGAGGGCTTCTTAGGTAGAGAGAAGAGCATGGCCAGAGGTCTGAAAGTAGAAGAAAGCCGGGTGTAACCATGGGCCAGCAAGGGGGGAGAGTTGAAGAGCAAGGATGGGGGCCATGTTGAGAGATCTGAGAAGAGTGGCACCGCTGGTAGAAGGCCTTACATGCTGACGTGTTCAGATGTTATGCTGAGGGAAACGCGCATCCAAGAATATGTGTGCAGCATCACATGTGTGTTTAAGCAAGAACACTCTCTTGCTCCCATATGTAGAATGGTTTAGTGGGAGATTGGGAGACCAGCGAGGAGGCCAAGGTTAGATATAAAAGCATCCCAAAACAGGAGTGGCAAAGGGATGGAGAGAAATGGATGGTTCAGGAGAAACTGTAGTAGCTGATGGCTGATTGGGTGTGGGGTGTCAGGGAGAGAAGTAACTAGGGCAATACTGAGGCCTTCCTGACTTGGGTGACTTAAATGAAAGAAGGCCTAAGGCAGTGAACACTGAATGAAAACCAGGTTGGTGGGGTTCAGTGGAAAGATTTGATTTTTTTTTTTTTTATTTGATGAGTTTGAGACACCTGTGGGATATCTGCTTAAACTATATGTTAGGAGTGCAGATGCTACCCACAAATTGTAAGAATGCTGTGGATCTAGATAATAGAGATGTTCCAACAAGCAATATTACGTTACTCTATACTGATACAAGTGGCAAAGAATACTGAAAATGCTCTATTTGGAAATGATTCCAGATGTTTCCAAGATCGTGACAGGGACACAGATCAGTTTTAAAGATGACAATTTTTATTAGAGTGTGTCTTGTAGTGACATCTCTGCAAAGTTTTACAGGTCAGCAGATCCAGTAGAGTCAGAAGACAGATTTAAAACACATTGCAGGGGCAGCAGAAGCCTCGGCCGGCATGCACGGGAGTCCTTCATGGAACTGGCTGGTCCCTTAGGAAGCTCTGCCTCACAATTACCGAGCAGGACAAACAGGAGTGTCTCCCTGAGCAAACAGGGCCAAGTCAGGAACTTGGTGAAATTTGGTCTCTATCAAAACGTCCCCAGAGAGCCTGAAACTCATTTAGAGCTGTTTCATAGAGAACCCATTTGAGGAACATGACTGGCCTTGTATAGCACCTTTAAAATAACAACTTTCCATTAAGCTGTGAACACTAAGGAAAACATTTCTCACAAATATTTTTTAACCAACTTCCAACAGAAGGTTGCCTTATACAGCCACCCTGGCTGAAACACTGCTCTCGTTCTACGAGGAGCCATAGGACCTCCTGCAGCCGTGAGCATGCCCGGGCAGGGCTCTTTGCAGCTTTCCTGGAGCAAAATGGAGTGAGAATTCTCCACATCATTTGTAATGTGAAATAGTCTTTGGCTCTGTTTCATAAAACACGTACTAGAATGAAAGTAATTGGAAGGTGAATATGGATTTACTATTGAAATTCCATTATTACTTTTAAAAATAATTATGAACACTTAGCAGATTCCAGGTACTGTAATAGGTGCTGAAGATAAGAAGTTAAATTATAAGAGCTCACTGGCTCACATTCTTGTGCTGAGAGGTATGAAGTTCTACAAATTGGGGGAGAGGTATGGAAGATTGTGGGGAGTTGGCAGGCTGTGCAATTAGAAGAGTAGTCAAGATGGTTTAGTTCAAACATTTCCTGAGGAGGATAATATTTCATGACATGTGAAAATTACATAAAATTCACATTTTAGCATCTATTAATAAAGTTTTCTTAGAACATAGCCATGTTTGTGTATTCTATATCTCTACTTTGTGCTATAACAGCAAAGTTGAGTCATTGCTACAGAGATAATATGGCCTACAAAGCCAAAACTTTACAGAAATCATTTTCTGATCTGGTCTAGATTCAAGAAAATGAAAGGAAATATTAAAAATACATATTCTTAAATGTTAAAATTAAGAGTGTTGCCGAAACCGGTTTGGCTCAGTGGATAGAGCGTCGGCCTGCGGACTGAAAGGTCCCAGGTTCGATTCCGGTCAAGGGCATGTACCTTGGTTGCGGGCACATCCCCAGTGGGGGTTGTGCAAGAGGCAGCTGATCGATGTTCCTCTAGCATCAATGTTTCTAACTCTCTATCCCTCTCTCTTCCTCTCTGTGAAAAATCAATAAAATATATTTTTTTTAAAAAAGAGTGTTGTGTTTTTTAGTGTTACCATATAAATAGCATGAACAATTGAGAAAACATTCTCCAGAATTCAAAAACTAGTATCCAATTCAACAAAGAAATCTCTCACATTATTACCAAACAAGTGAAGTTCTGGTTCACGTCTATGTTGCTTTATTTTCTTCTTAAATCAAAATAAACAAAACTATCAACTGACATTCATGATGTGAGTGATGGAAAAAGATATTCCATGCTAACAGTAACTAAAAGAGAGCTGGGGTGGCCATACCAATATCAGACAAAATATAATTTATATTAAGAAAGGTTACAAAAAATAAAGAAGGATATTATATATTAATAAAAGTTTAAATAAAACAAGATTTTATGTACCTAATCATAGGTCCTCAAAAAATATGAAGGAAAATACAGTGAAGGGAGAAACAGTTCTACAAAACAGTTGGAGATTTCAATATTCCACTCCCAAAATGGATAGAACAACCAGTCAGAAGATAGGTAAGGAAATAGAGGACTTAGCACGGTCACCTAACAGACATATGCAGAATAATTCACTCAAAAACAACAGAATGCACATTCTTTCAAGTGCACATGGAACATTTTTCAGGATAGACCTTATGTTAGTCCACAAAGTCTCAATAGATTTAAAAAGATAATATTATACAAATTATCTTCTCTGATCACAATGAGATGAAGTTAGAAATCAATGACAGAAGAAAAACTAGAATATTTATAAATAGGTGAAATTAAACAATACATTCTTAACCTTTTGCACTCAGATGTCGAGTGTGACTCGACACGGTTAGCATCGGTAGCAGCTCGTATGTTGAATTGTATTGAATGTATCAATAATTTGAAATATAAAAAAATCCAAATAAATAAGTTTATATGAAAAGAAACTCCAGTTTTTTATTCTACTGTCGCACTTTGTAAAATCTGGGGTATTTAAAAAATTAAATCCTGAGTAGAATAAAGGAATCGAGAAAAAAGCGAGTGCAAAGGGTTAAACAACCAATGGGTCAAAAAAGAAATCACCAGGGAAATTAGAAAATATCTATATATATAAAAGGCTAAGCGACTGTCCAACCAACCAACTGTCCAACCAGCCGGTAGGTATGATGCACACTGACCACCAGGGGGCAGATGCTCAACGCAGGAGCTGCCAAGCCACAGCAACTTTGCAGAGTGCCCTCTCGAACTCTGAGACACCTCAGGGGATGTCAGAGAGCCGGTTTTGACCCAATCCCCGCAGGCCAGACTGAGGGACCCCACCTGCTGGAGGGACCCAGCTTACTCCACAGATGCCCTTCGTGCCGTGGCACTGCCCCAGGTGCAGCTGGCTAGGGAGGGACTGCGGGAGGTTGACTCCAGGGTGTGTCTAGCCCATCACACCCAGTTCCACCCCGCCCACCACCTTCTAATTAATTTCCTTTCAATGTGCATGAATCCGTGCACTGGGCCACTAGTTTAGAGATAAAGGAAAACAAAAGTACAATATAGCAAAACTTATTGGACATAGCAAAAGCAGTGCTAAGAGAGAAATACATCACTGTAACCACTTACATTAAAAAAGAAGAAAGATTTAAAATCAACAACCTAACTTTATACCTTAAGCAACTAGAAAAGAAGAACAAACTAAATCCAAAGCTAGTGGAAGGAAAAAAATAATAGTTTAGAGCAAAGATAAATAAAATAGAGACTAGAAAATAATAGAGAAAATCAATAT
This sequence comes from Eptesicus fuscus, assembly GCF_027574615.1. Classification (NCBI taxonomy): domain Eukaryota; kingdom Metazoa; phylum Chordata; class Mammalia; order Chiroptera; family Vespertilionidae; genus Eptesicus; species Eptesicus fuscus. The sequence continues at coordinate 95,705,885 of NC_072477.1, forward strand.
AACCAAAAATTGTTTCTTTGAAAAGATTAACAAAATTGAGAAAACCTTAACTTAGACAACTAAGAAAAAAGGCTCAAATTGCTAAAATAAAAAATGAAAGCAAGGACATTACTACTGATTCAACAAAAATAAAAAGGATTATAAGAGAGTACTATAAGTAATCGTCTGCCAAAAATTGGATAACCTAGATGAAATGGACAGATTCTTAGAAACCTACCAAGATTAACTCATGAGAAACAGAAACTCTGAAACTAATATGGAAATAGAATCAGTAATCAAAGACTCTCAACAAAGAAAAGCCATGCACCAGATGACTTCACTAATGAATTATTCTAAACATTTAAAGAATAACTAACACTAGTCCTTCTCAAATGTTTCCAAAAATTAAAGAGGAAGAAACACTTACTAATGCATTGTATAAGGCCAGTATTCTCTGATAGCAAAGCCAGACAAAGACACTATAAGAAAAACAACAACAAAACCCACAGACCTATATCTCTGATGAATATTGATTCAAAAATATATTGAATCAAAAATATACTAGCGAAACAAATCTAGAAACATATTAAGTGGATTATACACCATGACCAAGTGGGATCTATTCCTGGGATAAAAGACTGGTTAAATGTACAAAAATCAGTGCAGTCATCCCATTAATAGAATGAAGGACAAAATCCACATGATCATTTCCATTGATGCAGGAAAATTTTTTGAAAAATTTCAAACCTTTAATAATAAAAACACTCTAAAAACTAAGACTGAAAGAAAAATACCTCAAGGATACATCCTGTACCTCAACAGTCAGCAAATCACATCAGCTTTTTCTTAAAAATAAGTCAGAATTCGATTTCTCACCACATCCACTGCTACTACCCTGATACAAACCTCCATCCTCTCTCATATAGATTACTATAAAGCTTCAACACTGATCTTGTTTCTTCCTTTGTCTTCAATCTATTATCAAAACAGAAGCCAAAATGATCCTGTTAAAATTTAAGTCACATCATATTCGTTCTCTTCTCAAAATTCCTCCACTGGCTTCCTATCTCACATAAAGTAAAAGCTTGAGCCCTAACCAGTTTGGTTCAGTGGATAGAACATTGACTTGCAGACTCAAAGGGTCCCGGGTTTGATTCCAGTCAAGGCCATGTATCTTGGTTGCAGGCTCTTCCCTGGCCCAGACCCTGGTCAAGGCTCGTGGAGGAGGCAACCAGTTGACGTGTTTCTCTCACATTGATGTTTCTCTCTGTCTTTCCCTTTCTCTTCCACTCTCCCTAAAAATTGATAGAAAAATATCCTCCAGTGAAAATTAACAAAAAAATAAAAATAAATAAAAGCTTGAGTCCTTGCAAGGCCCTCCATGATTTTCCCCCTCCCCATAACTTCTCTGAAATCATCTCCTATGGCTCTCCCCTCACTCAGTCTACTCCAACCACTCTGGCCAGGCACCTTTCTGCCTCCCTGCTTCCCCTAGTGGTTTCATCTATTGAAATGCTCCCCTTCTCAAATATCACCTTCTCAGTGAAAACTCCCCTAGCCACCCCATCTAAAATTTCAACTACCTCCGTTCATCCTGATACTTCCTATTCTTATCCCTGCTCCAGTTGTAAGTCTCAGCATTCACTAGTGTCTATCCTACCAGTGTGTGAGTGTGTGTGTGTGTGTGTGTGTGTGAGTGTAATGTACTAATACTATACCATAATATAGTATATAATATATAATACTATATCTACCTCTATATATACTACATATCTCTACTAATATTGTACTATAATATACTATCATATATAAAAAGAGGTAATATGCAAATTAGCCGGGACTCCTTAAGGTGTCACAACTGGCTCAGGAGGAGCTGCACACGAGGATGGGCAGAAAGGGACTGTGTGCCGCCCCCAGCCCCAGCATACACACACCAGGGATGGGGGCGTGCTCCAAGCGGCCACAGCACAGCTCAGAGCACGCCCCCGGTGGGTGGTGGTGGTGGCTGTAGTGGAGCAGCCCGGGTCCTGGGTGCCAGAGGGAAGCCAGTGCCAGCAGCCAGGGGAAGGAAGGCCTATTATTGCTTGAATCTTCATGCATTGGGCCTCTAGTATAATATATAATGCTATACCTATATATATTAGTGTATATTATAGTATACTATAACTAGTATACACATTATAGACAATATAGAAATACAGATGATGTGCAGAGTTTGTAATACAAACGCCAAGAAAGCAAACATTTTTTTGTCTGTTTTGTTATATCTTTTGTATTACTGTATCCTCAGCATTTGAGTAGTGCCTGGCACACAGGCACTCAATGACTATTTGTTGAGTGAATGCATGAGTATAATATACATGCTTGTGTATTTGAAGGCAGGGGAAGGATATGTGAGGAAGCAAGGACCCAACATTGAACATTTCCTTGGTTTTGTTCTTCAAAATAATATCACCATGCCCATGGATAGTCAGTTGGAAGGGAATATCCTGCAATTATTTTTGAAAGGAATAGTCATTTCCAAGCTCAAACTTTCCTCAGAGACTGCAGATGAGAACAAATATGATGTGGCATTGCTGGTATTTGACACTGATATTTTATAAATGTATTTTTACCTGTATTGGGATTCGAGGAATCAGTTAAAGGGCAGCCAGCAGCCAAGAGAAGGCTAGCAAACAGGGAGCAGAATGCTTATGTGGGGCAAAAAGATGGGGCAAGACAAGGGAAAAGAGAGACAGAAGGGCCAAGATACACCCTTTGGCTTTTGTGGCATAACTCAAATATAACTGGAACCCACTTGGCCTCCTTCGGTGCATACGTTTTGATTCAAAGAGCAACACTCTGCTGAAAAACAAATGAAATCAGTTCCAACTTTTACTTGGGGAAAAATTGCCAAGAAACGTGGAGAGAACTACACTTTTAGTGCAAAGCCAATCATCCTGAGTCCTTTTTCTGAGTCTCCTCCACTCTCAATATTCACCACAGAAATCACAACTGACCCCAGAAATCTCTTTCTCCCTCCCTCTCAACTCCCAATCCAAATCTCCTCCAAGGCCCACGTCCTGCTCCTCTCCATTCTTCCCTGTCTGTTCTCCCTTTCATCTCCAGTTTTCTTTCTCATGAATAAGCTTGTCCTTTCCAATGTAAACGCTGTGTCCTCACTCATCCAGTGTGTCTGTCTCTGCCATCGCCTCAATTCTGTACCATAAACCCAGACTCTGAGCTGACAAAACTAGAATTCTCTTGATGAGAGGGGCAGAGGGGGTTCTGGAAAGGCTGTGGCCACAAACATTAATAATTTTCTTCCCCATCACAGTAGACTAAAGTTTCTTTTCCCTCCCTTGGATTTCAAGTGTCTTAAACTATCCGATTTCAAAAGGAGGAGGAAGAAGAAGCCCTTGGAAAGACAGAAGTACTAGGAAAAGAGAAATCCCTCTCTTTGACTAGGGATTTCAGCCAAGTGAGCTAAAAGGCCAGGATTCTTTTTAACCATCCATGCCACAAGACGTAAACGAATCTATTTACTCAGCAAAATATTTCCTTATTACATTTTGAGTAATTTCCCATTGAAAACAAACAGTGCATGTCAAAAAGCTCCGCAAGTCCCTGAGGCCTTGGAGGCTAGAATGGGCCCATCTCAGTCATCTCTCTTCTTTCAAGGGAGAAAGCCAGACAAGTTTATTTTTACTTTTGTCTTTCTATTTTGATTTGCCAAATGCCACTGCTCAATTGAGCTTTGAAAAAGACAGACAAAAGCAGCAACCATCTTAGTTTAGATTGACTACAGAACATTGGAGCTGAGAGGAATCTTAGCGGGCAGCTAATTTGACAATGTTTTATTTACTGGTTAGGGAAACTGGGAGCAGTCAAGGTTACCAACTTTGACATGGGTTGCCCAGCTCTCCTGAACTCTTCCGTAATAAAGCATTGAAAAAGAAATAAAATCATTTCCCTTTTCTTTATCTAGTGATTATCAGTACAACCCACTGGACAATCTACTCCTTCTACACTATTGTAAAAGGTCATGTTTGTCATAGGTTGAGGTCTCATACTTAATTCTATTCTGTGATATTGAACTGTACATCTGGCAGCAGAGTTCGACACTTTTTATTCCTGTAAATTTCTGAGTACTTTTAATATCTTATGTAAGTCCACTTTCTTTGCCCTTTAAATGTTATTATCATTTATATTTATTACTAGAGGCCCGGTGCATAAAATTCGGTCCTTCAGCCTGGCCTGTGCCCTTTCTCAGTCCGGGACCCCTCAGGGGATGTTTGCCTGCCAGCTTAGGCCCAGTCTCGGGGGGATTGGGCCTAAGCTGGAAGTCGAACATCCCTCTCGCAATCCAGGATCCCTCGCTCCTTACCACCCGCCTGCTGGCTCCTTACCGCTCAGCTCGCTGCTCCTTAGTAGCAGGCTCCTTACCGCTTGGCTTGCTGCTCCTTAGCGCTGCCGTGGAGGTGGGAGAGGCTCCCGCCACCACCACTGCTCTCGCC